>NW_024070200.1:43419892-43881490 GCF_014754425.2 Oryx dammah
GTGTGTGTGTGTGTGTGTGTGTGTGTGTGTGTGTGTGTGTGTGTGTGGCATCTTTAGGGTTTTCTCTGTATTCCATACTGGAGAACACTGAGATTCAAAGCAGGGGATGAGGAAGGAGAGCAGCAGAAGAGAGAAAGGAAGAAAAGTCATTTCAGTGGGAGGTAGTGGTGACTCAGGAACCCAGGATCCTTCTTCTGTTTTGTGGCTCTGTTGAACATCAAAGCTTCTCCCATGCCACCCATGGAAAGGGAGAGATGACGAAGCTCTGAGCATGGGAAACACCTTGTTTCTGCCCAGCTGGCTAGAACTCAGCCACATGCCCTTCCAGTGTGTGGCAATTGTGGCCTCTGAATCCCCCAAAAGATAAGGAAGTGGGGTAGGAAAGACTGTGGCATGCCCTTACTCCAAGAACCATCTTAATGGGCACAGTTACATCAGTTGAGACTATGAAACTTCTGCTCCCTTTGACAGATGATGTCATCCGGTGACATCGTCGGTCATGGCTGAGATCTCAGACCTCAGGATCCCTTATCTGAGCAGCCTGTGGACCTCTAGGATCTCTGACATGGCTGTGTTCTTGGCTGGTTCCAGCAGTGAGTGAGAGCTTCAAAACTCCTTTCAATAAAAAAGTATCATTGTATTCTTCAAGAGGGGGCTAAAAACTAATTTCCTCCACTTTAGAGAAACAAAGACAAAATAGGATTACTCTATGAGCTACTCTTCAACACTCAGCCAAGAACAGCAACTCAGGAGAAGTCCCTGAATCCTGCCATGCCTCAGAGTCATAAAACTGGGAAAAACAGAATTGAGCAGCATGCTCTAGCCAGGCAGGTGTAGTGAAATAGGAAAGCAAGCCAGGTGTGCAATGTTGGAGGTGGTACTTATATGAGCAATTCATAAAATCATGGCAATTAATTTTTTAAAAAGTCTGGGAGGCCAAACACAGCAATAGCTGCAAACCACACACCTACCAGTGGGGGACCTCTGCTTTACAAAACCTTTGCCTTTCTCTCTTACCAAGTTCCTTGAATCTCAGGCTATTTTAGACTCTCTGAACGACAACCGTTTTTTAAGGTAGAGCAGTAGTTTCTCAGCAGGCAGTCTCCTGTGAACGCCACTTCAGACAAGTTCATCTGGAGCCCGAGAAGATCATCAGTTAAACATCTGGTCCTGGCAGCCCCAACAGCTGCACACGCTTTCCATTCAAACGTCGTCCATATGGGCATCATTTGCCTCCAAATTGACCCTCAGGGTCTGGATGAGAAAAGAGGCTGCCAAGTGGTGTGGAAGGAGTTCACAGGGGATATATTGAGAGGAAACTCCCATCTGTTCATGGACCATAGGTTTCCGCAGACATAGCTCTGAGTGACCAGCTCTGATGATGGTGCAGACAGATTGGCTTAACTCCTGAGGTTCACGGTGGATGTCCACAAACCCAGCCAACCCTGCACATGATCACCACATTAATGTGAGTCTGAGGACTGGGGGACCTGCAAGAGGAACCCAGATGGCAGATAGTAGGAACTGCAAGGTTTATTAAGGGTGTGTATGTGTTAGTCACTCAGTCGTGTCTGACTCTTTGCGACCCTGTTATTGCCTGCCAGGTTCCTCTGTCCATGGGGTTTCCCAAGCAAGAATACTGGAGTGCATTGCCATTTCTCCTCCAGGGGATCTTCCTGATCCAAGGATAGAACCAGGTTTCCTGCATTACAGGCAGATTCTTTACCATCTGAGCCAAAAGGGAAGCCAATTATAGATATTGTTTAAGGCAACCTAGATAGCATATTGAAAAGCAGAGACATTACTTTGCCAACAAAGGTCCGTCTAGTCAAGGCTATGGTTTTTCCTGTGGTCATGTATGGATGTGAGAGTTGGACTGTGAAGAAAGCTGAGCGCCGAAGAATTGGTGCTTTTGAACTGTGGTATTGGAGAAGACTCTTGTGAGTCCCTTGGACTGCAAGGAGATCCGACCAGTCCATTCTAAAGGAGATCAGCCCTGGGTGTTCTTTGGAAGGAATGATGCTAAAGCTGAAACTCCAGTACTTTGGCCACCTCATGCAAAGAGCTGACTCATTGGAAAAGACTCTGATGCTGGGAGGGATTGGGAGCAGGAGGAGAAGGGGACGACAGAGGATGAGATGGCTGGATGGCATCACCGACTTGATGGACGTGAGTTTGAGTGAACTCCGGGAGATGGTGATGGACAGGGAGGCCTGGCGTGCTGTGATTCGTAGGGTCGCAAAGAGTCGGACACAACTGAGCGACTGAACTGAACTGAACTGAACTGAAGGTTAAAAAAAGAGAGAGGACAGTAAATATATAGTTTCTCACATATTTGAAGGGGCTTCCCCAGGGCCTCATGGGGTAAAGAATCTGCCTGCAACGCAGGAAATGCAGGAGACTCAGGTTCAATCCCTGGGTTGGGAAGATCCCCGGGAGGAGGACGTAGCAACCCACTCCAGTATTCTTGCTTGGGAAGGGATTAGAGGAGACTACTAGACTACAGTCCATGGGGTTTCAAAGAGTCCAATAGGACTGAGCGACTGAACACTCACACACACTTAAAAAAAAGAGAGAGTTAGGTCCAGTCCTCTCAAGGTGGAGCAGTGATTCCTGATCCTAATGTGCTCCAGCCTCTAGGGGGAGCTCAAGATGACACATGGGTTGGGCCTGGAGAGAAAAACTGACGGTTCAAAGGCAAGGGTGCGTGCCTGGAGCATTCTCTTAGGGGCAGAGTGTTCAGGGAAAGAGGTTTGTTTAAATTCTATTTCTTTTTAGATTGTTTCACTCTCATTCACCAGTGCCCAGTGTCCTGGCTCTCTCATTTGCTGTTGGAGACAAAAGGGGGGCAAATGTTGTATGTTATGCCCTCATAGGGTCAAGGTCAAGAAGCAGCAGTTAGAACCACACATGGAACAACAGACTGGTTCCAAATTGGGAAAGAAGTACGTCAAGGCTGTATATTGTCACTCTGCTTATTTAACTTATATGCAGAATACATCATGTAAAATGCTGGGCTGGAAAGCACAAGCTGAAATCAGGATTGTTGGGAGAAATAATCTCAGATATGTAGATGACACCACCCTTATGACAGAAAGCAAAGAGGAACTAAAGAGTCTCTTGATGAAAGTGAAAGAGGAGAGAGAAAAACCTGGCTTAAAACTCAACATTCAAAAAACAAAGATCATGGCATACAGCCCCATCACTTCATGGCAAATAGATGGGGAAACAATGGAAACAGTGATAGACTTTATTTTCTCGGGCTTCAAAATCACTGCAGATGGTGACCACAGCCATGAAATTAAAAGCTCCTTGGAAGAAAAGCTATGACCAACCTGGACAGCATGTTAAAAAGCAGAGACATTACTTTGCTGACAAAGGTCCATCTAGTCAAGGCTATGGTTTTTTCCAGTGGTCATGTATGGATGTGAGAGTTGGACCATAAAGAAAACTGAGCGCTGAAGAATTAATGCTTTGAACTGTGGTGTTGGAGGAGACTATTGAGAGTCCCTTGGACTGCAAGGAGATCAAACCAGTCAATCCTAAAGGAGATCATTCCTGAATATTCACTGGAAGGACTGATGCTGAAGCTCCAATACTCTGGCCACTTGATGTGAAGAGCTGAGTCATTGGAAAAGACCCTGATGCTGGGAAAGATTGAAGGCAGGGGGAGAAAGGGATGACAGAGGATGAGATGGTTGGATGGCATCACCGACTCGAAGGACATGAGTTTGAGCAAGCTCTGGGAGTTGGTGATGGGCAGGGAAGCCTGGAGTGCTGCAGTCCATGGGATCGCAAAGAGTTGTACATGACTGATTGACTGAACTGAATTGAACTGATGCCCTAGTAGAGATGCCTGCATCTCCACCAGAGCAGGGCAGACAGATGCTGGTAAAAATGACAACTCTGATGACAGAGTCTTGCTGCGTGTAGCAAGTCTGCAGCCCAAGGAATTTTAAAAGCATCTGTTTTCAACAGTGGCCTGTAAATGCACATCTTAAATAGCAGATCTCGCACATGACCCAACACTGAATCAATTAAAACAGGAAGGCTTATTTCTTTTATTAAAGTTTATTTATTGGGGAATTGTTGCTTTACAACATTGTGTTAGTTTCTTCTGTAAAACAATATGAATCATCTATATGTATACATATATCCTGGAGGAGGAAATGGGAACCCACTCCAGTATTCTTGCCTGGAGAATTCCGTGGACAGAGGAACCTGGTAGTCTAAAGTCCATGGGGTCACAGAGTCAGGCACAACTGAATAACTTAGTTCATATGCATATATATAATCGCCTCTCTCTTGAGTCTCCCTCCTACTGTCCATCCCACCCCTCTAGGTCATCACAGAGCACTGAGCTGAGCTCCCTGTGCTATACAACAGCTTCCCCCTAGCTATCTATTTTATACCCAGTGGTATATATATGTCAACGCTACTCTCTCAATTTGTCCCACACTCCCTTCCTCCTTATATCCACAAGTCCATTCTCTATGCCTGTGTCTCTATTCTTGCCGTGAAAATAGGTTCATCTGTACCATTTTTCTAGCTTCCACGTATACATGAGTTAATCTACAATATTAAATCTCTTTATGACTTAATTTACTCTGTGTGGCAGACTCTAGGTCCATTCACATCTCTGCAAATGACCCAACTTCATTCCTTTTCATGTCTGAGCCTTTACTAATGCTGCTTTGGCTTGAAAAAAAGAAAGAAAGAAAGCTTTGTGTGGTAGCCGCAGTGCAGAATTCCAGTCCCATATCAGTAACATCTGCTGATTCTGCCTTCTGAACAAAGTAATCAATCCCTGCTGGAGGCTATGATGGAGAAAAGGAAGCATGCTGGTTGGGAGGCTCTGCTCCCTGACCTCAGTAATATGACCTCAGATGCCATAGAATGCGCTTCACCCCTTCCTGGAAACGTTGAGAAGTTCTCCAAGGGGACCCTTGCTCTGCCATTCTGGAGCCTTAATGCTGCTGCTGTTTAGTCGCTCATTTGTGTCCGACTCCTTGTGACCCCATAGACTGTAGCCCTCCAGGCTCCTCTGTCCATGGAATTTCCCAGGTGAGAATAGTGGAGTGGGTTGCCATTTCCTCCAGGGGATCTTCCCAACCCAGGGATCAAACCTGCATCTCCTGCATTGGCAGGCAGATTCTTCACCACTGAGCCACCCAGGACTGCTCCTAATGACTGAATCTCTCAGGATTCAGAGCTTGAATCAGAGCTTGAATCTATGAGTCAGAGCGTCCTAGGTGATGTGCCCACCCGTTCGGACAACACCCCTGGATCTGGGAGCACCTATCAGAAGCAGTACCCATCCTGGTGTCTGGAAGATGATTTATAGCATGTACTCAAGCAGCCTGGTTTTGACGTTTTATTAATCATAATGTCAGATAATCTAAAATGATAATGTATTTTTGATAGGGCTCAACATTTCCAATTTTCTAAATAAACGTTTTAGGAGTTGAGTTGAGGTTTCATTTTTTAAAATAATGCTATTCTTGGGGGGAATTTCTTCTGTTTTATTTCCTTTTTTTTAACCCAAATTGCAATTTAAATCGGTGCACATATAAGGAATTCCAAGCAGATACCATTCCACAGAGGCAGGAGCTACTATTCTTGTTTGGGATCTGGGAGGAGAAATGAATTATTTCAAATGGCATATCTGTATGTAATCAATGAGTGTGAATTTTGATTGTTCTTCACATTTTTAAGAGGTCTCCTGCATGCTTTGCATTGCGAAGTCTTTTCGCAAATACTGTCACCTTTAACTTCATCTTCAAAACATGTCTGTGTAATAGATATTGTTACCTTTATCTTATGAATGAAGAGATCAGGAAGTTTCAGAAAGAGGCAGCTTTCCTTTTCTCTGTCTCCTACCAGCATTCATATACTCCTTCACCTATCGCTTTGATTGGCCACCATCTCTGGGTGTCCATCGTCTACGTTCCCAGGCTTGAGTTAAACATGGTGCTTGCCTTTGAGGACTTCCTCATCTGATGGAGAAGTCAGAGGGGCAATCAAGAATGTCAATTCAATATGTTAAGATAATTGAGAATGAGTTTTTAAATTCTAACCTGTTATTTCATACACATCCATTGAGCACTTATATAAGTGCAATTCCATAAGAGACACTAGAGACACGAAAGTGAATAAGACATGGACACCTCTGTTAAGTAACCTAGTCTAGCCAGTGAGGGGCATAGAAAGGCAATACGCCTTCTGCTGCATGCAAGAAACATTCCTGGCTGTCCATAATGCAACTTAATTCTGTTTTGGCTCATGTCATGGAGAGCTGAGGAAACTTGACCTCAGTCAAGGGTAGTGTCAAGAGTCTTGCATGTCGGTAGGTGCTGGGGTGAAGAGTTTTGATGGTTGGTCCACACCCAGGTAGCCCTAGTGGTAAAGAACCCACCTACTAATGCAGAAGACTTAAGAGACACAGGTTTGATCCTTGGGTTGGGAAGATCGCCTGGAGGAGGACATGGCAACCCATTCCTGTATTCTAGAATCCCATGGACAGAGGAGCCTGGCGGTCTATGGTTCACAGAGAGTCAGACATAACTGATGTGACTTACCACTTATGCAGGCAAGAGCCTCTTTTATTTCTGTCCAAATGGTCCCTTTCTAAGCTGTTTCCATGCCATACTTGGGGGATTGGGGACATTTCCACTCCTTTTGTCCACAGGTGTATGCTTGTGGAGGTGTGGGGAAGTTGCCAAGGATGTCTTTAGGAGGCTAGATAAGGTTTCATCTACTTTACTGCTGTTGTTCAGTCGCTGTCGAGTCCAACTCTTTGCAACCCCATGAACTGCAGCATGCCAGGCTCCTCTGTCTTCCACTGTCTCCCTGGAGTTTGCTCAGATACATGTTAATTGAGTCAGTGTTGCTATCTAACCATCTCACCCTCTATTGCCCTCTTTTCCTTTTACCTTCAATCTTTCCCAGTATCAGGGTCTTTTCCAATGAGTCGGCTCTTTATCTACTTAGATGCACTTTATATCCATTCTGTTTCTGGGAACTGGCTGCCTCCTCAAAGAGAAAAATAATTTATGGTACTTGTTAAAAATGGTAAGGAAGACTTTACTCAAGGTAGGATTACTGCAATTTTTTAAAAGAGTTTATTTATTTTATTTAGGCTGTACTGGGTCTTCACTTTGGTACTCGGGTTTTGTTGCCCTGTGGCATGTGGGATCTTAGTTCCCTGACCAGGGATTGAACCCTCATTCCCTGAACTGGAAGGCGGGGTCTTAACCACTGGACCGTGAAAGAAACCCCGATACAATGGCTTTTGCAGGGGAGGAAGACTGGGCTCATCTATGAATACAGTAAGGGCAAGTGGAGATTTATAACCAAAGAGCAGGTAAGGGCTGTAGACGGAAAATTACTAAGACAAAATAGCAGAATTAAGGAGGATCCTGTCTAAACCAACTTGACAGGATATTTGCTGAGGGCAGGCCAGGGCAATAAGCTCTCAAGGGTGAAAAGTAAGGAATTTGATCAGATAGGATCAAGGATGGGGGATTTTCTTTAAACGAAGCTGGCAAGATTCTTGCTAAAATTGGAATAAGCAGGCCAGGAACTGAGCTCAAGGTTAGAATGAGGACTCAGAGAAGCCTGACTCAAGTTTGGTAAAGCAGAAAGTCTTTGTCACCTCCTGACTCCTCTCTGGTGGAATCCTTTTTCTCCTCTTCCTCTTTTTGAAAATTGCTTTTATTTTTTATTATAGTTGCTTTACAACACTGTGTTGGTTTCTGCTGTACAGCAGATTGAATAAACTATATGTATACATATACCATGTCCCTCTTGAGGCTCCCTCCCTGCCCCACTCCCAGGTCATCTCAGAGCATGAAGCTGAGCTCCCTGTGCTATACAGCAGCTTCCATCTAGCTATCTATTTTACACATGGTAGTGTATATGTCAGTGCTTTTGGTTGTTGTTCAGTCGCTCAGTCATGTCCAACTCTTTGCAACCCCCATGGACTGCAGCACACTGGGTTTCCCTGTCCTTCTTTATCTTCCAGTGTTTGCTCAGACTCATGTCCATTTAGTCAGTGTTGCCATCCAATCATCTCATCCTCTGTCACCCCCTTCTCCTCCTGCCCTCACTCTTTCCCAGCATCAGGGTCTTTTCCAATGAGTCAGCTCTTTGTATCAGGTGGCCAAACTTTGAATGAATAGTCAGGGATGATTTCCTTTAGCATCAACTGGTTTGATCTTCTTGCAGTCCAAGGGGCTCTCAAGAGTCTTCTCCAGTACCACAGTTCAAAAGCATCAATTCTTCAGTGCTCAGGCTTCTTTATGGTCCAACTTTCACATCCATACATACATGTTGAGCACCTTTGCACACGACTCTTGGCCCTTTTTTATGTCTTCTTTGGAGAGACAGCCTTTTAGATCTTCTGTCCATTTTTTAAATTGGATTATTTTTCTGATATTGAGCTGTTTGTATATTTTGGAGGTTAATCCTTGGTCCATTGCTTCATTTGCAAATATTATCTCCCATTCTGAGGGTTATCTTTTCATCTTATTTATGGGTTCCTTTGCTGTGCAAAAGTTTTTAAGTTAATTTAGAGATTAGCATTGACCTGTATAGTCAAAGCAGCGATTTTTCCAGTGGTCATGTACAGACACAACTTAGCAACTGAAGAGAACAAAATACAGAGTACAATGCCCAGTGGCTAGCACACAGTCTGTGCTTAATAAGTGCTGAATCTTTACCCCTTTCGTTTCCTTGGAGAAAAGCAACCACATCAGCTAAAGGCAGGGACTGGAATAGATCTTACTCCTCTGTGTTCTTGGTCTGGTCATGGACACTTGAACAGGATCCCCTGATGTGGGACAATGACCAAGCCTGACCCTGTATCCCTACCCCAGGCCCAGGCTGCCCAGGGCATGTTTTATGGCCTTGGTATACTTTCTTTTCCCTCAGATTCCAAAAATGGCCATTCCAGACAAGGCTTCTCTCACCCAGCTGCTTCTGTGGCTGGCCATGTTGAAGCCTGCATTTGTCAAATGACAGATTTAATGAAAAACTAAGCACAGACTCAGATGCATTAAAGAAGTAACTGAGCTTTGGGAGCTGAATCACACTACAAAACAGTTCTGTGCAGCCAGGCTCAGTGAGATTGATCTCTTTAAGTCCTGCGTCTAGCTCTGATATTTCATCTCAGGAAGTCAATATTGTGGTGTGGCCATCTAAACAGTACCCTTGTCTGCCCATATATAAATTGTTGGATGGCAATCTGGAAAATTTCTCCCATGTAGTCATTTCCTTGTTAATCATAAGCCAGTTTCTTTGTTGTTTTCTTTCTTTCCTTTCCTATATTTTGGCTGTACCTCATGGAACGCGGGATCTTAGTTTCCTGACCTGCGATGGAAACCATGCCCTCTGCAGTGGAAGGGCAGTATCTTATCCACTGGACGGCCAGGGAAGGACCTCTGTTGCCTTAATGCAAGAAAGACTTGGGTTGTTGAGCCAGCCAGCCTGTCAACATGACATACGTAGATCTGAGCATGAGACCAAACTTAGGCCCCAAGAAATGGCTAGATGGGAGGGAAACTGAAATAAAGGAAAAGTCTAGTCTTAGTGCATTACTCGTCTCTTCTGGTGAAGATTGTTTGAGAGACAGAATTCAATAAAGACTTTAAAAAAATGATCCACATGAAAAAAATGTCTACACAAAATAAAAAACCAGGCAATACAGAATAAACGTGTTGATGATGGCTTCTTTGCCTTTAAAGCAGGTTAGCTCAGAGGACTATGGTGAGGATTCACTGAAATAATGCACCAGAGGAGTTACGAGCCCAGTGCATGACTCAGGAGCACCCAGTAAATGCTGAGTACTGTTACTTTTATCCCTTGTCTTCTTTTTGATGAAAAAAAAAAGAGCTATGAGCACATAGCTGAGGAGAGAGAGTGTTTTCCAAGAAGTCAGGGAAAGCTTAACCTCTGGGGGTAGGGGGATCAGAGCCAGTGTGGAATCTAGAAAAATGTTATAGATGATTTTATTCGCAAAGCAGAAATAGAGACACAGACATAGAAAACAAACCAAGACGGGAAGAGAGGATGGGATGGGTTGGGAGATTGGGATTGACACATTTACACTATTGATAAAAAAAAAAGATTACTAATAAGAACCTCCTGTATAGCACAGGGAACGCTACTGAATGCTCTGTGGTGACCTGAATGGGAAGGGTTTCCCAGGTAGTGCTAGTAGTAAAGAACATGCCTGCCAGTGCAGGAGATGTAAGAGATGTGGATTTGAGCTTTAGATCAGGAAGATCCCCTGGAGGAGGAAATGGCAGGCCACTCTAGTATTCTTGTCTGGAGAATCCCATGTACAGAGGAGACTGGCAGGCTACAGCTCATAAGGTCTCATGGAGTTGACATGACTGAAGTGACTGAGCATGCATGCACATAGCTGATTCACTTTGCTGTACAGCAGAAACTAACACAACATTGTAAAGCAACTAAACTCCAATAAAGTTTATTTTTTAAGTTCAAGATATGGGGACCCATATCAAGGAAGTATAAGAGGAGATAGAAAAGAGAGGCTAGATGTATGAGATATTGAGAAAGCAGATCAATTAAAAAATGATTACTGATTAAATCCTGGAGGTGAATGAAAGGAATGGTTGAGTCTGTTTCTTAAGGTACTTGGAGGGTTGGTGGTCTCTTGACCCAAGAAAGGCATTGAAGGAGGAGGTGGACATGGAGGAGGGGGAGGTGATTTGAGCTTGGATGGAGGGGGTTTATAGTTACTCAAAGTAGGGTGAGGATTGGACAGGCTGCTTGGTCACTAGAGAAAGTAGAAGACAGACAAACAATTGGGGTGTTCAGAGAAGATATCCCAGGTGAGGATACTGAGACAGTGATGCAGAGAGGCAAGAAAGGAAGACAGGAAGGCAGGTGTGATCAAGTACCACAAAAGGGCAGTGAGATAAGGACTGGCAGAAGAGAGATGCCATTAATTGTCTGGGGTGATGCTTTTCAGATAGGTCTCACTCCTGGATAGTTGTGGACAAGTACTAGTGACTCATCCAACTTCACTTTTTCGAAATTCCTTATTAATCAACACAAGTTTTTTGGCTGCAATAGAGTTTCTTGTCCACTCTGTTGCCTGGCCCAATGGTGTTTAAAAAAGGGTTGAACAAGGGGATTCTTCCACTTATAGCCTGAGAGCTTGCCTTCCTTCAAGCTGGTTATTAAGATTTCAGAAGGACCTTCATCCATCCAGGAACTCATTGGTATCACTTTAGGTGGATGGTTTCCATGGAAACTCATCTCATTGATTTGTTAATCATCTCTGTGCTCACGTCAGCAAGTGACCTTTACTGGCTCCTTCTCCTCACTGCATCCACGTGTCTGGGGGTCCAGAGGGTGACAGGTGGGGTGAGACCTACCCATTCCTGACTATAAAGTTGGCCATCTTGTCCACACTATTCTCGGCCTTGTGAGGACGAGAGAAAATGGTCTCCATCTGGACATCATGTAAGAGGACTGTGCAGCCTGGTTTTAAGTCCTGGCCACCCCACCTTTGGCATATGAGATGTTTAGAAAGTTATTTAAATGCTCTGAGCCTCCACGTCTTCACCTACTAAGTGGAAATAAACTCTAACTTATAGGGCTATTTGGGGGAATTCAATGAGGTGAGATATTAAAAGTCGAGGAGAGCAAACAACAGTTTGTAATTGTTGAACATTTGGGTGGTTTCTATTGCCATTACAACTGTTCTAGAAACAGTTAACTTTTGAATGAGGCAGTTAGCTCATTCAGAATCTCTTCCTCAGGCTCTGTACTTTGACTCATTAAGATCTTTACTTTAAAACAAGGAAGGGGAAGAAAATTCACAGAAATTTGCATGGGGCTGTGATGATAAATACTGTGAAGGATGATAAGCCTTAGATTGGGAAACTGAGATCCTGTTTCTTGCTCAAGGAAGAAAACCATCCCAGTCTCTGATGTAGTGCTCCCACCTAAGGGCCAGATCAGACATTCCCCTCCGTCCCTCCATCTCTCCTGACTGCCTCCCTTCCTCTTTACCTCCTCCCACTGGGGGTCCATGCTAGAAAATCTAAGCACATCACTGCCCAGCCTGCACTTTCAGTTGAAAAACTGGGTTTGGGAAGGGCTGTTTCTTTGTGAGACTGAACAATTAGTTGTCGACTGACCATTCTTCTCTTGTTAATTGTTCCATCTTGTCTTTTGCCCAATCAACTTCTTCATTAAAGTGTTTGCTTTTTGTTTATAATAGTTTTTTGTAGTTGTTTCAGAGGAAATAGCTTCTGACCTACTTTTTAGGAATTTTCCATTTGCATTTAAAAAAAAGTTCATTTCTTTTCTTTTTAAAAAATCTTCTGGCTGTGCAGCATGGCCTGTGGGATCTTAGCTCCCCACCCAAGGATGGAATCCGTGTCCCCTACATTGTCAGTATGGAATCCTAACCTGGACTGCCAGGGACATCTCTCCCTGTTTGCTTTTAAGTGGGCAGTATACAGTTATCTAAAAAATTAAAAACGTACCAAAGGGATCATAGTTAAAAGAAAGGATCCCTCCTCCCTCTGCCCCCGTCACTCACTGCCCCTCTCTAGAGGCAACTACCAACACTGACATCTTCTATATCTTTCCTGGGATATTGCATGAATATCCAGATTAGATGTACATATACAAATATGTATGTCTGCGCGCATATATGTTAATAGTATATATATTCATTGGAAAAATTGAATATTCATTGGAAGGACTGATGCTGAAGCTACAATACTTCAGCTACCTGATGCAAAGAGCTGACTCATTGGAAAAGACCCTGATGCTGGAAAAGATTGAGGGCAAAAGGAGAAGGGGGCAGCAGAGGATGAGATGGTTAGGTGGCATCACTGTCTTAATAGACTTGAGTTTGAGCAAACTCTATGAGATAGTGAAGGACAGAAAAGCCTGGCATGCTGCAGGGGGTTACAAAGAGTCAGACACAACTTAGGGACTGAACAACAGCAATATCTGTGTTCCAGATACCAAGCTGCTCAATAACTATTGCAGGAGATGGATATATCAATATAAGAATGATAAGGTAGTATGAATAGTAATTTACTGTCAATATAAAGTAATTTTTTAAAAATGCTATAAAGCAGTGTGACAACTAGAACCACATCAACATAAGTCAGGTGGGGAAGAGGGAGAAAGAAGAAGAGAAAAGGGAGAACCAAAAAGGACAGGCTCTGGAGGAAGAGCAGGGTTCCTGATGGATGCTGGACTCAGTATCTGAGCTAAATTTACAGACCAGGACACAGGACATGAAAAGGCATAGAGGCATTTCCAGGCCCATCATGCCTGTGTCTTGCCTTCCACTTCTGAGCATCTCCCCATGCTGTTTACCTCCCTGTAGAATGTCCCCTCATCTTCTTTTAAAGTCCAGCTCAAGGGACTTCCCTGGTGGTCCAGTGGTTAAGACATTGTGCTTCCAATGCAGGGGGCACAGTTTCAATTGCTGGTCAGGGAACTAAGATCCCACATACCTTGTGGCACAGCCAAGAAAATAAAATAAAGTCCAGCTCAAGCCCCTCTTTTCCCAAGAAACGTGTCTCAAATTCTCTAACTCATGTGCTCTTGTACTTTTTTTTATAATTAATTTTTATTGGAGATGCTTTACAGCATTTTGATAGTTTCTTCTGTATAACAAAATAAATCAGCCACACCTATAATACATCCCCTCCCTTTAGGACTTCCTTCCCATTTAGGTCACCAAGGAGCATTGAGTAGAGTTCCCTGTACTGTACTGTAAAGAAAGAAGAAAGTGAAATCTCTCAGTCGTGACTCTTTGTGACTCTGTGGGCTGTAGCCTACCAGGCTCCTCTGTCCATGAGATTTTCCAGACAAGAGTACGGAGTGGGTTGCCATTTCCTTCTCCAGGGGATTTTCCTGACCCAGGGATTGAACCCAGGTCTTCTTCATTGCAGGCAGACACTTTACCATCTGAGCCACCAGGGAGGCCCATACTGTACTGAAGGTTCTCATTAGTTATCTATTTTATACATAGTAGTATATACATATATGTCTATCCCAATCTCCCAATTCCTCCCCTACTTGCCCCTTGGTGTCCATACATTTGTCCTCTACGTCCTTGTACTTTTATTTAGAACCATGTCCCCGAGCTCTAACCACACCAGCAAACCTCAGACTCCTTGAGAGAAGACACCTTGGAATTCTTTGTATAACCCCTCCTGCCTCTCCCAGGGTCTGCGTGGTGCTGGATACACGGTAGGTGTATTTTGATAGATGAAATGATCACTCAACCAATGAAACAATTAATTCTTGGTCCCATAACCATGGCTCTGAGGGTCCATCTCCCACTGAAATCCCTGTTGGCCTTTGAAGATGAGCAAAAATGGGAGCTATTTGCCTCCTCCGAGCTCTCAATACATGCTCCTTTTCCACAATTCTCTTCAGGAATCCGAGGGAGTGGGAGAGACCCGGCTGGTGATGACAAAATGGCTCGGAGACAAGAAGGAACGTGGTGTAGAAACCTGGCAAACACAGCCCTCATTGCTGAAATGTCAGAGCAACTGAAGTCAAGCCCATTAATCTTGTTTTATTGCAAGATTCGAAATCGCCATGCTATGGCAGCCACAAAATTGATGGATGGGTTTTCCTGCGTTCCTCCAGCGCCTCGGCTGCCTGGGAAACCAGATCTCAGATGAACAGCGAGAGGAAATTAAAGCTGCCTTTTGAGGTTTTTGGGTAACTGCAGGAGAGAAAGATGGGGCATTCAGGGTCTCCGGCAGCCAAGGTGCTTACGTCTCGTTTCCACTGCACCTTTTTGTAAGCAAATCTAAGGAACAGCAGTGCTGAAACAATCACAGTAAATCTTCAGCAACTTCTGTTCCATTGAAGGGGTGAGACTGGTCACAACCTAGCTGCCCTGTTGCTTGAGGCCACCAGGCTGTGATCTTGTTTGACTTCTTGCTAATGAAGTAGGTGAAAGATGGCAATGCCTGGCTGTTTTAATTTGCAGTGTTTTTGATCGCTGGGGAGACCAGATCTTTTTCCATATGTCAGTTTTCTAGTTGGATTTCCTCTCTTGTAAATAACCACTTTTTCTCATGCCCCTAGTATAATTTATAATTCAGTTCAGCAGTTCCACATTTACTGTGGGCCTATGTGCTCAGCACATTTAGTGTTAAGATATACAGATATGGCTCAGCAGGTAAAGAATCTGCTTGCAATGCAGGAGACAAAGGAGACGAGGGTTCGATTTCTGGGTCGGGAAGATCCCCTGGAGAAGGAAATAGCAACCCATTCTAGTTTTCTTGCCTGGAGAATCCCATGGACAGAGAAGCCTGGTGGGCTGCAGTCCATGGGATCACAAAAGTCACACATGACTCAGCGCATACAGATATAGGTGTATTCCATCTCCTGATACAGTGCAGAGATGGGGTGGAGAGAGAGAGTCAAAACCAAAATATCACTTCATTGAGATATAACTGATATGGATACTTCTAGAATATTTCCCCTGGTTTTGCTGGGAAAAAAATTTCTCTGTTTTTAGACAGTATAGAGGTATTTCCACTTTTTATGTTGTACATTATATATTTCAGAATTGCCCGGGTGTTATCTTTGCTCATTCTCTTTTCTTTCCTTCTCTTTTTCTTTTCTTTACTAATTTGTAGAGGCTCTTTAGGTATTTTGGAAATTAATTCTTTGTCTTTAGAAGTGTCACAGATATATTTTCTAATCTTTTTATTTAACTTCATTGCATTTTTACCATACCAAAATGGTCATTTTCAGAACATTCTCTACTATCATATAAAATAAACTTTAAATGGATTAAAGACCTAAAGGTAAGACCAAAACCAAAACCTAAATGTAAGACTCCTAGAAGAAAACATAGGCAGAACATTCTTTGACATAAATCATAGGACTGTTTTTGTGGCTCTGTCTCCTAAAGCAAAGGAAATAAAAGCAAAAATAAACAAATGAAACCTAATCAAACTTATAAGCCTTTGCCTAGCAAAGGAAACCATCAGCAAAACAAAAATGCAACCTATGAAATGAGAGAAAATATTTGCAAGTGATGTGACAGATAAAGGGTTAATATTCAAAATATGTGAATAGTTCATAAAACTCAATAGCAAAAAAAACAAACAACTTGGTTAAAAATGGGCAGAAGACCTGCATAGAAAATTTTCCCAAAGAAGACATTAAGATGGCCAACAGGTGCATGAAAAGATGTCCAATATCACTATTAGGGAAATGCAAACCAAAACCACAATGAGCTATCACTCATATTTGTCAGAATAGTTATTATAAAAAAGACCAGAAATAACAAATGTTGGTGAGGATGTGGAGAAAAGGATGATAAATTTCTTATCTTACAACTACATGTAATAGTGTCATAACAAAAGTTTTCTTTTACTGTCAGTTACTAGATTCTCATTCTCATCTTTAATAATCTATTTTGTATTTCTTATATTGTTAAAAGGTTGACCAGGAACTTTGTTTGATTGTCCTGTTTGCCTTTCAAAGTCATAGATTTTAGTATCAATAACAGCTTTTAGTATCAATTACTACTACCATTCTTACATAAACGGTAACTACCACTTCAACCACTTAAGATTCATTCAGCCTATATCAGTATTTCACCAGACACTGTGCTTTAAGCTCTATCAGACATTATTGAAATTAATCTTTACAACAACCCTATAAAAATGGCACTGTTACCCATATTTTACAGATGAGAAACATGGGAAAATGGGTCACAGAGAAATTAACCAAATGTTCCAAGGTTACAGAGCTGTGTATGTTGGAGTGAAAATAAGTAAGCCAGGTTCACTTGACTTCAGCGTTGGAACTCTTTATACCCTACAGTTAACTGCTTTTCTTTCTTTTTTTTTTCTCATTCCATTTCTTCTTTCTTTCAAATTTTTCTGGTATTGTTTTATTTCTTTTATTTTTCCCTTGTTGTGATTTTCTGTTCCAAAAGTGTTAAGTTCATTCTCACTTTTCATTCTCCCATTTTTCACTATCTCTTTCTCTTTCCTGGTTTCAACTTTCTCTCCATCCAAGCAATGTGTAAATCATTTTTCTTAGTTTCTAGATATCTGAGTATTTTTTCTTTTTAATATCTATTTGAATTTTTTAACTTACTGCATTGTTACCTTAAAGTATTCTCTCTAAAACTTCTCTTGTGTTTATAGATATGATTTAGTATGTGATCTTTTTTTTGCTTATAGACCAGGTATATATACTTCAAAAGAAAAAGTAATCCATATTTGTGGATTATGAAATTTAGTTTAAGTCTGTTAGATGGACTGCATTTATTGTGTCTCATTTTTTTTCTACATCCTTATTTAATCTCTGTCTACTTGGATCTGTAATAGACTGATAATGCTAAATTACTTTCTTCCTCTCAACAGAAACAAAAAAGCTTGTCTTTGTTTCATTTCTTGTGTATTTTTATAGCTTTTTGCTTTGTGTGCTTGCAAGTCTTAGGTAAAACTTCTACTTAACACTGTGCTGTTCAGAATTAATATGGCTATTCCTTGGTTTGAATTTGACAGGTGTATTCTGGTCCATGAATCCTTTTTAACTTTTAGAATCTTTCTGCTGAAGAAACATATCTTATGGGCATAACAGAAACTTAAAAAAAAAATACAACCTTTAGAGAATTCCCTGGCAGTCCTGTGGTTAGGACCCTGCACTCTGCCATGGCCTGGGTTCAATTGCTAATCAGGGGACTAAGGTCCCACAAGCCATGTAGCAGGGCCAAGAAGCCAGAAGGGACACTTAAATAGCTTGATAGGCACTTACTTTTTTTTTTTTTTTTTGTCATGTCAAAACACATGTAGAATCTTAGTTCCCCAACTAGGGATTGAACCCGTGCCCTCTACATTGGAAGCATGTCATCCTAATCACTGGACCACCAGGGAAGTCTCTACTTACATTCATTTTTATAAACGCCACACTGTGTTTACTATCTGACATCTCACTTTATGTCTACTTGTCCTCCTCTTGATTTTTGATATGTGTTTTGATAAATAATTGTTTTATACTTCATTTTCTGTCTTATAGAATTTTAAAAAGTAACTCTCTGATTCTTAAAAACTCATTTACAATCAATGAATGAGACATTTCATGAACTTTCTTAAAGCTACAATCATCTTTTTTAATCTTTCTAAACAAGCACAACTTTTAACTCCCCTTCAGAGCTGATGGAAGATTTTTACAGGTTTGGCTTCTTTCCCTTTGTCCTTCTTTCTCAGCCCTTTCTTCATTGGTAAAAATCTGGGTTTTGATGCTATTTTATTTTACTTCACCTTCCCTCCTGCTCCCCCAGTTATCTGTAGCTTATTTGTGGACTATAACTTTATTCAAGTTAGACAAATTAATTTTCAACAGTCAGTTCTATTTTCTCCAGTTCTGTTATTATTATATTGTAGACATCCTTACTGCTACTAATGATTTTTTTTTAAATGAACAGCCGGGCATATAGACTTTCCCAATTATTTTTCCATATCCAAACATCCCTTTTCCTCTCTGTTTTTTAGTGTGTTCATTGCACAGTGGGTCCCTGTGAAGGTCTACTCATAGGTCTTTACTTCTGATGTGAAGGTCCTCACAGCACACAGGACTGCTGAGGTGGTAGCCAGGCTTAAATGTATCAAGATTCCAGGGAAGAGGGAAGCTGGGCTTGATCTGAAGGCAATAGCGGAGATGGTACAGCCCCTCTGGTGTCTCTGGACCCCAGGCTGCCTTCCTTTAATTGTTTCTCCCCCGTTCAGGTTGAGTCAGTTCCTGAGCTTCCAAGGCCATTCTGCCATGACCCGGCATGCCTGCCACCTGGAAGCATTGACGAGGCATGGAGACAGATACATGGCCCGGGCAAAATGATTTTGCTTAGGAAGGGAAAGACTGAATTTTCAAACCTTCGCAAACACGGAATAATTAGGTGGTACAATAGTTAATGAATTTAATGCAGATAATTGCAACTTAATGCCTATAGGCAAAACCGTTTAAATTACTGATACACATCAGTAGCTTCTGATTCCTTGGGAATGCTTGTGACATGAAGAGGTCTGCCTTCGGCTTTAATAACAGAGAGATTTTGTGTCTCAGAGCACAAGGGGGTCTTTGAGGCATCAACTTGCCAATAGTGAACAGACAGATTCATCTTACAACTGGGCCCACCTAACACACAGATCAACCCTCAATATTCATTAAAAGGAGTGGTGCTGAACCAGAAGCCTCAATACTTCGGCCACCTGATGCAAACAGCCATCTCATTGAAAAAGACCCTGATGCTGGGGAAGACTGAGGGCAGGAGGAGACAAGGGTGGCAAAGGATGAGATGGTAGGATGGCATCGCCAACTCAATGGACATGAACTTGGGCAAACTCCTGGAGACAGTGAGGAATAGGAAGGCCTGGCATGTGTGCTGCAGTCCATGTGGTACAAAAAGTCAGACACGACTTAGCAACTGACCAACAACAACAACCACAAACAAGGCTGTTGGTGGATAGAGAGTAAGGGCCCATCCACTGGAATGAGGGCTTCACAAATGGATACAGTAGACATATGTCCTGATGCAAAAGATACACTTTAACTTCAGGAACCAGCTTTGAAATATAGCCTGCTAACTTATAAGGCTGCAGCTGGTCTTATGGGACTAGAAGCCCGGGTGTTAGACCCTGGATTAGAGCAATGATGTGAAACTATTCATAGACTCTGAGAGAGGGGAAGAGAGATGGGAATCCCTTGGAGTCCACGCTTCTGAAGCCAGGGCAAACTCTGTGGAAATGCAGGCAGCTCAGGGCGGGGGTTGGGGGTGGTGGTCCCAGGACCAAGTCACCATTTAAGCTGGGATGATGTAGCACCTGGGATCCTTGCCTCTTAGTCATTGGCCAATCATGGATGGAGAGATAAGAAAGCCTTCCTCAGTGATCAGTGCAGAGAAATGGAGGAAAACAACAGAATGGGAAGACCAGAGATACTAAGGGAACGTTTCATGCAAAGTTGGGCTCAATAAAGGACAGAAATGGTATGGACCTAACAGAAGCAGAAGATATTAAAAAGACGTGGCAGGAATACACAGAAAATTGGTACAAAAAAGATCTTCACGACCAAGATAATCACAATGGTGTGATCACTCACCTAGAGCCAGATATCCTGGAATGTGAAGTCAAGTGGGCCTTAGGAAGCATCACTATGAACAAAGCTAGTGGAGGTGATGGAATTCCAGTTGAGCTATTTCAAATCCTAAAAGATGATGCTGTGAAAGTGCTGCACTCAATATGCCAGCAAATTTGGAAAACTCAGCAGTGGGTACAGACTGGAAAAGGTCAGTTTTCATTCCACTTCCAAAGAAAGGCAATGCCAAAGAATGCTCAAACTACCGCACAATTGCACTCATCTCACATGCTAGTAAAGTAATGCTCAAAATTCTCCAAGCCAGGCTTCAGCAATATGTGATCCGTGAACTTCCAGATGGTCAAGCTGGTTTTAGGAAAGGCAGAGGAACCAGAGATCAAATTGCCAACATCTGCTAGATCATCAAAAAAGCAAGAGAGTTCCAGAAAAACATCTATTTCTGCTTTGTTGACTATGCCAAAGCCTTTGACTGTGTGGATTACCACAAACTGTAGAAAATTATTCAGGAGATGGGAATACCAGACCATCTGACCTGCCTCTTGAGATATCTGTATGCAGGTCAAGAAGCAACAGTTAGAACTGGACATGGAACAACTGACTGGTTCCAAATCGGGAAGGAGTACGTCAAGGCTGTATATTGTCACCCTCCTTATTTAACTTGTATGCAGAGTACATCGTGAGAAATGCTGGGCTGGATGAAGCACAAGCTGGAATCAAGATTGCTGGGAGAAATATCAATAACCTCAGATATGCAGATGACATCACCCTTATGGCAGAAAGTGAGGAAGAACTAAAGAGCCTCTTGATGAAAGTGAAAGAGGAGAGTGAGGAAGTTGGCTTAAAAGTCAACATTCAGAAAACTAAGATCATGGCATCTGGTCCCATCACTTCATGGCAAATAGATGGGCAACAGTGGAAACAGTGGCTGACTATTTTTGGGGGGATCCAAAATCACTGTAGATGGTGACTGCAGCCATGAAATTAAAAGACAGTTACTCCTTGGAAGGAAAGTTGTGACCAACCTGGATAGCATATTAAAAAGCAGAGACATTACTTTGCCAACAAAGGTCTGTCTAGTCAAAGCCATGGTTTTTCCAGTGGTCATGTATGGATGTGAGAGTTGGACTATAAAGAAAGCTGAGTGCTGAAGAATTGATGCTTTTGAACTGTGGTGTGGGAGAAGACTCTTGAGAGTCCCTTGGACTGCAAGGAGATCAAACCAGTCCATCCTAAAGGAGATCAGTCCTGAGTATCCATTGGAAGGACTGATGCTGAAGCTGAAATTCCAATACTTTGGCCACCTGCTGTGCAGAACTGACTCATTTGAAAAGACCCTGGGAAAGATTGAAGGGAGGAGAAGAACGGAATGGCAGAGGTTAAGATGGTTGGATGGCATCACCAACTCTTGGGTAAACTTTGGGAGTTGGTGATGGACAGGGAGGCCTGGCGTGCTGTGGTCCATGGGGTCATGAAGAGTTGGACACGACTGAGCAACTGAACTGACCTGAATTGTGGATCATCTGCTGGAGGCACAGAGCAGACCAGTGGATAGGATGTGTACAGGGAAATTTCTCTATTTTCTTGAAAAAGAAAAAGATGATTTGGCCACAGTGGGCCTGTGTTTTTAGGGGCCAACAATCAGCAGGAGTTGAGGGCCATTTTCCTATTTATTTTTTTAAAAAGTATTTATTTATTTGACTGTGCAGAGTCCTAGATGCAGCTTGCAGGATCTTTTAGTTGTGGCTTTCGAACTCTTAGTTGAGTCATGCAGGATCAAGTTCTCTGACCAAGCATCAAACCTGGGCCTCCTGGAGCAAGGAGTCTGAGCCAGTAGACCACCAGAGAAGGCCTCCTTTCTCTTTTCTAGAAGGGCAGGTGGCCTCCTGAACATCCCACTACTCTCAGTGGTCTTCATTCATTTTGACCATCTTCCTGGGCAAGAAGGCATTCACGTTTGTATCCCAGCCAGGTGCTATGCTAGTCAGTAAGATGCAGAGATGGATAACATGGTACATCTTCATGGGACAGCCTCTTGAACACAAATGCCTTTCCTCATTCACTCAACAAACTCCAAGTGTCTATTCTGTGTTGGTCTCTGTGTTGGTGCTAGGAATGAAAAAATGGAACACCTCACTGGTGTTCTTAAGAGTATACAACCTCTAGGGGAGAGAGATATTGACAGATGACTGACATACAAAATGGTTGCTATGGTAACACAAAAGCCACAGGCATGAATGATTAAACCTTCCTGTTCTGACCATACTGGCCAAAAGACTGGTTAACAGTGTTCCCAGGCAGGCCTGGGATTGAGCAACTAGGGGATCAAGTTTTTAGAAATGACCAGAAGTAAGAAGACATTTTTTTCCTTCCAATGGCTATAAATTCTCCCTCATGGGTCCAGATGGGTATTAATACAGAGGAAGTATTAGGTATTAGTTGCTCAGTAGTGTCTGACTTTTTGCAACCCCAGGGACTGTAGCCCTCCAGGCTCCTCTGTCCATGGGATTCTCTAGGCAAAAATACTGGAGTGGGTTGCCATTTCCTCCTTTAGGGGACCTTCCAAACTATACATAAAGGAGACTTCATTAATGTGCATTAGAGGATACCCCAGGTTAACTGTCATAGAAAACTCTCTCTTGAGCCTTTAAATTCTATACCAATTCTACACCTTTGGTTGGCCAATTGTTTGTTTCTTTATTTACGTTTTAAGGTAAATGACCTGGGGCTATTTGTTTCTATCAACCTGATTGCGAATCTAAAGGCACAGTTGAAATGTCTATTTTTCTTGCCATCCTCAGAAGAGATTGCTGCAGATCTACTCTATGATTCTCATTCTTTTCAGCTTACAATACAAATAGCTTATTATTTTTTGCAACCTATGTCTTATAATAAAGCAGTGCTGAAAAATTAAATAGAAGAATGTTCAGTTGCCATATAGGCTACAAAAATGATTTGCTGGTGGTGATTTTTAAGCTTGATTCTAAATAGATTATGAAGAATGGCACTTGGAAGACGTGGTTCAAATTTTGCTATTTAAGGTATCCCGAAATCATAGGCTCACTGTCCCTAAAATTTCAAAAAGTGTAGAGCTTAGGCTCTTAAGGGTATAGCAGTGATAAAAGCTTTCAGAGTCATTTCTAAAAAGCAACACTTCATAGTTTTCTGTCTCCAATAGTTCTCTAATATACTTGTAGAAGGAAGGCAACAGAAAACCAAGAATAAAAATAGCTGAGCTCTCCACAATTGGGCTTCCTGCTTACTTTCCCTGTTCAAAGAAAAGAGGAGATACCATCTTGCAATAGAGGCTTCATAGACTACTGGGTTTCTCCAGTGACAGTCGGCATTTGATGCCCCATATCTCTTGGTTCTTCTTGTTGCCAATGGTCGGCCTGGCGATGGTGGTGAAATGGGAGCAATTAATCTGTAGATGAGGGAGGGCTTCCTTTAACAGTTGAAGGGTACCGTCTGGCACGATTCCAAAGACTTGTAGTGTTTTTAATGTGGGAATTTCTCCAAGTTCAAGTAAAGTTTCAGGTATTATGTCATAGCACCGACTGAGTGATAGGTGTTGGAGGTAGTTGAGTTGGTAAAACTCTGGAAAGCAGTCGTTTTTCAGCATGACACGATCGCTTAAGTCTAGGTGGACAAGATTGAAATGTCTTCCAACTAAGGTAGAAACATCTGATCTCTGCAGATTCTTTCAGTACCCACTGAGATTCAGCTGGGTGATGGTCTCTGACACATGTGCAACAGCTACCTATAAATGCCTTTCAGTGAAATCATAGAGGTTCAGTTCATCCAATCTGGAACAGCTGCTCAGCAAAGTCTTCAGGGCAGATTCAGAGAATCCAGAACACCCAGAAAGGTTTAGTCAGAGTAAATTTGTGTTCTGAGCAAGATTATCAACAATGGGATCTGAAAGTCGGAGGCCTTCCAGGCTGAGATCCTGCAACTTGGAGCAGTGAGACAGAAGGCTGTGCAGGGTAGACACATCGATCACAGAGTTCGACAGGTCCAGGTGCTGTAGACGGAAAGGGCTGAAATGTTCAACTAATAGTTGGTCCATAAATGATCGTGGACAGTGGAAGGCAACCACCTCTCAGGACAAAATACAGAGGAACACAGCTGCAAAAAATTGTCCAGTTATAGAGAATACATACTACTCCAGGGATTTCAAGAGAAAGGCCTAGAATTCAGTTTGTATTCAGAGCAAAGCATGAATACAGATTGAGACTACAATGGAAAATTTTAGGGCAAGAATCTGGTGCAGATGAGATGGCATAGGAGTGGAACACTGCAGGGCACATAAGAAAACCCCAGCCCAACATACCTGTAGAAAAACATGATCTGAAAGGATACATGTACCCCAATATTCACCGAAGCACTGTTTACAGTAGCTAAGACATGGAAGCACCCTAAGTGCCCATTGACAGAGGCTGCACGGCATCACCACTTGAAATGGCTCAACACTGATAACATCTTCTGCACCTTGGTTTCAACATATGTATATAAACACCCCACAAAGAGATGATCCAAGTAAACAAGTCTACAGATCCAGCCTAGATCAGTGTGTCATCGCCACAGTTGACTTGTGCACTTAAAAACCTGACTTTCAGTTCTTTTTCATCTCATATTATTAAAGGAGATATCAAGTGTAATTAGCATCCCCTCAAAAGCATGTCGGCTTTCTCATCCTTGAAGAAAGGTTGTTTAATTAGTTTGAGCACACTGAGAATCAAGTTGTAGAAACACAAGCAAGCAAAACCACAAAAAAAGATCTTAACCATGGAAAACTTCTTCAGTCTGACAACAAACTTATCCTTTGAAATTCATAATTAAGAAATCAAACTTGTAGAGATCATTTTGTTTTTTTTGGTTTCTCTCTCTCTCTTTTTATTGGAGTATAGTTGCTTTACAATGTTGTGTTAGTTTCTGCTGTGCAGCAAAGTGAATCAGCCATATGTATACATATGTCCCCTCTGTTTTCCTCCAAGAGAGAACTGTGACTCAGAATTTTGCTTTAGTTCATGGAGTTAATAAGTCAGAATCTCAAATCTTGCAAGGTCTTTCTAGTTCCAAAGTCCCAGGAGATCCACACTGCCCTCAGCAGCCTCCCTCAAGGTCAAAACTTGGAGACCTTCTGTGCAGCAAAGTGAAGCAGCTATATGTATACATCAGTTCAGTTCAGTTCAGTTCAGTCGCTCAGTCGTGTCCGACTCTTTGAGACCCCATGAATCGCAGCACGCCAGGCCTCCCTGTCCATCACCAGCTCCCGGAGTTCACTCAGACACACATCCATCGAGTCCGTGATGCCATCCAGCCATCTCATCCTCTGTCGTCCCCTTCTCCTCCTGCTCCCAATCCCTCCCAGCATCAGAGTCTTTTCCAATGAGTCAACTCTTCACATGAGGTGGCCAAAGTACATATATCCCCTCTATTTTGGATTTCCTTCCCATTCAGTTCACCACAGAGCATGGAGTAGAGTTCGCTGAGCTATACAGTAAGTTCTCATTAGTTATATATTTTTTACATAGTAGTGTACATGTCAATCCCAACCTCCTAATTCATCCCAGCCCTCTCTTCCCACTTACTGTCCATATGTTTGTTCTCTACATTTGAGTTTCTATTTCTGCTTTGCAGGAAAGATTGTCTATACCATTTTTTTTCTAGATTTCACATTGTAGTTTATTTGCCTTATTTGTTTTACAAAAGAAATGCATGCTTATGGTAAAATTAAAATCATTTATAAGATTATCAAATGAAAACTAAAAACAAACAAACAAACCCTGGAGACTTTAACTAGACATGTGAGCTGCTGCTGCTGCAAGCATTGCTTAAATCTGTGGGGCCAGCTCCCCCAAATGTGAACTGGAATAATAATCTCTGTTTCATTACCCTAAAGCAGAGGTTATGAAAAAGAAAAATGGGGCAGTAGCTGAAAATCCATCTAAAAAGCTTGTAAGCCCACATTCTAAATATACAGATGTACTTTCATTTCATGGTCAAAGAGAATCACACTTCTCTCCACTGTTTTAAGCATCGCCAAGGCTTCTCAATGTTTTTATCATCTTGTTTCGTCAGCAGGAAAATATTTCCTTAAACCTCCCTTTCTACCTAGCAAATTTCGCTGTCCAAGATTCTCAGGCACCAACTCGTTCAGGAAACCTTCCCTGACTGCCTCTTCCATCTCCTTCGCAGCCCAGGCCTCTGTCAAAACTCTTGCTGCATGGCACCATCTCTATTTTCACACATCACCAGACCCAGAGGTCCTCTGGTGAGGAGCTGTGGTCTAGTGTCTTCTGTACCCCTGGCCAGGAGTGGGATGTATGTTGCAATGCTCTGAGGAGGTCTGTTGAACCTAATAACGTGACATGAAACTATCAAGTTTGAGTTTCCTAGATGGACTTCTAGACCCAAACCCAAGAAGCAACTCTCCCTCTCATCAGGAAAAACAGGCTGTCCTGAGTGAACCCGAGTGAAGAGCAGAGACAGCAACTCTGCTCTGCCCTCCTCTCTCCAGCTGCTTCCACCTCGCTCACCCAGGTAGGTGGGACACCCTCCTGGGGGTGTTCCTAGGGTGCAGGACTTTCATCTTTAAAACTAGGACAACCTACAGAGGTGGGGTGGGGCTGGGAGGGAGGCTCGAGAGGGAGGGGATCTAAGTATACATGTAGCTGATTGTCAGGTGGCACTAGTGGTAAAGAACCTGTCTGCCAAAGCAAGAGATGAAAGAGATGCAATTTCAATCCCTGGGTCAGGAAGATCCCTTGGAGAAGGAAATGGCAACCCACTTCTGTATTCTTGCCTGAAAAATTCCATGGACAGAGAAGCCTGATGGGCTACAGTCCATGGTGCTGCAAAGAGCTGGACGTGACTGAGTGACTGAGCACACGCACACACACTCACACATACGCACAACTGATTTACACATTGCTATACAGAAGAAACCAGCACAACGTTGTAAAGCAATTATCCTCCAAAAAAAAAAAAAAGATAAGAAAACCAGGACAGTCCTAAGTCAACCACCCCCAGATTTCAGTGCCCAAACTTTCAGATTGTTCATTCTAACCCCAAGCATGGAGATGACCCTGCTGTGGGGAAGCGGTACTCTGACATGGAACTGGTCTGCCATGTCAGCCAGCAAACAGAGAGGCCTCCATCTCACCATCGCCAGGTGGCTGGGACACCAGCAATGGGGCTCCAGCTGTCAGTGTCAGGGAACAGAGAACCCAAGTCCCAGAATCTTCTTAGCCAGACCCTCAGATGTCTGCTGTGTGGGGAGAAGGTCTTTGGGGAATACTCAGCAGCTTTCATGGCTTCTGCCTGCTAGATGCCTCTGTCATCTCTTTCTCCAGACATCTCCTGCAACACCCTGGACTGTAGCCCGCCAGGCTCCTCTGTCCATGGGATTCCCAGGCAAGAATACTGGAGTGCATTGCCATTTCCTCCTCCAGGGGATCTTCCTGACCCACTGAACGCAAATCTCCTGCATTGGCAGGTGGATTCTTTACCACTGTGACACCTGGGAAGCCCCAGGGAGGAGCAAAAACACCCCTGGTTGAGAATCACTGTCTTAGATGGATCGTGGCCACCTTCCACTTTTCAAACCCTTTGCAAGTTCTGGGTGCATCACTTGCCATCTCTGAAGAGTGAGGTAGGGCATAGTCAGCTGCTTGGAAAACATCCACCATAAAAGTTCATGACTGGGGCTTTCTGGCTTCTGTGCTGCCCTGAGATAACTAAGGGCTGGTGTGGTGGGCACTGTAGCAGCAGTTTACTTGCTGAGAAGACAGAGCCACATAGATCTGCTTCTTCGATACTTGCTATTCTGAGTGGGGCTTGCTGCAGCCAAGGCTTTATTTACGTCTGAAGGTCTCTGATGAGGCTTTTCTAGAGAGCAGATGGGGCTCTTCTCCTGCAGGGAGTGAGCATCTCAGAGTAAGGGTGGAGACGACGTTGGCAGAATGAGGCAGCTGGCTGGCTGACAGTTGTTCCACCGTGGGGCTAATTACAGCGGCATCTTCCTCCTCACGGATCAGGAGGGAAAACACTGATCACTTACAGCTTCTGTCTTGGTTTTCCTGTGGCACCTGCTTCAGATCCTATTGGTTGGTAGGCACCTGATGTCAGTTCTTGAAACAAGACAGTGCAGAGCAGAGGACGAAAGACATAAGCTGGGGGAACAAGACTCCACCACTGTGGTTTCCTAGCCCTTGTCAAAATCTGCATAAAAGTCAGCAAGACATACTAGAACATAAAGGACCAGACAAACAGACTGTTTGGAAGACAAGAGATGCAGTGGAAGCAGAGGTGGTTGTCAGCACCCCAACTGTGTCTCTTTGGTTCAGGACATTATGGTCCACCATGGCTGATTTATGCCAGTCTCTGCCTGAGGGCTTTGGAGGTGGCAGAGCCTGTGGCAAGCAGGAAGTACTGGAAAATTAGTCCTCTGCCTCCAGGAGCATGCAATGAATGGTTGAAGGCAGTTGGGGTAGCAATACCCCAGCTCCCTTGTCCCTTCTGCTTATACTCTTGACACAAGTATTCTATATCGGCTCTGTGTTTCTGGGTTAGGCTTATGCTCCAACTATCTCCTTATCTCAGTAGAGTTTTTTGTTTGCTAACACACTGCATATTGGCTACTTTTTCTCTCCCATCTAACTTCCTCCATCATATGAATGCATATTGGAATCACCTCCTAAGTAAACCATCTATTCTCAAATCCTCAATGTGTCAATAAAGTTTATCTTTGAGTAAACCCAAACCATGGTATGCAGATCAGGAAGCAACAGTTAGAACTGGCCATGGAACAACAGACTGGTTCCAAATAGGAAAAGGAGTACGTCAAGGCTGTATATCGTCACCCTCCTTATTTAACTTGTATGCAGAGTACATCGTGAGAAACGCTGGGCTGGAAGAAGCACAAGCTGGAATCAAGATTGCTGGGAGAAATATCAATAACCTCAGATATGCAGATGACACCACTCTTATGGCAGAAAGTGAAGAAGAACTAAAGAGCCTCTTGATGAAAGTGAAAGAGGAGAGTGAAAAAGTTGGCTTAAAACTCAACATTCAGAAAACTAAGATCATGGCATCTGGTCCCATCACTTCATGGCAAATAGATGGACAAACAGTGGAAACAGTGGCTGACTTTATTTTTTGGGGCTCCAAAATCACTGCAGATGGTGACTGCAGCCATGAAATTAAAAGACGCTTACTCCTTGGAAGGAAAGTTATGACCAACCTAGACAGCATATTAAAAAGTAGAGACATTACTTTGTCAACAAAGGTCCATCTAGTCAAGGCTATGGTTTTTCCAGTAGTCATGTATGGATGTGAGAGTTGAACTATAAAGAAAGCTGAGCGCTGAAGAATTGATGCTTTTGAACTGTGGTGTTGGAGAAGACTCTTGAGAGTCCCTTGGACTGCAAGGAGATCCAAGCAGTCCATCCTAAAGGAAATCAGTCCGGAGTGTTCATTGGAAGGACTGATGTTGAAGCTGAAACTCCAATATTTTGGCCACCTGATGCGAAGAGCTGACTCATTTGAAAAGACCCTGATGCTGGGAAAGATTGAAGGCAGGAGGAGAAGGGGATGACCAAGGATGAGATGGTTAGATGGCATCACCAAACTCAATGGACATGAGTTTGAGTAAACTCCGGGAGTTGGTGACGGACAGGGAGGCCTGGTGTGCTGCAGTTCATGGGGTCACAAAGAGTCGAACACATGTGAGAGACAGAACTGAACTGAAACCACTGACTGAATACTAACAGATGAGGACGTGGTATTTACGTGCTCTAAGGCTGTGTCTGTATGTTGACAGAAGGGTGCACTCAGATACGCAATGTCAAATACATCGTTGGCACATGGCACATGTTGAACTTCCAGATTCAGAGGAGGGCTCTCTTGGTGGCCCCATGCAAAATTTAATTTCTTCACATTTCATTTTGAGATTGTTTGGCTTGATTTCTCACTTACGGTCCAGTCACTAAGTCAGGTTTGACTCTTTGAGACCCCCATGTACTGCAGCACACCAGGCTTCCCTGTCCTCCACTACCTCCCTCATGTCCATTGAGTCGATGATGCCATCCAAGCACTTCATCCTCTGTCACCCCCTTCACCTCCTGCGTTCAGTCTTTCTCAGGATCAGGGGCTTTTCCAGTGAGTCAGTTCTTCCCATCAGGTGGCCAAAGTATTGGAGCTTCAGCATCAGTCTTTCCAATTAATGTTTTGGGTTGATTTCCTTTAGGATTGACTGGTTTGATCTCCTTGTGTCCAAGGGTCTCTTAAGAATTTCCCCCAGCACCACAATTCAAAAGCATCAATTCTGTGGCACTCAGCCTTCTTTGTGATCCAATTCTCACATCCATACACGACCACTGGGAAAACCATAGCTTTGACTATACAGACCTTTGTCAGCAAAATGATGTCTCTGGTTTTTACTACACTGTCTAGGTTTACCATAACTTTCTTTCCAAGGAGTGAACATCTTTTAATTTTGTGGCAGCAGTCACCATCCATATCAGCTCTAGATGGCAAAGACTTTGTGTAGACTTGTGCGTTCTCATTTGCATTGGTTTATGTGTCAACACATTTTAAACGCTCTCATTTCAGTGTATGCACTGGTATATAGTTCTTGCTGATGTCGTGGAAATGATTGAAGCCCCTGTGTGGGGGTGATACCCGACAGTGACGTTGACTCTGGGTTAAATCTTTATCTTGAGCATTTTTTTTCCCCCTTAGAGAATTGTTTAGATTTAACATCAAAAATTATGTCTCTGAGATTTGAAATAAAATTTTGGGTGATATTTATTAATTCCATTGCCTTTATTAGCTAAAAAGAAAACCCAGTTACACTCTTTGCAATACACAGGGGTTAAAAATATTTAATGATCTCCTGAGTAACTTTGTGGCAACACTAAGAACTCAGTAGAACACCATTCCTCCACTTACCTGCCCAGTTTTAGCTGTCTCACGGCTGATGGCCATACCTGGAGTTCTTAAAACAACCATAATATTTGCTAATTAGTTTACAGTTTAAGAAATGCACGCCTGTCATAGATGTAGCCTGGATCTTAGCCAAGAAGGCTGAGATGTAGAGAAATTAGTTCAAGCCTCTAATTCCATATCCCTGGGAATTCCAATGCCCCTCTCTAGATTTCTGAGAACTCCCAGGGGCATAAATTCGCAGTCATGTCCCTCTCTAGTTTTCTGCTTTTGCTCAGCTTGTGTTCTCATGGGTTTCTTCCTCCCATGGCTGGTCTCTTCCCTGCGTTGTGCACCCAAGTATGTAATTCATCTCCTTTCCCTGATTTCCTGCAAAAACACACAAAGCATTTAAGTATGTGTTGGACTTAGATGTTCCAGAATTAGGCATAGGTTATAGCAAAGCAAACAAGTACTATAAAGATGAAGATGAGACCTACCTGCTCTTTTGGGAACTCTGCACTGGAAGTTTTCACTTGCTTCTTTTCTTCTGCAGTCCTGGTTTCTTGTAACCTGTCACCACACCTGTACCTCTCCCAGCTTCTTTCTCTGTCCTCCACTCATTTGCCTTTCACTCTTAGGACAGGCAACATCATCATGTCTCCCTCCACTGTGCCCTTCCCTTCAGGAGGATGACATAGCCTATCCTGTTGAACCCAGGAGTGGCTGTGTCACAAGCTTTGTCCAAAGACATGTGACTGCAGGTGATGCAGGTTACATCATGCAAAAGATTTCCAAGTCACAGCATGGTTCATCACCTCTTTTTCCTCACTGTGACGGCATTCCAGAAAGCTACTGCAGAAGCCTCGGCCCAGGGGCCAGACAAGGGAGATTGGATGGGGCCAAGCGTACTTACCGATTCAAGGAAAAGAGCTGTTTTCTCTGGATTCGTCTTACATGATCAGGCCATCTATGACTAAGCATAAATTTTTTCTTTCCTTTCTAATTCCTTTATCTTCTTATTGAGAATCTCCTGTGAAGTGTTGAGTCAACAGAAGGTAGCAAGAAACTCTGATGCTATCAATATTAGGGGAGAGCTCTGTAATTGTAATGACTATGACAGACTTTCCATAGATAACTTTTATCAGATTAAGGAAGTCCTCTTTCATTCCTATCCTTATAAAGGTTTCTAACATAAACAGATATTGCATTTCATCAAATACTTTTCCTGCACATACTTGAAATAATCATATGACCTCTCTCCTATAACTTTTCATTTTTTATTTGAGATTTTTAATATTTTCCACATGTTCAGAATTAAATCACTGGTTTTGCAACTATATTCTGAATTAAAATTTTACATTCTTCTTTTTGAAAAATAATAATAATGACAATTGATTTTTGAGTGTTAAAGCAACCATGCATTACTAAAGTTAAAAAATTTTTTTTCACATGTCACTGGATTTGAACTACTTTATTTTATTTAGGAATTTTACATCTACATTCATAAAGAGTCTGGCTTATATTTGATTTTTCTTGTAACGTCGTTCTGTGATTTCTATCACAGGTTTATTGGCCTCGTAAACTGAGGTGGAATTCTTTGGAACTGGGTTTGGAATTTTCTTTATGTAGGTCTTCCATTTCTTTTGGTTCAATTTGGGTGAATTTTGTTCTTCTAAGAATTTTTCTTTGTTTAATTTTAAAATTATTACCAGCACCAGTTCAAACCCTGATTGGGGAATTAAGATAAAAAAAAATTTGTGGACACATATACAGAAACATGGATTTCCCTGGTGGCTCAGACAGTTAAGAATCTGCCTGCAATGAAGGAGACCCAGGGTACTCCAGTATTCTTGCCTGGAGAATCCCAAGGACAGAGGAGCCTGGCAGGCTACAGTCCGTGGGGTTGCAGAGTCGGACATGACTGAGTGACTAACATTTTCACTTTCATACAGAAAGATGGGGTTTCCCAGGTGGCACTAGTGGTACAGAACTCACTTGCCAACGCAGGAGACATAAAAGATGCAGGTCCCTGCATCAGGAAGATCCCCTGGAGAAGGAAATGACATTCTGGAGTGGACGGACAAAATCCCACAGACAGAGGAGCCTGGCAGGCTATACAATCCATGGGATCACAAAGAGCTGGACACGACTGAAGCAACTTAACATGCATGCATACAAGAGAGCAATTTCATTAGAGCTTGCGAAGGCCGCTATTTTGCTTTGTTGATTCTATTACAGATCTTGGCGTCTATTTCATTAATTCCTATTATTAGCTAATTCCTCCTGTTCATGTTCACTAGTGTCGCCATATTCCTACGCTAAGTTTATTCCATCATATGCTGATACAAGCCAAATATTTCTTTGAGTGTTTGGAAAACAAAACAAAAAACCAATGACATCCCTCCATCCCTCACTCTCTCTCTCACACACACACACATTTTGTTGATGTGTTGGCAGATTCAGGAGGTTTATGAACCATGGTTCTTACACTGGTAAAATGTGAGCTTTAAGATACATTTTTGTTTTTCCCAAAGAGATAAGTTGCAGTGCTGAGTCAGCCACACTCACTCATATTGTTTCCCGTTGACACCAAAAGCTCAGACTTCTGCTCCAACTCGATCACCCCTGGGAGCCAGGCTGTGGTCTTAGAACCAGATTGCTCTCATTCCTTATGGAAACCAGAGGCACGACCTTGGCAGATGAGCCTGCTGTGTCAAACACTTAGGCTAGACACCTCAGATATTGCCAGATATTGAGCATTTTGCCCCAAATACTGCCAGTGAAATGTTCCTGGAAAAGGAACATTTTTCAAGGTCAGTCCGTGTCTTTAAGGGCTCGAGGTTCAGATTTCAGCCACAAGGCTCCCTTGACCAAACTTGAAAGTTTGCTTTTTGCTCTGCATTGGAACAAATGTTCACTTTGCTATAAAACATCAATTCTCTTTCAGGTCTAAGAGATTTCCATTCCCTTCTGCTCACCTATCTCTGTGATGTTAAGAGCACCTGTGGCCGGAAGAGAGGTCTTCTGCCGGGTCTGGAAGCTTGGCCCAAGGAGCTGGTGTTCTTGTGCAGTGAGGTCATCTTCCAGAAGTACCAGACTGATGTGTTTTTCATCTCTCTCACCCAGACACCACGTGTACTGGCAGCCATTCCTCCATCAAAGCATACAGGAGAGTGGAGGGCAAGTGCCTCCTGTAGAAATACAGAATAAGGGGTGTCTCCATCAAAGGAGGAGGAAGGGAGAAGTCACCCCTTCTGGCCACAAAGAACCATGGGAGGAAGGAGGGAGTCGGAAGCAGGAAGTCACTAGAGAAAGAGGTGTGTTCTGACTTTCCCAGCTGAAGTGGGAACCCTCCCAGCTAAGACTCCAAAGGCTTCCTCAGCTGCTGGGGAGGGGGCAGGAACACTGTCCATTGTTTCCTGGTGCCCCTAAAAGATCAGAGATGGATGGAGTTGGCTGGGAGGTTTACCTGGGGAGAAAGATATTGCTGTGTTATGGTGAGGGAGTGCTAGAGCTGCGGGCTGGAGGGCAGGCCATCCTGACCAAGAGCTGGCTAGGCACAACTTCCTGGTGCTCCAGGGGTTAGGACTCATGCTCCCAATGCAGGGGGCCTAGGGTTTAATCCCTGGTCAGGGAATCAGATCCCGCGTGCTGCAATTAGGATCTGGCACAGCCAAATAAATAAAGCGCTCACTAGGCATCACAGCTAGACCTCCTGGACATGCAATCCTGGAGAGGGTTGAGATGGAACCAAGGCAGCAGGACTACTGAGCCCGGATGGAACCCAGGAGGACACAATTCAGCCTCAGGTGCCAGCTGGGCTCCTGACAATCCGGTGGACAGGGGCATCCTCATAGAGATCAGCAGAGCTGGAATGGACCGTGGCAGCATCACGGTCACATAAACGAGCTCTCTCATATAGCTAGATGCCATCCTGGAGATTAAGCAAGGTGAAGGAAGTGAAAGTCACTCAGTTGTGTCCGACTCTGTGATCCCATGGATTGTAGCCTGCCCAGCTCCTCTGTCCATGGGATTTTCCAGGCAAGAATACTGGAGTGGGTTGCCATTTCCTTCTCCAGGGGATCTTCCTGACCCAGGGATTGAGCCAGGGACTCTTACAATGGAGGCAGATTCTTTACCTTTGGAGCCACCCGAGAAGCCAAGCAAGGTGAAGAGGGATTAAAAAGAATTTCAAAATACAAAACATTTATGGGACTTTCCTGGCAGTCCAGTGGTTAAGACTCTGCACTGCCACTGCAGGGGAAATGGGTTTGATCCCTTCTCCGGGAACAAAGATCCCTCATGCCAAACAGCGCAGCCAAAAACTGAGGGAAAAAATACACAGCATTTATCCAAAAGAGACTGAATTCTCTAAAGAGGCTGTTCTACATTATTAGATCAGATTGAATTTCCTTACATCAATTGTGGAAAATAAATATGTTTTCTTTGCAATTCTGAGTGTCACTGCTAAATATTGCAACCCTGATACAAGCTGATGCACAAAGATGACACTTTCAGCTGCAGGAAGGCACGACACAGAGCGAGGATGGTCTGAGCCGAGTTGTTCGTGTCTCCTTCTGCTTGGGAATTGAGAGGGACGAGACTAGGGGGACGAGGCTGTATCTGTGGAGAGCTGTTTCTCTTCGGTCGGAAAAATAATTGACCTGGAGGTAGCTTCCATCTAGTTCTGCCCTAAGCTGATTTGTTATGATGACAGGCAGAAGGCATATCTTCAAGAACACCCCAGCTCCTTTCTTGGGACCTGCCCCCCTCCACAGGGTTTGGGATCCAGAAGGAGGTGGTCCAAGCTTCAGCTCTGATTCTGATTGGGTGCACAAGTCCACAGACTTCCCTGAGCTCCTGTCTAGTAAATTGCGTTTGAGACATGCGTGCCCCTGATTCTCTGGCGGCAGGAAGAGCTGGGGTGGGGGCAGAAAAGTACTGTTTATAAACTGAGAAGCCCCAGTCCTGTGCCCATTCCAACCTCCCAGATGCCTGCCTGCTCCTGCAGTTTCTTCTCTGCATCCTGAAGGTCCTGCAGCTGGAATTTTCCTCCAGGCCCTGTTCTGGCTTTTGGCTGAGCAGAGGTTTGTTCATTTGTATCAAGGCCTGTGGTGGTCCTGGAGCTCTTGAGGCCAATTAGATACAATGTCTCAGGACTTCCCTGGCTGTCCAGTGGTTAAGACCGCTTCCACTGCAGGGGGCATGAGTTAGATCCCTGGTTGGGGAAATAAGATCCCATTTGATGTGGGGGCACAGATAAAACAAAACAACAACAACAAAACAACACTAAATGCAACGTCGCCCCTCCAGGAACTTCCCAGAGACTCTCAGGCATGGTTCTGCCTTCTCCTGCCAGGCTGTTTTCCCTTAGTTTATTTATTTATTTAAGGCTGTGCTGGGTCTTTGTTGCTGCACTTGGGCTTTCTCTAGTTGCAGTGAGTGAGAGCTGCTCTTCTTTGCAGTGCTTGAGCTTCTCTTGTTGCAGAGCACGGGCTCTAGGGCGTGCAGGCTTCAGTACTTGCAGCACGTGGGCTCAGTAGTTGTGATACGAAGGCTTAGCTGCTCCATGGGATCTTCCTGACCCAGGGATAGAACCCATGTCCCCTACATTAGCAGGTGTATTCTTTACCTCTGACCCACCAGGGAAGGAGATGGAGTGCATGCTGATTTCCAAGAGTGCTGCTTCCTCAGTTGTGCCCAGTGTGACCTTCATCAGTGAACATGGTGGCCCTGGTTGGTACAGAGACAAGCCAATGGTGAAAGGACACCTAGATATGGTCTGGTCCACCCACTGCCATCTTGGAGAAGGGAGCACTGAGTCCCAGAGAGGGACGAGGGGGTGACTCTATTCATGCAATGTCTCTTCAGCAGAGCACACTACCCCTCCCAGAAGGAGAGCCCTCCCTCCCACCAGCCTGGCCCATCTATCTCAGGGCGAGAAGCCAGCTGGAAGGAGATCCCCTCAGGACTCCAGGCCTGAATTGAATCATGGCTGTTGACAAGACACAGGCTGGAATAGAGGATTTGGGGGAATGGAATCTTTGCAGATGGTTATTTTCCTTCCCATGTGTACATAGTAGTGGACACATCTCATCTGCCCATGGGAGCTCATTGACTTGTTCTACAAAACTTTTGATCACCTACTGTTTGCCTGGGACTCCAAAGTGAATAAGGCAGGGTCTCTGCCACCCGGGAGGTCCCCGGTCCGTGGAGGAGGCAGACACATGTAGAGACAGGAATGGCATGGACTTGCAAGGAGACATAGGGAGCGTCATGGAGGTGATGAGCCTTTAGCTGACCCATCTCAGGTGCCAGAGGGAATCAGAGTCACTCATGATCAATCTTGTTTTATTTGTTTGTTTCTGGAGTGCTTCCAGGAACCGAGTCTCTTACAGCCTTAAGGCTTCTCCTCCTGGTTTCCAAGGCCAGGGCCACTGACTCCAGGGCTCTCCAATACGGGTCACCATGTTGCTGCTGATGGCTGCCTGACCAGATGCAGGTGGGCTTAGGGGACCTCATGTTTCCTACAGGGGCTGATCCTTCCAGAACCAATCATAGGTGATAGGGAAATTTTCCAAGAATCATAGTTCCCCATCTCTAATGGCTTCTTTGCTTGAAGGCAACAGGCTTGTCCCCTGGAGAGTGGTGGCGAGAACTAACAAAGATGTCTACGGACCACTGGTGGGGAGTGTATAGAAAGGAATGAGCCCTCCCACCCAAACCCTTCATCTCCATAAGATATAGCAGGTAATTACCTTAATAGGACAACAATCAGCCTTTTGAGGTAGTTCATCAGACACAATGAATGTGTCTTCTGGGCAGAGAAGCATGGATTTTCCCATCTGCTCTTCTCCCCTTCTCTGTGCCTCTCCCTCCTCCTCCTTTCCCCTCTCCTCCCATCCACTTCCCCCATCTCTTCCTCTCTTCTTTCCCCCCCTTCCTCCCTCTTTCTCTCCTTTCTTCTCTAAGCCTCGGAGGAAAGCACACTTGCATCTCAGAATCAAGTTCACTAAAGTGGTAGTCTAATTGGGCCCCGGGAGATTGGTCAAAGGGTGCTTTGTGTTTCAGGTAGATCCTCACGAATGGAATTCTTTATTAGCCTTCCAATTTCCTTCGTTAATATGCATTTCCGTTCCCTCTCTGCACACCTGCTCCTGACTCCCAGGCTGCCAAGCCCTGCATTTGTCTCTGGAACTTAAATGCCAACAGGGATGTACAGTGAGGATCTTGGAGGGTGTGGAAAGCTAGGCAAGCATGTTAGTCAGAGGAAATGGTCAGCCTGGTAAAGCTCGTCCTCAGTCCTCAGAGTGGCGTCTGCTGGATGGCCTCTCAGAGGGTAAGAGCTGCTCTCCCCCAGGTCAGGCTCTGACTAAGCTCAGAGTTGGAAGCTAAGTTTATTTAATTTTTTAAATTTATGATCGGCTGTGCTGGGTTTTCGTTGCTGCACAGGCTTTCTCTAGTTGTGGCGAGCAGCGGCTACTCTCTAGCTGTGGTGCGCAGGCTTCTCATTGCAGCGGCTTCTCTTGTTGTGGAGCACAGGCTCTAGGACTTAAAGACATCAGTAGTTGTGGCTCCTGGGCTCTAGAGCACAGGCTCAGTAGTTGTGGCACACAGGCTTAGTTGCCCTGCAGCATGTGGGATTGAGCAGGATCAGGGATGAAACATGAGTCTCCTGCATTGGCAGGTGGATTCTTTACCACTGAGTCGCCAAGGAAGCTCCGAAGCTACTGTTTATTATCCACCAACTCTGCACCAGATTCTTGCTTCTTGCCTCACCAGAACCGCCTCCTCTACTCCCACCCCACAACAGGTGGAAGGAAGCGAGCATCCCGGTCCCCACTGACAGATGAGAAGGATAAGGCTGAATGAGGTCAAAGAACATGCCAAGGTCACTCGGCCAGTAAATGGCAGAGCATAGACCTGACTGTGGAGCCGGATGATGCCCTGACTGTTCCAGGCACAGGTAAGGAATAAGGCCAGAGACAGCATACACCCTGCCCCACCCACCCCACCCCTGGGTGCCCGAAGCAAGACAGAGTAAGACAGTCGTGGCTCTAGAACTTCTTCTCCCAAGGGCTCCAGGGGCTCAAGAGAGAGCAGGGTACGGTCTGCTCCCAGCACCCAAAGCGGGGGCCCCGGGAAGAACTGAATCTGTGACAAGGAATAGTCAGTGGAACTGGTGACTCTGCCCCCAGGCTGGACAGTTGTTTAGGGACAGACCTGTCCTTCTAGGGGACACCAGCTACTCTGGGTGCTCTGGACTGAACTATGTCTCCTCAAGAGATGCTGAAGTACTCACTGTTTACAATAGCCAGGACATGGAAGCAACTTAGATGTTCATCAGCAGAGGAATGGATAAGAAAGCTGTGGTACATATATACAATGGAATATTACTCAGCTATGAAAAAGAATGCATTTGAATCAGTTCTAATGAGATGGATGAAACTGGAGCCTATTATACAGAGTGAAGTAAGTGAGAAAGAAAAACACCAATACAGTATATTAATGCATATATATGGAATTTAGCAATGACCCTATATGTGAGAGAGCAAAAGAGACACAGATGTAAAGAACAGACTTTTGGTCTCTGTGGGAGATGAGGGTGGGATGATTTGAGAGAATAGCACTGAAACATGTATATTATCATATGTGAAACAGATCACCAGTCCAGTTTCAATGCATGAGACAGGGTGCTCAGGGCTGGTGCACTGGGATGACCCTGAGGGATGGGATGGGGAGGGAGGTGGGAGGGGGGTTCAGAATGGGGAACCCATGGCTGATTCATGTCAATGTATGGAAAAAAACACTACAATATTGTAAAGTAATTAGTCTCCAATTAAAATAAATAAATTAAGTTTTAAAAAATATTCTAAAAAAAAAAAGATGCTGAAGTATGAACCCCAGGACCGGTGAATGTGACTTTATTTGGAAATAAGGTCTTTGCAGACCTTCCAGTAAAGATGAGGTTGTCAGGGTCGACCCTGATCCAGTATGGCTGTATTCGTAAGAAAAGAAGAAATTTGGACACAGAGACCAGCTCTCACAAGAGGGTATACGTTGTGTGAACTTGAGAGCAGAGATGGGGTGATGCTTGTACAAGCCAAGGAGCCCCAACAATTGTCAACAAACCAGAAGAAGCTGGAAGAGAGGTGTGGGACAGATTCTCCATCACAGTCCTCAAAAGAAACCCATCCTGGACTTCCCTGGTGGGACAGTGGTTGAGAGTCTGACTGCCAATGCAGGGAACAGGGTTTTGATCCCTGGTCAAAGAAGATTCCACATGCCTCGGGGCAACTAAGCACGTGTGCCACAACCACTGAAGCCCATGCACCCAAGAGCCGCTGTTCTGCAACAAGTGAAGCTACCACAATGAGAAGCCCACGCACTGCAGCTAAAGAGTGGCTCCCACTCGATGAAACTGGAGAAAAGCCTGCGCAGAGACTAAGACCCAGCACAGTAAAAGTAAAATAAAATTTTTAAAAAGGTATCAATCCTGACAAGACCTTGATTTTGGATTTTTAAACTCCAGAACTATGACAACACAGTACATCTCTGTTGTTTAAGCCACACAGTCTGCGGTGCTTTGTTGTGACAGCCCTAAGACACGGATACACCAGAGCTCCTGGGGTGTGCATCCTGCTTTCATGCCTGGGCTGAGAAACTCCAGGGAGCCCTGGTGTCACTGCCTGACTCAAAGGAACCTGGCATTGCTGTCTGGTGCCAAGAGAGGCTAACGAGTGCATGGCCTCATCCAGGACTGGCCCCCTGCTGTGTTAAGTAAGGCTGGCAGCTCATCTTCCAAGGAATGGGATCCTTGGAAGACCCAGGTGGAAATCCAGTTGAGCTCTCAAGGCAGCTGCTGGGAAGGATGGTGTTTGTGTCCTGCGATGTTCCAGGGACAATTAGCATCAGAAGATTAAATTCATAATGGCCCATTCATTTTCTCCACTCGTCATTGGTGTCTGGTGGAGAATTGGAATTCTTAATCCCCCATGCTCTAAGTGAATGCATATTGAACTGTTTTGACAGCTTGGAAATTTCATTGCAGATTCTTGATGACTTCCCATGTCAAGATCAATTTGCAGCCTTGTCTTTTTCAGCTGATTAGGTCCCGTCCAATTTTCTTAAGCAAGGGTTGCAAAGCACTGGGCTTCTTCAAGCTCTATCTGAAAGGGTGTGGGGTGGGGATGGTCCTAGGGAGGCTGGGTTTTAGCTCTAATATCCAGAACCACTGAACTCACCAAGACTCCTTTTACGTTTGCTCAAGGAACACAGAGTGAACTCTATTATACTAAAAAAAAAAAAAAAATGACACAAGGCAGGTTTGGTCGAGAGATTCTGGGAGAAGTCAGTGAGAATGTACACAGAGCTTCTAGCTTGTGCTACCCAGTGGCTAGGGGATGGAGAATAAAGAATGAGAGGGTGGATGTGGCTTCTGTGCACACACCAGCGGAACCATTTAACTGTCTATAGGACCCTGGGCCACTTACTCACACTTTCCCAAGTTTCCTCATCACTAACATGAGAATCCTAGTCACAGAAACTTTATAGGATTGTTTTGAAGATTAAAATTAAAGATTAAAATTTTGAAATATTACATGTGAATTGTTACATATTACATGTCCAAAGAATGCTAATTCTGCAGCCAAATTCCTTAGGAAAAAGACAGTTTCTCTTCCTTCATCTGCCTCTTTCTCCATCTCCTTCTTCCCTGTTCTTCGTCCTCAGCCAGAGAGAGTCTGCAGCACTATCCAGGAGAAAGACAGGGAGAGACACATGCGTCATTTTGTTTTCTGGTAGCTATGTTTAAAAAGCACAAAAACAAATATATATTAATGCATATATGTGGGATCTAGGAAAATGGTACAGGTAAGACTACCTGCAGTGCAGAAATAGAGACGCAGATGTAGAGAATGGGCATGTGGACACGGAAGATAGTGGAGGGTGGGATGCACTGGGAGATTAGGACTGACATATACACACTACCACGTGTAAAATAGATGGCTAGTGAGAAGCTGCTGCGTAGCACAGGGAGCTCAGCTCGGTGCTCTGTGATGACCTAGATGGGTGGGATGGGGGTGGGAGGGAGGTTTAAGAGGGAGGGGATACATGTACTCATATGGCTGGTTCACTACATCAGCACAACATTGTAAAGCAACTATACTTGTTTTTTTTTTTAAAAAAGAAATGATGTGGTGATGATAGTTAATGATACTGTATTGCATATTTGAAAGTTGTTTCAGAGACTAGATGTCAACAATTCTTATCACAAGAAAAAGAATTATAACTATGTATGGCTATGGATGCTAACTTGACTTACTGTGGTGATCATTTTGTAATACTTGGAAATAGTGAATCATCAAGTAATATACCTAAAATGAACATAATGCCATATGTCTATTATGCCTTAATTAGGAAAAAGAATTTGGGAAAATATGGTATAAAGAAATAGGTCAAATTAATTTTAATAACATATTTTATATAAAGCAATATAGTGTAGATTATGTAATCAATGTCAACACTTTAAAATTATTTATTTATTTATTTTTAACTATGCTGAGTCTTCATTCCTTGTTTTAAATGTTTATTTTTATTTATTTGGTTGCAACACACTTCTAGTTGCAGCCTGTAGGATCTAGTTCCCTGACTAGGGATCGAACCTGGGTGCCCTGCTTTGGTACCGAAAACTCAGCCACTGGACCATCAGGGAAGTCCCCTGCATCTTCATTCCTGCTGGGGCTTTTCTCTAGTTGTGGTGAGCAGGGGCTACTCTCTAGTTTTCGATGCTCAGGTTTCTCCTTGTGGTGTCTCTCTTGTTGTGGAGCACAGGCTCTAGTATACTTGGGCTTCAGTAGTTGAGGCTCCTGGGCTCCAGAGCACAGACTCAATAGTTGCGGCACATGGGTTTAGTTGCTATGAGTAATGTGGGATATTCTCAGACCAGGGATAGAACCTGTGTCTCCTGCATTAGCAGGCAGATTCTTCATCACTGAGCCACCAGAAAAGCCCCCAAAGTAAATATTATTAACAAGACACTTTACATTGTATTTCTCCTTCTGTGTCTTCACAAGCCAGTGTGCATGTTACATCAACAGTGTATCTCACGTTGGAACTGGCCACATATCAAGTGTTCCATGAGCCACTTGAGGCTAGTGCTGGGATGCTGGATTGCACAGCCCTAGAAGTGCTGGAGCTTGTGATTCTCCTAGAGCCTGCCCACTTGTCAGCATTAACACAATCTTCTAGGCTTCTTGTGCTGGGATGACAAGGATGCATCGTGAGTCTCAGGTGTAAAGGCAGCTGATAAGTCAGGAGCTACTTTCTGAAACAGCAGCCAAGGCAGGAGGTACCATTTCCCACTGCAGACCCAGTGCCCATGGCTGCTATTACCTGACCAATGAGACAGCTTAGCCCTTGATTGATGGGTCTGGGGATCAAGAGATGAATAAGAAAGTCACCACCCTGACTCTTAATGAATTCATAGTGTAGTGGTGGCCTGTGTGCAAAATAATTACTGTTCACTGTCATAAGAGCTGTGATGAAAGTTTCTTAAAGTTGTTGATAATGCTCTATGGTGACCTAATGTGGTGGTTTAGCCGCTAAGTCATGTCCGACTCTCTGTGACCCCAAGGTCTGTAGCCTGCGGCTCCTCTGTCCATGGGATTTCCAGGCAAGAGTACTGGTGTGGGTTACCATTTCCTTCTCCAGAGGATCTTCCCAACCCAGGGATCAAACTCACATCTCCTGCATTGGAAGTGGATTCTTCACTGCTGAGCCACAAGGAAAGCCCTAAATGGGAAGGAAATCCAAAATAGAGGGGATATATGTGTATGCATGGCTGATTCATTCACTGTACAGAAGAAACTAACACAACATTATAAAACAACTATACTCCAATAAAAACTAATTTAAAAATTAAAAATTTTAAAAATTCAAAAAAAAGTTGATGAAACTTGAAAAAAGAGTGATATATGTAAGATAACGTTAAAAAATATAAATTCTATAGATAGTAATGGATATTAGGATTCTCTTGGTTGCTAGAAATAGAAACCTTAAGCCAGCTTAAGCCAAAGGGTGAGGACTAAGGGTGTTATACTAAGAATTTAGGGGAATCATGTAAATGGAGGAAGTCCTATATCCAGGTGAGGATGCAGACAGACTGGGGCGACATTAGAGACTCTGGCAGACCTGTCTTGTGCTTCTGCTTTGCACACGTTTTGATAGTGTTCCACCACTGCCATTCATCTTGCTTTTTCCAGTTCACAAGAAAGAATTCGGTCATTGGTGATGGCTCCAGAATGTGCCATCCAGACTCAGAGAGTGAACAGGCCAATGTTTCAATATCTTAATTCAATATTGTTAGAAAATTTGTTTTATTTTTGGCTGTGCTGGGTCTTCGTCGCTGCACAGGCTTTTTCTCCAGTTGCCGAGAGGGGGAGCTGCTCTCTAGCTGTCGTGTACAGGTTCGGAGCACGGGTTCTATGGCTCTTGGGCTGCAGTAGCCGCAGCACGTGGGCTCAGCAGTTGCTCGCAGGCTCTAGAGCATAGGCTCAGTAGCTGTGGCACATGGGCTTAGTTGTTCCCAGCATGTGGGATCTTCCTGGACCAGGGACTGAAGCTGTGTCTCCTGTACTGGCAGGCAGATTCTTCACCAATGAGCCATCAGAGAAGGCCTTAATCCAATATCTTAATTTTAAATTTGTGAGAAAGGACTTTAATTCAGCTTGAATGCGATAGAGTTAGAAAGCCAGGACAACATTATATAAACATGGCTTCTTCTTCTCCATATAACTGGAAAAGCACAAAATTCTTTTCCAGGAAAATAAGAGGTGAGTGAATCAAGCAATAGTGTTTACTACCTTCTTCCCCTTGACTGCCCAACATACACACATACATGCATGTTCACACATTCTTTTCCCCCCACACACCCAAAAAGGCCTCTGCCTCCTGTGGTCCTCCAAATTGTTTTTCCCCTATGGGAGATAAGAAAGTCTGTCTGGCAATGAGTTCTAACATGCTGTTGGACTTTTCTTCTCCAAGTTCAGTCTTTGGGTATTACCCCTTCATCCATACATTTTCTTTAGAAGGAATGAAGGGGGCAGTGGGAAATGCCAGGATACCTAGACTCCCCTGGCCTCTCCCAGATGCTACTTATTTTAAGGGTCACTCTGTGCTCAGTTGATAAGTCATGTTTGACTCTTTTTGACCCCATGGACTATAGCCTACCAGACTCCTCTGTCCATGGGATTCTCCAGGCAAGAATACTGGAGTGGGTTGCTATTTCCTTCTCCAAAATCAACTCAACTTCAATAAAAAATTTTTACAGAAAAAAAAGAGTGTGGAATTCTTTTTAAATTAATCTTTACAGGAGTGTTTTTGCTGTACATGCTGTTAATTTCCTCTGTATATTTAAAGTGAATCAGCTACATGTATACATATATCCCTTCTTGGTTTGGATTTCCTCCCCATTCAGATCACCACAGAGCACCGAGTAGAGTTCCCTGTGCTATACAGTAGGTTCTCATTAGTTATCTATTTTATATATAGTACTAAGAAGCTTGCTCCTTGGAAGAAAAGCTATGACCAACCTAGACAGCATATTAAAAAGCAGAGACATTACTTTGCTGACAAAGGTCCATCTAGTCAAAGCAATGGTTTTTCCAGTAGTCATGAATGGATGTGCAAGTTGGACTATAAAGAAAGCTGAACGCTGAAGAATTGATGCTTTTGAACTGTGGTGTTGGAGAAGACTCTTGAGAGTCCCTTGGACTGCAAGGAGATCCAACCAGTCCATTATAAATTAGATCAATCCTGGGTGTTCATTGGAAGGACTGATGTTGAAGCTGAATCTCCAATACTTTGGCCACCTGATGTGAAGAGCTGACTCACTGGAAAAGACCCTGATGTTGGGAAAGATTGAGGGCAGGAGGAGAAGGGGACGACCCAGGATGAGATGGCTGGATGGCATCACCGATGCAGTGGACATGGGATTGGGTGGACTCTGGGAGTTGGTGATGGACAGGGAGGCTTGGCGTGCTGCAGTTCATGGGGTTGCAAACAATTGGACACGACTGAGCGACGGAAGTGAACTGAACTGAACTGGACAGCAAGGAGATCCAACCAGTCAATCCTAAAGGAAATCAGTCCTGAATATTCATTGGAACGACTGACACTGAAGCTGAAACTCCAATACATTGGTCACCTGATGCGAAGAGCCGAGTCATTGGAAAAGATCCTGAGGCTGGAGAAGATTGAAAGCAAAAGGAAAAGGGGATGACAAAGATTGAGATGGTTGGATGGCATCCCTGAGTCAATGGACATGAGTTTGAGCAAGCTCTGGGAGTTGGTGACAGACAGGGAAGCCTGGTGTGCTGCAGTCCATGGGGTTGCAAAGAGTCGGACATGACTGAGTGACTGAACTGGACTGAACAGAGTTTATATATGTCAATCCCAGTCTCCCAATGTATCCCACCCTTCTTCCCTCCTTGGTGTTTGTTCTCTACATCTGTGTCTCTATATTTCTTTGCAATTAAGGGAATTGAATTCTAAAGGGCACAGGAAAACATTGGCAAACTGAGTCAGGGAGAGGGAGTCCAGAGCAGCCTGAAGATAAGAGCACAGGAGGGGACAGAGTGAGGGTGACGATATTAAGACAGTGATTACGGATATGAAGGATATGGAATAGGATAGAAAAACCAGGGCTTAGCGGTGAAGAATCTGTCAGCCAATGCAGGAGACACAGGTTCGATCCCTGGGAGGGGAGGATCCCCTGGAGAAGACAATGGCAGCCTACTCCAGTTTTATTGCCTGGGAAATCACATGGACAGAGGAGCCTGATGGGCCAAAGTCCATGGGGTGGCAAAGAGTCAGATATGACTAAGCACACACACACACACACAGAAGAATAAACTGAACTACAAAATTTCCAAAAGGATCAGTCCTTCTCACTCTCCATTGTCAAGGGGGCAGACGTGGAGGACCTGGGAAGGAGGTAAAAGAAATGAATTTGTGGCTTTTGAGGGGAGGCAGAGCCCAAGCTGACAGTACACACGTTCCTGGTGGACTCTGCAGTCTGAATGCCTGAAGCTCTGGGTGGATGTATAGCCCTGGGCCTCACTGGAGGGGTTTAGCAGCAGCCAGGGCTGCTGTTCTCCCTGTGGCCCCGTAGACGTGGCACCCTCTTTGCTCCTCTGGATGCTGCCATATGGTCAGTGGTTATCCATCATGTCCCTGCTGTTGTGAATTTTCTCCTTTTCATTTTTTATGAGTGTTTTCCTGAGAAGTTAGGGTGAAGGTGCTTCAGGCTGAATCTGAGGGTGGCTAATCCTAAGAAATGTTTCCCCAAGGTGGGCCGTCTTGTTCGAAAGAGCAGAGCGTTTCACGGTCTCACGAAACCCACTGAAACAGCAGGTGCTGCGGCTTGTAGGAGGGGTGCTGAGTCAGAGAAGGAGGAGAAGACTGACCATAGGATCAAATCCCGCCCAGGGCAGCAGAGATGGCGGGGGTGCACAGAGAGAGTGAATGGCGCATTTGCTCAAGGTTGCAGCTCTGACAGGGACTCCCAGGTTGCCCTACCTGTAAGGAACCTGTCTGCCAATGCAGAAGACATAAGAGACATGAGTTTGACCCCTGGGTCGGCAAGATCCCCTGGAGAAGGGAATGACTCCTCACTCCAGTATTTTTGCCTGGAAAATTCCATGGGCCAGGGAGCCTAAGGGGCTACAGCCCATGGAGTCCCAAAAAGTCAGACATGACTGAGCACACACATAGCACCGCTAGTGAGAGAGAAAATTGACACTAGAGCCCAAATTCACAAATACATGAAACCAGGGCTGATTTCACGGCTATTGACTTATTCATGGCAGAGTCCTGCACTAAAAAGGGGTTTTGCAAAACACTTTTAAAAGCCAGTGGTGGTGAGTGGCGAGCGGCAGGGTGGGCACAGGGTCTTTGATCAGCTTGTGCACAGCTCTCTGATTGGCTGATGATGAGTTAACAGGTGGTGTCACAGAAGTTAACATTATCCGTCCTTAGGCTGCAAAAGGCCTGAGGCTATGAGCTCTTGGTTATCAAGTAGTTAACATGTTCTATTTGTTGGAGAAAGAAAGAAAGCAACTCAGGAAATATGAATCAAATACTGTTATCTAAGTACTTCAGAGAGAGACTAAAGCAGAAGATATGGGATAAGGCCCCATGGGGTCCTGCTTGGTTACAATTACATATTTCTTAACATAAACCATGATATCACAAGAAGAAAATGTCTACCTTTGATTGATATTCTATGGAATAGTTCTACATGCCTGTCAAGCATCAAGTCTATATATTTGTGAATATATTTGTGAATGCTTTTGTTGTTGTTATTCAGTCACTAAGTTGTATCCAATTCTTTTTGACCCCAGACCGGGCTCTTCTGTCCTTCACCGGCTCCCAAACTTTGCTCAAACTTCTGTCCATTGAATCAGTAATGCTATCCAACCTCTCATCCTCTGTCACCCCCTTCTCCTACCCTCAATCTTCCCAGCATCCAGGTTTTTCCAATGAGTCAGCTCTTTGCATCAGGTGGCCAAAGTATTGGAGCTTCAGCATCAGTCCTTCCAATGAATATTCAGGATTGATTTCCTATGGGATTGACTTTTTTGATATCCTTGCTCTCCAAGGGTCTTTCTGAGCCAACAGGGATTACCATGATTGCTTTGGGAGATTCCATTTCTAAGGTCCACCAAGACACAGGGTGAGGACCAGAGCAGAGAATTCCTTCTTGGCAGGCTTCTGAGGGCTTTGTTGCATCCGGATAGGTCTTGCTGGCCATTCTGCCACCAGAGTTACACTTCACAAACATTATCAGTTAATCTAAATTGAGAGGTCATATAATAAAGAATTCACCCTAACTAGTTATTGTTTGCTTTCTTCTGCTTCCTGTCGACTCCATGTCCAGATTCATAGATAAAATTTACACACTGGTAATCAGAACGGGCAGTCCATGGGGTTGCAAAGAGTCGGACATGACTGGGCACACACAGGAATGCTATATACTTTCTAGTTTCTCCACCACACCTCCCAGACCTGTAAGATAAGCTCTCTCCCCAAGTACCATGTTGTTTTCATACTTAATTTTAATGTCAGCATCCTCTCACATTGAAATGATCTTATAGCATTCACTTTGGAAATATCCTTCTGTGAACATTGTATTTCTTTATTTTAACAAACTTGAAAGTGCCAACTCAGTGTCATACCTGTTAGAGATTGTATTGGAGACACAAGGAATAAATAAAACATGACCTTGGTCTTCACTGCCGCTGCTGCTACTAAGTCGCATCAGTCGTGTCCGACTCTGTGCGACCCCATAGACGGCAGCCCACCAGGCTCCTCCATCCCTGGGATTCTCCAGGCAAGAACACTGGAGTGGGTTGCCATTTCCTTCTCCAATGCATAAAAAAGAAAAGTGAAAGTGAAGTCGCTTAGTCATGTCCAACTCTTAGCGATCCCAAGGACTGCAGCCTACCAGGCTTCTCTGTCCATAGGATTTTCCAGGCAAGAGTACTGGAGTGGGTCACCAGTGCCTTCTCCATTGCTCTTCACTATGCTTCAGTAAAAGTTAAAATTCAGGGAGCTTCTTTATTTTACCTTCATTTAGTTTAATTCCTAAGGAGAAATTCCTTGAAGAGAGATTACTGGATCAAAACATCAGGCACTTTAATGGCTATAAGTGTATATTTTCAAGTCACTTTCCAATTCATAGTCCTCTAGCAATGAGCAACTAATTATACCTGTTTCACTGGAACCTTACCAAAAGTGGGTATAATTAAAAAAAATTCCCATAATTTAATAGGTGTTAAAGGATAAAGAATTGTCTTAATTTGCCTGTGGTTCTTTTAAAGCCCTATCCTCAAGTCTTGGTAACTGCTTATTTTAGTCCTGACACTTCACCTTATCTACACAGAGCTCCTTTTTTTCCCTTTGTATGAAGTTAAAAGACAAGTCTCATTACACCTTTTTTTAGTAAATATTGTGGGATTTAGTGAATTTTTACAACAGGTAAAATCATTTTATTAAAGAGAAATCCTTTTTGCTCCCTTAAAAATTACATCTCCCCCCAAATATCAGTTCCTTCTTGTCCCTGCCAAGAAGTGGGCAGGATTGTTCTGAAGAGATTCCACTTTTCAAAACATCTTCAGACACTTGGATTATTACAGCTCTCAGATCCACTTTGTGACATGTTCCTACTCTGACTCTAAACAGAGGCCACATAAGAGCCATGTGTGTTTCAATTCCTCCCTGTTCAGTTACAAATCCTCTCAATGGCCATGTGAGTGGTACTCCACTTCTCCACTTGCTATAGTAACAGAATCTCAGTCCATTCCCCTCAGGGGCAGGCACGTGACCCAAGCTCAGCCAATCATATCCCTCACTCCTTGAACAAATAGTTGGATCAATTCGAAGGCCTGTGGTCCAAAGCAAGCCAATCACAGTCCTTCCCTGAGATTTTTCAAATTGGAGCTCACAGAAGAGTAGCTTCTTTTCAAGACCTGGGTCTATAAAGATGTGAATATGGAACTTCCAGCTGCCAAGTTCTTCCCCCTGTTCTCTGCTCTGAATCCCACCAGTCACCTTGAGAGAAACAACCTGGTGGGAGAGTGGGGGAAAGCGCTTTGTACATTTTAATCATATGAATTTTTTTAAACCCTTGTTTTCTCTTATTTGCTCACTCTGGTTAGGTTTCTCTACTTGCAGGTAAGTGTTGATGTTTATTCAGTATATTTTCAAGTCACTTTCCAATTCATAGTCCTCTAGCAATGAGCAATTAATTGTACCTGTTTCATTGGAACCTTACCAAAAGTGGGTATAATTTTTAAAAATGAGGATTTCCCCCTGCATCTGGTTGGGTTTGTTGAACTGAGACTATGTGGGTAAAATTTCATAATTTCAGAAATTCAAGTTAATTGGCTGGTTGCATAAAGCCATTCATTTGACATGGATTACATGTCTTCTTACAAGAAATTCCAAGCAATTCCTGAAAGTGAAAATGCCACATTCCCATCAAGACTTCAACTACCCAAATGATTTCTTAGATTCATAAAGTATGGAACTGGAAGCTAGTCTTAAACTCTATCTTATCCCGTTGTGTGTAGTCACTCAGTTGTGTCTGATTCTACAACCTATGGGCTGTAGCCCACCAGGTTCCTCTGTCCATGGGATTCTCCAGGCAAGAATACTGGAGTGGGCACCGCACACAAAGATAAACTCAAAATGGATTAAAGATCTAAATGTAAGACCAGAAACTATAAAACTCTTAGAGGAGAACATAGGCAAAACACTCTCCGACATAAACCACAGCAGGATCCTCTATGATCCACCTCCCAGAATTCTGGAAATAAAAGCAAAAATAAACAAATGGGATCTAATTAAAATTAAAAGCTTCTGCACAACAAAGGAAAACATAAGCAAAGTGAAAAGACAGCCTTCCGAATGGGAGAAAATAATAGCAAATGAAGCAACTGACAAACAACTAATCTCAAAAATATACAAGCAACTCCTGCAGCTCAATCCCAGAAAAATAAACGACCCAATCAAAAAATGGGCCAAAGAACTAAATAGACATTTCTCCAAAGAAGACATACGGATGGCCAACAAACACATGAAAAGATGCTCAACATCACTCATTATTAGAGAAATGCAAATCAAAACCACAATGAGGTACCACTTCACACCAGTCAGAATGTCTGTGATCCAAAAATCTGCAAGCAATAAATGCTGGAGAGGATGTGGAGAGAAGGGAACCCTCCTACACTGTTGGTGGGAATGCAAACTAGTACAGCCACTTTGGAGAACAGTGTGGAGATTCCTTAAAAAATTGCAAATAGAAATGCCTTATGACCCAGCAATCCCACTGTTGGGCATACACACAGAGGAAACCAGAATTGAAAGAGACACATGTACCCCAATGTTCATTGCAGCACTGTTTATAATAGCCAGGACATGGAAACAACCTAGATGTCCATCAGTAGATGAATGGATAAGAAAGCTGTGGTACATATACACAATGGAGTATTACTCAGCCATTGAAAAGAATACATTTGAATCAGTTCTGCTGAGATGGATGAAACTGGAGCCGATTATACAGAGTGAAGTGAGCCAGAAAGAAAAACACCAATACAGTATACTAACACATATATATGGAATTTAGGAAGATGGCAATGATGACCCTGTATGCAGGACAGCAAAAAAGACACAGATGTGTATAGCGGACTTTTGGACTCAGAGGGAGAGGGAGAGGGTGTGATGATTTGGGAGAATGGCATTGAAACATGTATAATATCATGTAAGAATCGAAATGCCAGTCTATGTCTGATGCAGGATATGACACGCTTGGGGCTGACGCGCGGGGATGACCCAGAGAGATGATGTGGGGAGGGGGGTGGGAGGGGGGCTCATGTTTGGGAACGCATGTACACCTGTGGTGGATTCATGTCAATCTATGCCAAAACCAATACAGAATTGTAAAGTAAAAATTAAAAATAAATAAATAAATTTAAAAAAAAATAAAAATAAAAATAAATAAAATAAAAACACACGGTGAAACAAAAAAAAAAAGAATACTGGAGTGGGTTGCTATGCCCTTCTCCAGGGGATCTTTCCAACCGCAAAATCAAACCCATATCTCCTGCATTGAGGGCAGATTCTTTACCCACTGAGCCATGGGGGAAGACCTCCACTTTCATTTTACCAATAATGTCAATCTGGAGCAATTAGCCAGCAGAGGAGCTGGAGCTTGGACTGAGTGCTGCTTCTGTGATATTACACTGAAATTGGCCCCAGGAAACAATGCAGATGCTGTTAGATGACAAAAACGTAGGCCAGCAGCCTGGACAAAAGTTAGATGTACAATAACTCTATTATCTTTGTAGTGTTAGTCTTGGGCTTCCCTGGTGGCTCAGTGGTAAAGAATCCACCTGCCAATGCAGGAGATGCAAGTTTGTTTCCTGCGTTGGGAAGAACCCTTGGAGTAGGAAATGGCAACCCACTCCAGAATTTCTGCCTGGAGAATCCCATAGACAGAGAAGTCTGGCAGGCCACAGTCCGTGGGTTCGCAAAGAGTCAGCTATGACTGAGTGACTGAGCACACCCTGTGCTGTATCAGGATGGAGCATTTGGTGGAGAGCTCTATTTTTAGCAGAGGCATCAGGTTTCATATAAATAGTACACATGTTTGTCACAGGCCTCGGTTGCCTATTCTTGGGAGTCATCTACTACTGTTTCTACACTCCTACCTCACACGTTATAGGAAGTGCAAATAACACCTGCCAGACTGGAAGAGCTTCTTGCTTCCTCCCAGGCAACAGGAGGTAAGGGCTGTGCCCACTTTGGTAGCTTCTTTTCATAGTTATGGCCAGAACACTAGCCTGCACACCACTCTTCACCTCCTCTGGTCATCCTCCTCCTGGAGAGGTGATGTGGGTGAGTCAGCACCCTGGGGTGAGGTTTCCTCCTAGAGCATGTGAGCGAGGAGACCAGAATACTCTTGGAAAGCAGAAACACTTATGCCCAGTGATCACTCCTGGCTCCATGCCTGGATGCGGAGGGTCAGATTGCTGGAGAGGCCTTGGGGCAGGGGCAGGGGTTGGGGGGGGGGTGTAGGTGAAGTTGACCAGATCTCAAACAGAAGACTGCCTGGCTTGTATGTCTCTATCTTGACTTTACATCAAGTCAGACTCACTGGGGGAGGAGGTTCACATGAGAATCACAGGGAGTATGTGGGCCTGAGGACCCAGGGATCTCAGGAGCAGAGATCTTGAGGACTTCATGTAAAGCTGGGATCTTAGTCTTCCCCATGAGGCCTCTTGGACACTGTCTTATTTCTAAATGGAATTCTGCAAAGAGAGGGGCTGAAGACTTGTTTTGGAGGATGCAGAGAAGAAGGGCTTGGGGAGATCCCACTACATCTTATGGTGTGGATGTGTCCAACAGTAAGAGAATGTTTAAGTGATGATAGTGTATCTGTGTGTATGTGTGTACTCACTTGGGTCTGACTGTGACCCTATGGACTGTATCCCTCCAGCCTCCTCTGGCCATGGGATTTCCCAGGCGAGAATACTTGTCATTTTCTCCTCCAGGGGATCTTCCCGACCCAGGGATCAAACCTGTGTCTCCTGCAGTGGCCCACTGGGGAAGACCGATGGTGCATCTACCTGTGGCCAATGGTAAATGCTGGCCAGGGCTAAGAAAAAGCCTAGCCAGAGTTTTGATTGGAAAAGCTATGTAGAAAGGAAAGATAATTGGTTATGTTTGAGGAGGGAGACTGTTCATTGGTTTCTATTTCTTTTATTCAGTTTTCCAAACTGTCTTCCTTTCCCTGTGTCAGCCATGACAGGGTCCTTGGAATTTGTCCTTCTCCCTTCCCAAAATGCTCTTCCCAGGGGACTTGTGGCTACCTTCTCCCATCTCTCCTCAGAGAGCCATCCCTGGCTACTAATCAATAACTGCCCCCGGTACTCTGCTTCCCTGTGTCAAGTAGAGACATTTTTCAGCTTAAAAGAAGAAAAGAAGAAATTCTGACTCAAATCAATTAAAAATTAGAAATACAGGCGTTTAGGAAAGGAAGACTTCACTTTTAGCTGGGGACATCCAGCATATGAATGTGGATTAACCATCCAAGACAACTAATCCTATGGGTTTGTTTGCTTGCTTTGTTTTGCAAGCAGTGGTAATTATTAAACCAGGCTGATTCTGGGAGGCCTTAGGGCTGATTGAAATAAAGCTTTGCGATTCTATACCTTAATGTGATTTATTGTTGCCCAGATGACTTATTCATTCTCATAATTTCACAATCTGCCACTTGTCTGGACTAATTTATCTGTGTCATAGTGGGAAACAGGAAATGGCCTTGTTTTCCAGATGGCCAAAGTCAAGGTAGGTACAAATGATAATAGAACTGATAATAGACTGAGGCTTATTCATTCAGCAAGTAATTATTGAATGTTTGCTCTTGAGTAACTGTATTGATCAGAGGGTGAATCTATTGTACTGAAGGCAAGGAAAGTATCAAGGTTATGTTATGTTATGTTACGTTGCTCAGTCTTGTCCAACTCTTTGCGACCCCATGGACTGTAGCCCACCAGGATACTCCATCCATGGGATTCTCCAGGCAAGAATACTGGAGTGGGTTGCCATTTCCTTCTCCAGGGGATCTTCCTGGTCCAGGGATCGAACCCAGGTCTCCCAAATTGCAGGCAGACACTTTAACCTCTGAGCCACCAGGGAAGCCCAGTATCAAGGTTATTTAATACTAATGAAATGAATTAACATATTAATTTTGTTTGTTTTCACTCATATTTATTTATTTGGCTGCACTGGGTCTTCATTGCTGCACTCAGGCTTTTTCTGGTTGTGGTGAGTAGCATCTACTCTCTAGTTGCATTCATGAGCTTCTCATGGAAGTGGCTTCTCTTGTTTGGAAGCACGGGCTCTAGGCACACAGGCTTCAGTAGTTGCATCTCCAAGCCGTAGAGTTTGGGCTCAGTAGTTGTGGCACATGGTCTTAGTTGTTCTGTGGCATGTGGAAACTTCCTGGACAAGGATCAAACCCATGTATCTTGCATTGGCAAGTGGATTCCTATCTACTGCACCATCAGGGAAGCCTCTGCTTTTATTGCTTACTGAAGTATAGTTGATGTACAATATTACATGTTACATTGTACAAAACAGTGATTCACAACTTAAAGATTATGTAAATTTATAGTTATTAATATTTTAAAATATTTGGTATATTCCTTATGTTGTACAATATATCCTTGCATTAAGATATTAACTTTAGAAAATCATATAGAAATTGATGGGATCCCTGGAAAGAACACAGGCAAGACTAAAGAAAGTTTTTGCTCTCTGGACCTCAGGAGGAAGGGACAATGGACGTTTGACCAAGTAGAGTTAAGATTTTGGTAAAGACTGAGATTGGCTTATATTACTTCAAGTCACCCTGGCAATGGCGCTCCCTCCCCCTACTAGGAAGGAAAACACATTGTAAATTAAGTAGAGTAATGAATGGTGGTGTGGTAGGTGACCTATTGAACATCATCTCACGGAGTATTTGCCAACTAGGGATTTGGGGCACTGCCATAAGACAGATCCTTCACCTCCACATTGCCTTGCTTGTTCTAGGTGTTGCCATAGTGATGTGGAGAGACAGTTGCTCTAATGTCTCCTAGGTCCTCCCTTCAGCTTCTCTGATTCCTGGGTCAGGTATGTGTGTTGAGCTCTGTGACTAAGGGCCCCAACTTCTGCAGGACACCTACATCCTGAAAATTAGAGATGGTTCTAGTCTGTCCTCATGACTTTCATCTCATGCTCTTGGGTTCCAGCCTCCTCAAGACTTTCCCTTCCCTAAAGGAAAACTTCCTCTCTCTCCTCTCAGCACTCCTAACACCAAGTGTGTGGGTTTTCTGCACCAAACGATTCTGACGCTGACTTCCTAGAGTTAGCATAGAGTCCACAGATTCAGAGCTCAGTCCCAGAAGACTGCCTTTCACTTAAAATGCCAGTCCTAAGCTTGGGCCTCCAATACTTTTGACCAACTGGCTACAAACCAGGGGTTCCCAGGACCCCTTCCTCAGGTTCGATAATTTTCTAAAATGACTTACTAAAATAACTTGGGAAGCCTTTACTTGCTTTCAGCAGTTTATTATAAAGGATACAAAGGCTTCCCAGGTGGCACAGTGGTAAATAATCTGCTTGCTAATGCAGGAGATGTGAGTTCGGTCCCTGGTTTGGGAAGATCCCCTGGAGGAGGAAATGGCAGCCCACTGAAGTATTCTTGCCTGGGAAAATCCCACGGACAGAGGAGTCTGATGGTCTACCATCCACAGAGTCACAAAGAGTCCGACACGACTTAGCGACTGAACAACAATGACAATAAAGGAAACAACTCAGAAACAGATAATGGAAGAGATGCACAGATAAGATATGTGGGGAGGGTGGAGCTTCCATGCTCCCTCTGAGCACCAGCTCTCCAGGACTTTCAAGCAATCACAGATTGAAAGCTCTCTGAACCCCATTATTCAGTGTTTTCATGGCAGTCCCATCACATAGGCATATTGATGATATCAGTGATACTTGGGAATTAACCCCAACCTCACTCCCTCCCTGGAGGTTGGGAAGATGGAGGTGGAGAGACTAAAAATTCCAGCCCTCCAATGGCTCCAACTCCCGTGTTTTCACTCCTCTGGCAGGCAGCCTGCACCCTCTGAGATTCCCTTCATTAGCATAGAAAACAAAGCTCCAGCAATTCCAAGGGTCTTAGAAAAGCTCTGTGCCAACCACTAGGATGAAGACCAAATGTTTCTTTCTCATTGTATCACAACATCACACTTCCGGATTGCGTACCCTGTGGGTGTGCTGCTTGAGCATGGGGTATGCAGAAAATACTCTTTGAGAGGCTACTTAACTAACTCCCTGATTTCTGAAAGCAAATTCTCTGCAGGAAATCTCAGGCTCTCCTTCTCTCTGTTTCTCTCTCTTTTGGTGTCCTTGCTCAGTCGCCAAGTTGTGTCTGATTCTTCGAGACCCCATGGACTGCAGCATGCCAGGCTTCCTTGTCCCTCACCATCTACCATGGTTTGCCCAAGTTCATGTCCATTGAGTCAGTGATGGACTCTCTGTTACTCTGCTTCCCTGCTGCCTCAGACGGTAAAGAATCTGCTTGTAATGTAGGAGACCCAGTTTCCATCCCTGGGTCAGGAAGATTCCCCTGGAGGAGGAAATGGCAGCCGACTCCATATTCTTGCCTAGAGAATCCCATAAACAGAGGAGCCTGGAGGGCTACAGTCCATGAGGTTGCAGAGAGTTGGACATGACTGAGTGACTAACAACATGATTCTGCTTCTCTGGTTGAAACACCCTCCAGGGTAGATGAATGTGATGGCTATACAGTCAAGGAAAATGGTATTTTCTTTTCCTGCATTTCTAGAAATGTCTACTTCATGGTGACATAATATTTTAGAAACAGAAATATGAAAGATACTAGAAAATGTGGAAGACTACAACAATCTGGTAAACTCAAATAAGAATGTTTGTCAAGGATCTTGGGCAGTAGGTAAGAAGACATAGAATCTAGAAGCTGATTTTTTTAAAGGGATAGGCGCTGGGAGCTCCAATTTAATATTGTTATGAATTCTGATAAGAAATTAGGTGTAAATAGAAAACTAATGAGAACCAACTGAGTCACTGACTCATATACCGAATGAGACTAGCACAGGGAGCTCTACTCAGTGCTGTGTGGTGACCTAAATGAGGAGGAAATCTAAAAAAAAGAGGGGAAATATGTATACATATAAGTGATTTACTTTGCTGTACAGCAGAAACTAACACAACATTGTAAAGTAGCTATACTCCAATGAAAATTTTTTTTAAAAAAGGGAAATTAGGTATAAGGACAGAGTGGAAATACAAGGCTACATCAGTGTAGGTAGAATCTGTGTTCTATATACCACCTCTCACATCATCTTGCACCCAAACCAGACATTTCTAATCAATCGCAGCACTGTTTCTTGTCAAGGCTGCTACTCAATTTCCTCCCCTGATCAGGAGGCCTGGACACAGCAGAATCTATCAGAGCCTGAAAGAGGGGATTAGGGTGTGAAGCAGGACTTGACATCCAAAACATTTACCACCTCATCTCTCAAGTGTCACTTTTCCTTTAATGTCCCAGTTTCCTTATGAAAGTAATGGTACATTAGATTAACTAATAGCTAATAATGAATTAGGTCGATAGGTTTAGGGGCTAAGTCGTGTCCAACTCTTGTGACCCCATGACTGTAGCCTGCCAGGCTTCTCTGTCTATGGGATTTCTAAGGCAAGAAAACTGGAGTGGATTGCCATTTCCTTCTCCAGGGGATCTTCCTAATCCAGGGATTGAGCCCAGGTCTCCTGCACTGCAGTCAGATTCTTTACCATCTGAACCATTCCAATGGAGCTCTCCATCACCCCTGAAAAGCTGAGAATGTGGCCAGCAGGTTTGGGGAGAGTTAAGAGTACATCATGAGAAACGCTGGGCTGGAAGAAGCACAAGCTGGAATCAAGATTGCTGGGAGAAATATCAGTAACCTCAGATATGCAGATGACACCACCCTGATGGCAGAAAGTGAAAAGAACTAAAGAGCCTCTTGATGAAAGTGAAAGAGGAGAGTGAAAAAGTTGGCTTAAAGCTCAACATTCAGAAAACTAAGATCATGGCATCTGGTCTCATTACTTTATGGGAAATAGATGTGGAAACAGTGGCAACAGGGTCAGACTTTAATTTTGGGGGCTCCAAAATCACTGCAGATGGTGACTGCAGCCATGAAATTAAAAGATGCTTGGAAGGAAAGCTATGACCAGCCTAGACAGCATATTAAAAAGCAGAGACATTACTTTGCCAACAAAGGTCCATCTAGTCAAGGCTATGGTTTTTCCAGTGGTCATGTATGGATGTGAGAGTTGGACTGCAAAGAAAGTTGAGTGCCGAAGAATTGATGCTTTTGAACTGTGATTTTGGAGAAGACTCTTGAGAGTCCCTTGGACTGCAAGGAGATCCAACCAGTCCATTTTAAAGGAGATCAGTCCTGGGTGTTCATTGGAAGGACTGATGTTGAGGCTAAAACTCCAATACTTTGGCCACCTCATGCAAAGAGTTGACTCATTGGAAAAGACCCTGATGATGGGAGGGATTGGGGGCAGGAGGAGAAGGGGACGACAGAGGATGAGATGGCTGGATGGCATCACTGACTCAATGGACATGAGTTTGAGTAAACTCTGGGAGTTGGTGATGGACAGGGAGGCCTGGCATGCTGCGATTCATGGGGTCACAAAGAGTGACCCCATGTCCGACTGAGTGACTGAACTGAACTCAACTGAAGAGACTGTGAAAGAAGGAGAAGTGAATGAAGGACAGAGATAAAGTATAAAGATCACCCACTTGAGAAAGAGAAAGCCCAGCCCTAAATGCTGAAGCAGTGAGCACAGTAATGGGACTTACTGGCTCATACAGAGGCTACAGGGACAGAGCTTAAAGTGAGCAGGACCATAAGCGGCAGGCATGCAGAAACATTGATTCTGGATGGGTATAAACTACACAGAGAAGGGATGATGCCCAGGGAGGAGATGTGGCAGGACAAGGGAAGAAGGAACTAATGAAGAAGAGGCAAAGATTCTAAACGGGGAATTTCCCTGGTGGTCCAGTGGGTAAGACTGCACCTTCTGATGCAGAGGGTGTAGGTTTGATCCCTGGTCCAGGAACTAAGATCTCAGATGCCTTGCAGCCCCAAAACCAAAACACAAGATGGAAGCAATATTGCAACAAATTCAATAAAAACTTTTAAAATGGTCCACATAAAAGATTCTAAAGGAATGAAGAAGGAATAATTCCAATCAGCCCCATCTATCCCTTTCCCCACATTAATATAGTTGGTTAAAGTCACATTTTCCTATATCGACAGAAGAAATCTCTTTTGAACTATGCCACTTCTCCTTGAAATATCTAGTTATTTTTTAAAAAATCAAACCAACCCTATACAAAGCTACAACAAGAAGACAAAAAAAATAAGTCATAACATTCTAGCTGATGATCATTCTCCTCAAAAAAACCATAAAGCCAAGTAAAACTACAATGCAACAGAGTTCAGTTTAGACTAAATCAAATATCCTCATACTAGCATTTGGAGGTAATGAAAAACACATAGAAACTCAAAGACTAACAGCAGAAATGTAAGAGTAAGAGAAAGAAAGGCAGTGAGAACTCGGGGGAAAATAGAATAAAAAGACAAGATCATCTCAAAAATAAAAAATAAATCATAAAATGCCTAGGGGAGAACAAAGTCAAAAAGTAATAAAGTCCAATGAAATTTTAATAGGGGACATTGAAGACAGGCAGAAAAATAGCCAAGAGAATAAAATTGAGTTATAGAAATATGTACAAAAGGGTCAAAGAGAAAGTGATTAAAATAGAAGTTAATACCTATGATTTCTGTCCTGGAAGAAACAAAGCAAAACAATGAAACAGAATTAAAATTCAAAACTATAATCTAAGAAAATTTTGTGGATCTGAGAGAGAACTCAAATCTACATATTGAGAAGGACGACTGTATACTTTGGAAAATTCACCTGAAATGATGAACTCCAAGACATATATTAGTGAAACTATTAGCCTTTATTTTACGTTTATTTTTATTTTAAAATTGAAGTGTAATTGCTTTACAATGTTGCCTTAGTTTCTGCTGGACAGCAAAGTGAATGAGCTATATGTATACATACATGCCCTCCCTCTTGAATTTCCTACTCACTTCCCTCAATACTATTCTTCACTTTCTTGGAGAAATGACTGCTTCTGAGCTGGAGAAGAGAAGATCCAATATAAGCCTGAAATATCTTGTGCCAGAATGTCATGAAAGGCTCAAAAAATAATTTAATGATGGGGGTGTGTCAAAAGGACAAAGGAAGAAGCTTGAAGCGGATTCCACTAGACAAGGCTGTTATGATTTTAGCGTCAAATTTTTGACCACAAGAAACTTTGCTGAATGTGTGTGTGTGCGCGTGCATGTGTGTTTGAGCTCAGTCGAACCTGACTCTTTCCTGCCCTATGGACTATAGCCCACCAGGCTTCTCTGTCCATAGAATTCTCCAGGCAAAAATACTGGAGTGGGTTTCCATCTCCTTCTCCAAGGGATCTTCCTGGACCAGGGATCAAACTCGAACCTCCTGCATTGGCAAACAGATTTCTTTATCACTGAGCCACTGGGGAAGCCCAATGATTGTACTACTAAATGATATAATATGATTTTATGGGTCTATCAATATATATCAAAATTATGTAAAATCAAGGAAAATGATCTGAAAGGATCTGCATCAAACAGAAACTCAGGATGGAGAGAGAATGAGGTTTGCTCAGAGGGGACATCAGTTTTATCTGGAATGTTTTAATTTTTGCAAAGAAAAAATGTATTCCTATACTGCTTGTGTAATTAAGGATTACAAATGTAATTAAGAATTTCATATATAATCACACATTAATTTAAAAATGTAGGCAGCAGTCTACCTTGTCAAGATCATTTATACATCAATTTTCTTTTCTGTTAATAAATCAGCTACCACTTCCTGGAGGACTGTCCCCTCTGTCATTCTGGCTTCTATTTTTACTCTGCCCTGGCACCTCTGGACCTTCTCTTTCAATCTGTAATATTGTGATTTGGAAATTAAATTCAAGTGAGGACAAAAGAAAAGTGCTTCTGAATTTAAGCAGCTCGGGTGTTTGCCTTTTCCTTATTCAAATGTGTGCACAGGAACCTTTTGTCTTAACCCTGTGAGGAAATGGGTGAGAAATTGCATGAGGGTGTCACTGGGGGCAGTCTGCACAGTTGCACATTTCAGCAGCTCTGTTCTTTGGGGATACTGTGCAATAATATTATTTTTCTTCCCAAGTCTGTTGACTAGAAAGTGTGAGTCTCCCATGGGACCACCATCTCCCCAAGAATGGATGTGACGCCCTGTATAATTCATGATGGACTTCAAATATCCTGGAAAATTCAAACATAGACATATTCCATATTCTCATGGAATATAAAAATTTAGAAAGAACTTGATGATTCTCAAGTTAAATCATCTTTTTTTTTAAAGTGTAGTGTAAGTGCTTAACAATGCTGTGTTCCTTTCTGCTTACAGCCATATGTGTACATACACACCCTGGCTCTTGCACCTCCCTCCTGCATCCCCTCCCATCCCATCCCTCTAGGTGATCACACAGCACCCAGCTGAGCTTCCTATGCTATATAGCAGGTTCTCAGACATAGAGAACATACAGACATGTGGACACAGAGAGGGAAGGGGAGGGGGGCACAAATTGGGAGATCAAGTTAAGTCATCTTGAGGATCTTGGTGCTTCTTTGTAGGTTTGTTTGTTTTCTTTAAATGGAGAAGCTGAGGCCCAGAGGAAGGAGGTGATATCTCAAGGTCCCAAAACATCTGGGCATAGTTGAGAGCAGGTCCTATCCCTGATCCTCTCTTATAGCATGACCATGGTAAGTGTGTGGCGTTACATACATGCTCCATTTTGTAAATTAGATGAGTGAGTGATGGAGGAGAGGAAGCTTCCGGTTTTCTTTGTTGTATCTGCCTCATGAGCCATATGCTGTGACATAGTCCAGTTACAGTAGGCATTTCTCCCATGGACATTGCCTGCTTAGGAGAATGGGGGCTGGGGGAGAGTCTAGGTTGCCAATATTGGTGACCTGCATCAGGAAGGGCTGAGGACAGGAGAACCCAGGAAAACTGCCAAGATAAGGCGTTATCTACATTGTCAATGATAAAAATACAAGTTGTATTTTTCTGGTCATCAATCATTTCTACAATTTTCCCCAGTCATTCAGAAACTTGCTCCTCCACCTCACCAAGGAGCCAGGGAGACTCGGAGTGAGGAACTGATGTTCTTCAGTTCTCATGTGCTTGAGCTTGGCTGCTGTACTCCTCATACTGCAGGACAAAGTATGCTGATGACCAAACTGTAGGAGCTGGTTCAAGTCTGATATGTTCCACCTCACCATAAAAAACAATGAAGCCCTATAGCCAGGTCCAAAAAGGTAAGTATACATTCTCACGTGCTGTGCTTAGCTGCACAGCCGTATCTGACTCTTTGCGACTCTGTGGACTCTAGCCCACCAGGCTCCTCTCTCCATGGGGATTCTCAAGGCAAGAATACTGGAGTGGGTTGCCATGCCACACCATGCCCTCCTCCAGGGGATCTTCTCAACCTAGGGATGGAACTCAGGTCTCCACATCGCTGGCAGATTCTTTACCATATGAGCCACCAGGAAAGCCCATACACTATCATATGATCCTGCAATCTCACTCCTCGTAGAACAAAAACATGATCTGAAAAGATACATACACCCCAGTGTTCATTGCAGCACTGTTTACAACAGCCAAGATATGGAAGCAACCTAGGTGTCCATCAATAGAAGAGTGGATAAAGAAGATGTGATACATATAGACAATGGAATGTTCCTCAGCCATTAAAAAGAAAGAAATAATGCCATTTGTAGCACCACAAATGGACCTAGAATGTCCTACTGACTGAAGTAAGTCAGATAGAGAAAGAAATACCTTATGATATGGCTTATATGTGGAATCTGAAAAAAAATACAAATGAACTTATTTACAAAACAGAAACAGACTCACAGATTTAGAGAAAGAACTTATGGTGATCCAGGGGAAAGGATAATTAGGGACTTTGGGATTTACATGTACACACTCCTGTATTTAAAGTGGATAACACACAAGATCCTATTGTGTACTACAGGGAACTCTGCTCAATATTTTATAAGAACCTAACTGGAAAAAGAATTTGAAAAAAGAAGATAACTCAACCACTTTTTTGTACACTTGAAAACAACACAACATTGTTAAATAACTATATTCCAATATAAAATAAAAAGTTAAAAAAATAAATAAAGCAGTTTGACAGAAGTTAAAATTTAAAAAAACAAAAAACAAAAAGGGAGCTGTTCAGGTACAGGAGTGGGGCAACACAACTAAGGTAGGCGCTATCAGGACATTTAACAGGTAAACAAGTGATTGGATTCTGAAGGCACCCTCATGGTGTGGAAGTGCAGTGGAGTGTGTGCAAAAAGAGAAAGACCAGTGTTCTGACATTTACTGATATAATCTGACATTTACTTATTGATCACCTTTGGTTTTCTCATCTATAGAATGTCAGTAATTACAAGGTCACTGTCAATCCTTGGTAAGTTGAAGAAAAGTGATGAGGACAAGAAGAGGATCAAAAGCCACCATGCAGGTTCCTTTAGGAATCAAGTATGGTGACTTATTTAAAGGACCTAGTGTTTCAGATTTTCATTGAGTGGTTAAAGCAAGTTATGGTGAAGGGTCCTGTAGAAGCAAATAAGCTTGAAATCAAGTTCATTTAAGTATTGAATATTTAGCTTTTCATCTGGATCATTTACTTAGCTGTGTGACCTTCAGCAAATTTCTGCCCCTTTATGAGTTTCTTCATGGGAAAATGAGGACTAAAGAGCAATTTTACATGACTGTGTGAGGTCCCATTGCAGCTGTGTTTAAAAGAGACACAGTTCAAAAGAAGAAAGGAAGTCATCTCCAACCCAAGTCCTAACCAAACAAGTTATGGTATGTATCTACAATGAAATATTACTCAGCTATGAAAAGGGAATGGAATTGGGTCATTTGTAGCTACATGGATAAACCTAGAGAGTGTCATACTAAGTGAAGTCAGAAAGAGAAAAACAAACATCAGGTATTAATGCATATATGTAGAATTTAGATAAATGGTACAGATGAACCTGTTTGCAGGGTGGGACTAGAAATGCAGGCTTAGAGAGTGGACATGTGAACACAGCAGGGGAAAGGGAGGTTGGGAAGAATTGGGGGATTGGGATTGCATATACACTACCATGTGGACTGTATACACTACCATACACTACCATGGGTAAAACAGCTAGCTGGTGGGAAGCTGCTGCATAGCACAGGGAGCTCAGCCTGGTGCTCCGTGATGACCCAGAGGAGTGGGATGTGGGGGTGGGGATGAGGCTCAAGAGGGAGGGGATATATGTATACATAAGGCTGATTCACTTTGCTGTACAACATAAACCAACACAACATTGTAAAGCAACTATATTCCAATAAAAAAGAAAATCTACTCTCTCTAATGTACTTGAATCATATTTCCTTAGCGCTATTCATCCATTTATTTATCTGATTGTTTTTGTTTGAATGTCTTCTAAGTGGTGAGCCCTATTCTGGGTTTGGAGGACAGATCTGTTAATAGGAGGTAATCTTGCCTTTAAGGAGGTTTATATTCTAGCAGATAATACAGAAAAGTCAAGGTGATGATAAGCTAGCCTACTGGAGTCACCATGATCATCTCTTTCACTAGACAGAGGGATGGAGGGCAGGCACCATCTAAGTTTCTTCTCTGTATCTTCAGTCTCTAACCCAGAGTGAGAAAATAGTATCTAATGGTTGAATAGATAAGTTTAGGTAGTTCTGGACTTATGCTGATAATTGGGCCGTGTCTTCCTATCTAACTGAGTCACTGAGATCTTAAATGAACCCAGATATTTTGGAACCTAAAGAACCTCAAAGATTAAAGCGTCCAGTCCCTTAGCTATAATCTATGATGTTCTTACAATTGATTTCATGAAGCCAAGTAAGAGTCCCTAGGCATGGGGGTATCATGAGAAAATAAGATGATGTTACTTCTGCTAAATATTAGATGTGGTATAGAGATGGAGATTTAAAAACCACAGGCTCCAAGGAAACCTGCAACCCGTAAAGACTCTAGCTGACATCGATGGGTGCTGCTCTGTTCTTCATTAGTGTAGAATATGTGACATGCAATTCAGACTCTGCTATAAGCACTATGACAACCAGAATTTTCGCCTAATGAAACAATTGCTGAACGTCGGCCCACAGCCCTCTAATTTTACACACCCATCATCAGTGCAAACTCACATAAAAGAATTTGGACAGTTCATTGAAGTTCACTGTGATCCTATTTGTTTCAGAATTAAAACCACATTAAGTGAGGTGTGACAATTCATTTGGGTTCCTTTGTTCTGGCTTCCTGTACAAATCAGGAGTGGACACGAGGGCAATATTTAACCTTCTGAACATGAATAAATACGCGAGAACAACAGCCAAGTCCTCTTCAAACCACTTTGGCAACTGTGTGATTGAGAGTAAATAATGAACAGGCTCAACACAAATACTTCCATCAGTTCTTTCAAACACTAGCTGGTTTCATAGTGCAGCTCCTCAATATCTCCCCCACAGCAGCAGCATCACAATCAATGCATGTATGTCACATGGTAGAATTTGTTCAAGCCTTTACATTTTCTCACCATCTCCTACTTGGGGGAACACATGAAGCTTTGCAGTATGAGGACTCAGGGGAGCTTGGGGCAGGCTCTGAGCCTATGGAATCTATGATTCTAATGTCTTGCATGATAAGATGAGTTGTTGGATTCCCATGCATATGGGCAAAGCCAGATGAGAAATTAGGATTGGGGGGATTCAGAGAACAGCAAAACATGCTTATACCTTTGAGAATGAACTTGTGAACATCTGGTAAGGACATGGAATGCATCTTTAGTAAGCAAGGTTAACCTGTTAATTAGACATAAACCTAGGTTCATACTGCAGCTCTGCTTCCCACAATCTGTGACCCTGAATTTACAGAACACACTTGATTGCTTCCCTATAAGACCACCTGTAAAAGGGAAGAAAATTCAACCTCCCAGGATGTGGGAGTTTTCCTGGGAGAAGATGGGGTGATGTGTCCACAGCAGTCAGCTTGGTGCCTGACATGAATGCTTAGTTCTCTCAAGGAACACTTGGGTTTACATGTGTGCATGTAAAGTCTTTGGGAACAGTCCATTCAAGCATGCAGTCTGGGGGCCCTTTAAAAGAGAAGCATAGGTGCAGTTATGAGAATGACTGATTAACTAGAACTGCTACAATTCATTATGAAGGCCAGGAGGGAAGATATCACTGTGACAAATGGCTTGGCTTTTTTCCCCTGTCTTTCATGAACACATCTGTCAGCACAAGAGGAGGAGAGAAAAATAAAGAATAAGTTCTAATGTCAAAGAGATTTCTTATGGATTCGGTTCTTCATGACTTTCTCGTTTAGAACAAGACAAGATAGACTCTGAGGAGACCCCTTCCCTAGGACACAATAGCCAGGTGACCTCTGGAGGCGACTTCTGAGTTTGTCCCTCCAGTCCTCAGATTTTGTCCCCTCCCCCTTTTTTTCAGCAGAGACGATGGAAAGAGAGAGGCAAAGATAAGCAAAAGTAGTATTATGTTTTATCCTTTGACAATGCTTTGAGTGTATGATGGCTGAGAACTTTATCTTCAAAGTTGAAGAAATCTGGATTTGAATCCAAAATCAAGTTCAAGTTCAAAATTGATAACTATGTGACTTTAGATCCACTGACGAATAGCTCTGAGCCTTAGATTTATTTCCACATCAATAAAATGGGCACAAAAGTATCTGCTTCTTTTAGAAAAAAAATATGTATTTATCTATTTGACTGTGCTGGATATTAGTTGTGGCATATGGGATCTAGTTCCCCAGCCAGGGATGGAACCCCAGGCCCCCTGCATTGGGAGCATGGAGTCTTAGCCACTGGACCACCAGGGAACTCCCAATATCTGCTTCTAAAGATGAGGTAAATATTAAGTGAGACAAATGTCATTAATTGCCATCCAATATTATATACTCTTTGGTCTCTTTTGTGTATCCCCGCTCGATTATAATTAGCGTAAGGATATGGTATGTTTTGTTCACCCCTGTATTCTCAGTACCAAGGACTCTGTCCAGCAGAGAGATCACACTTTATTAAAACTGATTGGATGAACAAAGCATTTAGCACAGTGTCATTATATAGTGAGATCTCAAGGTACAGTGGCCTTCAAAAATTCGGTGAATGGGTGAAGAAATCTGTCTTGAGATCTGAGAGGCCAATTTAGATTTGACTTTGAAAGTCAGCATAGCAGAGTCAATAAGAAAGTGAACCCTGATTCCGGAACACCTAAGTTGAAATTCCACGTCCCTCATCCAACCTTGGGCAAGTTACTTGACCGCTCTGTGCCTCTGTCTCAAGTGTAAATTGGTCTGGCAATTACAATAGTACCCACTTCAAAGAGTGGTGGTAAACCTGGGTGTGATGCTTGGCTCAGTGTAGGAGTCCACTGTTCTTAGCTACCTAGGGATGGAGTCAACTGGCACAAGGAAGGGCTAATACACAACTGAAATCATCAAGTCCTAGGGGTCTTGCCAGCTAGAGGTCTAAAGGTCACTGCCAACCAGAGTGACGAGATCTGAGACCTGGCCTGGGGGGTGTCAGGCCTGCATGTCACACCCTGGGATGGAGGCCCACTGCAGGTCCACTGCCGTGGTGGGCCTGGGGGAGGAAACTTCCCTGTGGACAAGGCCCCTTTGAAGGCACAAGGTATCAGGCCAAAGTGAGCACCACCGTGGGCACCAAAGGGATTCTCACTCCCAGGGAGTGCTTCTTTAAAAGCTTTTGTCACCTAGATCACCACCCCATCCCCAGGGCTAAGTCAGAGCCTTTTATTACCAGATTCTAGGACATGCTCTCCCACATGCTCATGCAATGGGGGTGGTGACTTGCTCCATGTGTGTCTCCTGACAGGTCAAGAGGCTCAGGCTGAACTCTGACTCTTCCCTGCTCTAGGCCCAGCCATTGGCATCATCCTAGGTGCATCAAATAGCTTCAAGAAACAATCTGTAGAAGGAAGGGAGGGAGGAGGGAAGAGAGAAAGGAAAATGGAGAAGGAGGAAAGAAAGAAGGAATGAAGTGCATCAGTTTCATAGGCAAACAAGGAAAATCTACGAACACGCAATGTTTGGTTGAACACACAATATGGCTGTGCCACAAATGTGCTTCTTTGTCTTTCTCAGCCTCTGTCTCTAATTCAGTCCTTGCCACTTGCATCTCAGCAATAAAAGCTGAAGGTGTAACCCATGCCCCTGGGGTTTCCCATGTAGACCCAGATCCACAGGAGGTGGGTGCACTTAGGCCAGGATGCCCGCTGAAGAGTCCAGCTGGGAACAGAGGCATCTAGAGACTCTACCCACAGTTGGGGCCCATCTGAAGGTGCCCCCCAGACCTGCACAGAACGTTCTGGTGCCCAGAGGTCATCCTGGGGGGAGATGGAGAGTTAGCTGTGAGCAGCCAGAGCCCGAGCTCAGGAAGCCTGGCACGTAGCACGCAGCCAGCCCGAGTCACACAGCCAGGGCTACAGACAGTGATTAATTTCAGAGGCTGTGTTTGCATTCCAGCCGCACAACCAGGAAGATGGCTCCTCTCCACTGGCAAGCACATGCATGCACACACGCTTACACCCACCCAGACACACATATACCACACTCGGAAACCTACCCACACCTTGTGTACACTTCACACAACCACACATATACTCACAGTTGCATGTGATTGTCCTGACCAAAGAGAGAGAAGAGAAAACACACAGCGGTGTCCTGATTTTCACCCCACCCTTGTGCGTGTGGCCCTCAGGTCCTGCCTGGTCTCTGGGCCTTTCCGATTAGGCCGTCTCCAGTGTTGACCAGGTCAGTCCGGCCTTGAGCATCATGGCCAGGCCTTCCCAGTCCCTGCCGGCAGAAGCCCCCATGGCAGCCCCTTCCGACCTTCCTCCTTACCCCTTCTCTCTTTCCCAGCAGAGGAGAGACTCCCAGTACCACCCAACCCTGGCTCTTCCACCTCCTGGTCTTGGCAGAATATGGATAAGCAGAGCAGTATCCAAAGAAAGGAGGTGCACACACAGGCTTCACAGTCGTCCACGGCCACAAGTCTGGCTCCCGCCTGCTCACTTCCTGTTTGTACAGATTGGGGCGGGTCCCTCAGCCTGTCCTGATGCTGAATGCAGCACAAGATCCCTGGGATCTGGAATCAGTAAGTGACTGAGTTCAGGAGCAGGAGAGCGGAGGGCAGGGGATGGTACTGCAGACCTGTCCACACTCTGCTCTCTCTTCCCCAGGTGAGCCTCCACCTGGCCCGGGTTTCTCTCCTGCAAGATACACCACATACACAAATTTGAAGACATGTCATGCCACCAATCAGAGAAGGCAATGGCACCCCACTCCCGTACTCTTGCCTGGAAAATCCCATGAACGGAGGAGCCTGGTGGGCCGCAGTCCATGGGATCACTAAAAGTTGGACACGACTGAGCGACTTCACTTTTACTTTTCACTCTCATGCATTGGAGAAGGAAATGGCAACTCACTCCAGTGTTTTTGCCTGGAGAATCCCAGGGACAGGGGAGCCTAGTGGGCTGCCGTCTATGGGGTCACATAGAGTCGGACACGACTGAAGTGACTTAGCAGCAGCAGCATGCCACCAATGGGCTTCCCCAATGGCTCAGCAGTAAAGAATCTGCCTGCAATGCAGGAGACCCGGCTCGATACTTGGGTTGGGAAGAGCCCCTGGAGAAGGGCATGGCAACCCACCTCAGTATTCTTGCCTGGAGAATTCCATGGACAGAGGAGCCTGGCAGGCTACCGTCCATAGGGTGGCAAAGAGTCGGACAAGACTGAGCAAAGCAGCACACACACAGGCGCCACCAACAACTATGATAATTAAAAAGATTTTGGAATACTATCAGTAAATCACTTTGAAAAGTTGAAATTTTATGAACTCTGGCTAAGACTATATATAAAGTATATGTGGATATGGGCAGGAATTTTAAAATTTGGAAAAAATAAACTTCTGAGATGAAAAAAGCAGGAAAGGAAAAAACCATGAACGCTTCTCTCTCCTTGGGATTCTGCTCCCTGGATCTGTAACCACGCAAGAATCTCCTGTTTTCTAAAGAAATCCCTCTTGACCACGCCCCTCCATCGCCCATCCCTTCTCTTCATTTACATTATTAATACGATACTTACAATACTGCCCTTCATCTGCTTCCTCCTCTCCCATACATCACAGTGAACTTGCACCTACTCCACCTCCAGTCTCTGTTTTTTAATATTTATTTAGTCACACCAGTCTTAGTTACTGTATGTAGGATTTAGTGCCCTCCACCAGGGATGGAACCTGGGCCCCTGCATTGGGAGCACAGTCTTAGCCAATGGACCACCAGGAAAATCCTCCAGCCTCTTTAAATGACACTTGCTCATGGCTCCTGTGGGGTCTTTCATACCTAAGTCATTTGCACCCCCTTCCAGCCTCCTGGTTCTGGTTCCAGCATGCTCCCTTCAGTTGAGGGTGAGGTGGAGTTGGGGGTGGCCAGAGCAGAGGCCTGACTTCGAAGCCTGGCTCAGCCCCTCTCCAGCCATTCTGCCTTGGGTCATGCACACTTACTCTCCAAGCCTCAGTTTCACTATCTGTGAAATAGGGCCTCAAGGAACACCTGCTGTACTGGGCAGTGGCTGTGAGAGCTATACAAGGTGATGTGTGCTAGGTGTTTCCCAGGTAACAAGTTCTCAATCATCATTATCTCCTTTTATTTATTTGTGCAGTTTGATCCCTAGATTGTGAAGATCCCCTGGAGAAGGAAATGGCAACCCTCTCCAGTATTCTTGCCTGGGAAATCCCATGGACAGAGGAACGTGGCAGGCTACAGTCCATGGGGTCGCAAAGAGTCATACATGGCTTAACGACTGAGCAATATATATATACCTGCCCTTACTCTTGAGCCTCCCTTCTCTCAGTTTTCTTCTTATTCTGACCCTTCAAATCTTCACTCCAAAACCTTGAACCTCCAGCCTCTCCTAGTCCAACCCATCATGTCTTTTTTTTTTTTTAATACTTTCAAATTTATTTTGGGAATGTGTTAGCACTATGTCACTTCAGTCATGTCTGACTCTTTGCAACCCCATGGACTATAGCCCACCAGACTCCTCTGTCCATGGGATTCTCCAGGCAAGAATACTGGAGTGGGTTGCTATTCCCTCCTCCAGTATTCCTTATTTGGGAATAAACCCATCCTTAAGGAGAAACCTAGACTTCTAGACTGTATTTCTTTTAGGCCAAATACAAAAATGCTTCAAACCAAGAAAGCAGAATTGTATTTCATAACCTAGTGAATTCCATGCTTTACTGCAATCTTCCACAGATAGTATGAGATCATTTCAAGGAAAATTTCCTTTGCTCATGAAACAGATATTTTCTTGGACTTTCTTTGAAGAAGTAGACTTCAGTTCCATAAAAATAGTGTAAAAATGCAACTGCTGATTCAGTCAGCCTGGGTTTACATCTGAGGAAACCCAGTACAAGTGGCTGCCAAGACATGACAGTGCACCCAGCAATTTCAGATTTAGGTGAAATTGGGGACAAAATAGTTTGTAGAAAGAACACCATTACAGAAATGAGAAGCCCACAGTTAAAGTTCCATCTCTCCTAGGTATGCAATTCTTTGTAAAATGAGAAACTGTAATATCTATTTCTCATGTTTCCTGAGGCTACAGGAAAACACTCAAAATTAAAAAAAAATTTTTTTTGAATGAAGGCAAAAGAAGGGGATGGTCAAGAATGAGATGGTTAGATAGCATCACTGACTCAATGGACATAAATCTGAACAAACTCCAGGGATGGTGAAGGACAGGGAAGCCTGGCATGCTGCAGTCCATGGGGTTGCAAAGACTCAGACATGACTTATCAACTGAACAAGAACAATATATTCACATGGTTAGAACTTCAAAAAGTACAAAGGATATGTAATGAAAACTTCCTTCCACTCTATTTCCCATCTCCAAATCCCATCCCTCTGCAAAGGGTAATCACTGTGATTAGTTACCCTCTTAAAGATGTGTTATGTATACATATAACAATACACTGACATACTCATTTTTGCACCTTTGATTTTATATAAAAAGTAGCATGCTAGACACTATTTTTGCTCTCAGCTTTCTTCACTTAATATGAGTGTTAAAACTTGCAAGTGGTGCACGAAAGCAAGGAGTTACGATGAGATGGTTAGCTGGCATCACCAACTTGAGGGACATGAGTTTGAGTAAGCTCTGGTAGTTGGTGATGGACAGGGAGGGCTGGCGTGCTGCAGTCCATGGGGTCGCAAAGAGTTGGACATGACTGAGCAACTGAATTGAACTGAAAGAGAAGGTGCATTGCACCAAAAATCAAGACAGCATTCTATCTATTATTGTTCAGTTGCTAAGTCAGGTCCACCTCTTTGCAACCCTATGGACTGCAGCATACCAGGCTTCCCTGTCCATCACCAACTCCCAGAGTTTGCTCAAACTCATGTCCATCAAGTCGGTGATGCCATCCAACCATCTTATTCTCTGTTGTCCTTTTCTCCTCCTGCCTTCAATCTTTCCCAGCATCAGGGTCTTTTCCAATAACTCAGCTCTTCGCCATCAGGTGTCCAAAGTATTGGAGCTTCTGCTGCAGCATCAGTCCTTCCAGTGAATATTCAGGCTTGATTTCCTTTAGGATTGACTGGTTCTATCTCCTTGCTGTCCAAGGGACTCTCATGAGTCTTCTCTAGCACCACAGTTCAAAAGCATCAATTCTTTGGGGCTCAGTCTTCTTTATGGTCCAACTCTCACATCCGTACATGACTACTGGAAAAACCATAGCTTTGATTATATGGAACTTTGTCAGCAAGGTGATGTCTCTGCTTCTTATTTCTTTCCCAATGATTTATTCTTTGCTCATCTACACCTCAGGAAATTCATTTCCTACACATACATACATTCATATCTCCTCCTTTGATTTTCTTGCTTTCTTTCTGTCTTTGAAAACTGTGCAACACCAGGAAAATCAATTCCTTTTTTTCTGTTTTAATTTCCATTACAAACTGACCCCAAGTGGTTTAGGCCCTTGAGAGCCAAGCTAGTGTCACATTCAGGTCCCCTGAAAGGAAAGTCATCAGCTTTCAAGTGGCATCATACAGAATGAGAAGCGAGTGGAACTTCGTGTCCTCTAAAGGGACCAAAGCCCTTGGCTGCCTCTCCAGCTGAATGGTTTTCCAGATGACACGTGTACCAGCATCATTTGAACAGGCTTGTTATAATCCAGAGTCGGCCTGAGGTGGCATCTCAGGTTGTGTGTATCTCAGATTCGCAGGTGAGGCTGACACAGTCAGCGGCGGGTGCCCTAGATCCTGGCTCCAGCAGGGAAATTGCAGCCTCCCCTCTGGGTGCTAGAGCATCAGTGACTGAGGCTCCCAGGTGAGCTGCTCTCTGGGAGTCACTTTCAAGTGATGAAAGGCTTCTCTGCCAAAGACAAACTATTTCCCCAGAGGCGTGCATGCGTGCTCAGTGAGACCCTGTGGACTGCAGCCCACCAGGCTACTCTGTCCATGGGATTCTCCAGGTAAGAATACTGGAGTGGGTAGCCACACCCTCCTCCAGGGGATTTTCCTGACCCAGGGATCGAACCCATGCCTCCTGAGTCTCCTGCACTGGCAGGAGTATTCTTTACCACTGAGTCACCCGGGAAGCCTCCCAAAGGCAAAGTCTCTGAACTCCATTCCAGCAGAGGCAGCCCGTTGCTGAAGACCAGCCCCTTGTGTCAAGGTAGGACACCACCTTCAGAGTCCCCTTTGACTGGCCTCTGCTGCAGCCGACCTGTGGCCCACCTTCTCCTCCTGATCAGTTCCCCCTCCTCCAGGCTGCTGACCCTACAGGCACTTCCCAGTCAACCCTGCAAATAAATCTCTGTCCCCTCGTCTGTTTCCTGAGAGCCTAACACAAGACACTTTCTTGAAACTAAAATCTCAGCCTTGGAATACAGAGAAAACTATGTTAACAACAGAGTGAAACTGTTTGTAGATTTTGTCATGCTGTGTTTATGGAAAGGACCATTATAATTACTACATGTATCATTTTTTAAAATCTTATCTTATGCTCATTTCTTTTACAAATAGAGGATGTTCCAGCTAATTTACGGAAGTCTAGCCTCAGGATTTTGTAAGTTCACTGAGCATTCCAACCCCACAATAATAACATCCTTTTCATAGTAGGTTCCTTTCTTTTTTTAAAAAAGGCAATTTGTATGATTTTTCATTTTTAATGCAAATGTGAAGAAATCATCCATTCATTCTTTCCAGAAATATTCACTGAAGTCCTCTGGGCTTAGCACTGACTGTTCTGGGTGCTGAAACTACAGTGTTTTGGAGATTTCATTCTAGTATTAAATAATTATGTCTGCATAATGGCAAGCTCTAGCTTTCCAGGTCATTTAGTGAATCCACCTGCCGATTAATGCAGAGACATGAGAGACAAATTTGATCCCTGGGTCCGAAAGATCCCTGGAGGAGAAAATGGCAACCCACTCCAGTATTCTTACCTGGGAAATCCCATGGATAGAGGAGCCTGGTGGGCTACAATCCATGGGGTCGCACAGAGTCAGACGTGACTTAGTGACTAAACAACAATGACAAGTTCTACTAATGGACTGAGATAAGTGATGGGTGTAGACAGTGACTTCCAAGAGTTTAGATCTTGAAGCCCTTAATCTTATATAAAACACAGTTCTCAAGGAAATTCTCTAGTGGACCAGTGGTTAAGACTTTGCCACCCAATGCAGGGACTGTCAGCTTGATCCCTGGTTGAGAAGCTAAGATACCACATAACTCGTGGCACAAATACCAAAACATAAAGAAAGAAAAAAACAGAAGCACTATTGTAACAAATTCAATAAAGACTTTAACAATGGTCCACATCAAAAAATCTTATTAAAAAAAAAAAAGAAAATGGAGGAAGAGGTAAGCAGGTATCAAGCCATTGAATCTCAAGTGTTAAATTTCACCCTGTAGGGACCAGATGGAGAAAATCTCAAATGGAATATACCCCACACAGAGCCTTAGGTACCATCCCCTACCCCCAAACTGTTCTTCCTAAAGTCTTCTCCAATCAGTTCAATAGCACTATCACTTACCCTGCTCCAGGAGCCGAAAATGCAGCTGTCGTCCAGGACCCACTCATGTCATTCTCTCATCCCCTTATCAGCAAGTCTGGTCAGCTGCATCTACAGACACAAGCTCAGTCCTTTCCACCTCCACTTCCTCACCCGAGAGCAACAGCATCTCCTGACCAGTCTCCTTGTTTCCAGCCTTGCTTCTCTGTGGTCCAGTCTTTACCTTGCAGCCAAAGTGAGCTCTTAAAAAATATCAATCAGAATATACATTGCTGTTGTTGTTCAGTCGCTAAACCGTGTCTGACTCTTTGAGACCCCATGAACAGCAGCACGCCAGGCCTCCCTGTCCTTCACTGTCTCCTGGAGTTTGTTCAAACTCATGTCCATTGAATCGTTGATGCCATCCAACCATCTCTCCTATTGCCTTCTTCTCTTTCTGCCTTCAACCTTTCCCATCTTCAGGGTCTTTTCCAATGTGTCAGCTGTTTGCATCAGATGGCTGAAGTATCGGAGCTTCAGCATCAGTCCTTCCAGTGAATATTTGGGGTTGGTTTCCTTTAGAATACACATTGCTATTTGTGAAATAGATAGCCAATGGGAATTTGATGTATGATGCAGGGAGCCCGAAGCCAGTGCTCTGTGACAACCTAGAGGGGTGGGATGGGGTGGGAGGAGGGAGGGAGGTCCAAGAAGGAGGGGACCTACGTATACCAGTGGCTGATTCATGCTGATATATGGCAGAAACCATCACAATATTGTAAACTAATTATCCTCTAATTAAACAAAATAAAATTATATCAGTCAGATTATGGATTAGGTCATCTCCTTGCTTGCAACCTTTCCACGCTCCCCATTATACCGACAATAAAACCAAAAGTCCTTACTGTGGCCAATAATCCCTCCACAATCTAGCCTCTGCCTATTTCACTGATCTCCACTTGGACAGAATTCCCTAGTCTATTTCACCAAGTTCAAGCCACCCTGGCTTTCCTCTGCACTGCATGTTCCCTCTATCAGAAATGTTCATCCTCAGTTCTCCACTCACCACATCCTCAGGAACCCTTCTCTGGCTACTCTAACTCAAGCAGCACCTCTGTTCCTCTTTGAGTTGAAAAAGCTTTCTTCATTACGCCTATAGCTGTTGGAAATTATTTTATTTGCTCACTTGATTGCTATCTACATATTCATTAGAATGGAAGTTCTATGACATCAGATCTAAAACTTTCATGCACTCATGTGTTCACTCATTGACTCAACAATTACTTATTAAGCATGAAAATAATATGTACAAAATACTGTTGCTTCTTGGAACCATGTGCTGTGCTACGTGTGCTAAGCTGCTTCAGTTCTGTCCAGCTCTTTTTGACCCCACAGACGGTAGCCTGCCAGGTTTCTCTGTCCATGGGATTTCCCAGGCAAGAATACTAGAGTGGTTTGCCATGCCCTCCTCCAGGGGATCTTCCCAACCCAAGGATCAAACCTGTGTCTCCTACATCTCCTCAATTGCAGGCAGATTCTCTATAGCTGAGCCACCAGGAAAGCCACTATCTTAGACATGCAAGTTTCTTAATACATATCAGTTGACTAAAGAAATAAATGAATAAACCGAAGGGTAGAAAAAAGATTGAATAAGAAAGAGGTATATAGGTCACATATACATTGCTAATGAGAAAACTGAACTTTAATAATAAAGCAACAAAATGCTAATTTAGACTGGCTGAGACATCCCAGATCAAACAGCATTGGTCCCAGAGAAAGTGAACTAGGAAAGGCTCCCTCTTTGGGACTTCTGAAATTATACAAAAATCATTAAAATGTAGAACATGACTGTGAGTAACCAGCATGAAAATACCATCCACAGTTCTTCTATTAGCAGGATAACCACTCAGTAACTTATTAGGAATAATTTATTAAGTGCTTTCCTTGACAAATGAAAGGAAATTGTATTGTAATTAACTACACTTGCACTGCTGATTTCTAACAATAATTTTGTGTCCAGGATTTAATGAATCTTTCAGGAATTTCAAAGACTGCGACAAGCTGAAGTCAATTTTGAGACAGCAAAGCAACTGTGTTTGCATGGGTTGAAACACAGTGGTTGGTTCCAGCCAGAAACTCCAATGTTTTTCTGCCTTCAGATACTGGTAATTTTTCACATAACATACTATCACTTCTTTTCTTAATTTTATTTTGGCTGCACTGGATCTTTGTGGGGGTGTCCAGGCTTAGTAGTTGAGGCAGGCAGGATTAGTTGCCCTGTGGCATGTGGTATCTTTGTTCCCAGGCCAGGGAGTGAACCCATGTCCCCCTGCACTGGAATGTAGATCCTTAACCACTGGACCACCAGGGAAGGCTCCCTTTATTGTCACTTCTATGTGAAGTTATGTGTACCTTCTCTCCCTTCTTTTCATTAAAAAAACTAGTGAAGACATAAAACTAATTCCAGGTAGAGCAAGATCTCAGTAATTCAGGCTCATGATGGAGAAAGCCAGTGGGACCCTGTTGCAAAACCTGAGTTCTAAGGCTTTCAGATACTGGTGACTTGGCGAATGAACAACAACAGCAGTCACCAAAAGTAGTGTCTGCTTTTTACAGGGCTCTCAAAGCCGGTGCTCTGGGACAACCCAAAGGGATGGAGCAGAGAGGGAGGTACGAGGGGGGTTCAGGATGGGGGCACACGTGTGCACCCGTGGCTGATTTGTGTTGATGTATGGCAAAAGCCACCACAATATTTTAATTAGCCTCCGATTAAAATTAATTAATTAGTTTAAAACATTTTAAAAAGACAAAAAAAGAGTAGTGCCTGCTTTTTAAAAAGATATATTTGATAGTGTAAAGTAAGTTAACTAAGTATTGACTTTTGCTAGTACTTGCCAGGGAGGACTCTAAATGAATGTCAGATTAAAAAGACTTACAACAGCATATTACAATTGATTTGTCCTCTTAGGGAGGGTAAACATTTCCCCCTACAAGATTACTTCTATTATTTTCTTAATTCACTTTTTTAGAACACTTAGCAAAATTCAATCCAGGTCCAGTCTGTCTATATGCAAACTTTGGATTTGTGGATCTGAATTCATATTTTATTGTAAAACTAAAAAAAGCTTTCTTATACCCAGTATGGTATAATTACTCTAATATTCTCCAAGATTTCATCAGAGACTTCTTTTGGTGTTTAGGTGTCAAGATATTAATTGCTTTTTCCAATGTGCTGTGACCCATGTTTAATCAGTTTTCTTTAATGACTCAAGCAGGGAACGTAGTGACTTTGTGAGTGGCAGAAGGAGATGAAAGAAGCTAGGTGAATTATCTCTTCACCATTCTCAATGATATTATATGATTTTGCAAGCTCAGACTTCTGCCCAAGTAAGCTATTATTCATTTACTTCATGGCCAGGAATGCCTAATGTCTCCAGGATGAAAAAAATGATGTTGATGTTGTTACACAAGAACAGATGACTAGATGAATGAAGCAGAATAGAAGGTCCAGAAAACCATATACGCTTTCAATGAACTAATGTCAAAAGGGAAAGACGATCTTTCTAATAAGTGGCATGAATCAATGGATAAACAAACGGGGAGGAAAAAACTTATTACTCTCGACCTCATATCAGGTATGAATATCAATTCCAAAGGGAATACATTATTAATAATACCATTTGCAGCACCATGGATGGACCTAAAGATTGTCATACTGAGTGAATTAAGTGAGAGAGAGAAAGAGAAATATTGTATGATATTGCAATGAACTTATTTTACAAAACAGAAACAGACTCATAGGCTTAGAGAACAAACTCATGGTTATCACAAGGAAGGGATAGTTAGGGAGTTTGGGATGAACATGTACACACTGCTATATTTAAAATAAATAACCAACAAACACCTATTGCATAGCACAGGGAATTCTGCTTAATATTCTGTAAAACCTAAATGGGAAAAGAATTTGAAAAACAATAGATACACGTATATGTATAACTGAATCACTTTGCTCTATACCTGAAACTATCAAATTATTGTTAAACAACTATACTCCAATATAAAATAAAAATTTTTTAAAAAGGAGTACAGATATGATCATGAAATATAAAACAATAAAGTTTCTTAAAGAAAGAATACATCATGTTCATGGCATTGGAGTCTGTAAAGATTTCTCAAATAGGACTCAAATTGCAAGTCATAACAGAAGAAAATGATACATTTCTATATTAAAATATAGAACTTCTATTGATCAAAAAGACACTATTAAGAGAGTAGAAAATGCAGCTCACAGAATGGAAAATCATATTTGTGATGTATATATGACAAATGACTCATTTCCAGAATTTGCAGAGAAGGTCTACAAATTAGTAAGAAAAAAGACAAAAGTAGAGCAAAAACTGGAAAAAATATGGACAGGCACTCCAAAATATGAAATCCAAATGGTCAATAAACACACAAAAAGATAGCAAGTCTTATTAGTGACCATAAAAACACAAACTAAATACACAATGTGATACCACTACACACTGAACAGAACGGCTCAAATGAGAGACGGAAAATATCCATTTTTAGTAGGATGTAGAGCAACTGGAAATCCCATACATGTACTGGTGATGGGGCTGTAGGTTGGTAGAACTGTGTTGGAAACTTTTTGGCAGTGTCTTGCAGTGTTTGGCAGAGCATAAGAACATCTTATGATTCAGCAATTTTACTCCTTGGTATACCAGACCACCTGACCTGCTTCTTGAGACGTCTGTATGTAGATCAGGAAGCAACAGTTAGAAAAGGACACGGAACAACAGACTGGTTCCAAATCAGGAAAGGAGTACATCAAGCCTGTATATTGTCACTCTGCTTATTTAACTTATATGCAGAGTACATCATGAGAAATGCTGGGCTGGATGAAGCACAAGCTGGAATCAAGATTGCCAGGAGAAATATCAATAACCTCAGATATGCAGATGACACCACCCTTATGGCAGAAAGTGAAGAAGAACTAAAGAGCCTCTTGATGAAAGTGAAAGAGGAGAGTGAGGAAGTTGGCTTAAAGCTCAACATTCAGAAAACGAAGATCATGGTATCTGGTCCCATCACTTCTTGGCAAATAGATGGGCAAACAGTGGAAACAGTGGCTGACTTTATTTTTCTGGGCTCCAAAATCATTGAAGATGGTGATTGCAGCCATGAAATTAAAAGACGCTTAATCCTTGGAAGGAAAGTTATGACCAACCTAGATAGCATATTAAAAAGCAGAGACATTACTTTGTCAACAAAGGTCCATCTAGTCAAGGCTATGGTTTTTCCAGTAGTCATGTATGGATGTGCAAGTTGGACTACAAAGAAAACTGAGTGATGAAGAATTGATGCTTTTGAACTGTGGTGTTGGAGAAGATTCTTGAGAGTCCTTTGGACTGCAAGGAGATCCAACCAGTTCATCCTAAAGGAAATCAGTCCTGAATGTTCATTGGAAGGACTGATGCTGAAGCTGAAACTCCAACATTTTGGCCACCTGATGCAAAGAACTGACTCATTTGAAAAGACCCTGATGCTGGGAAAGATTGAAGGCAAGAGGAGAAGGGGGTGACAGAGGATGAGTTGGTTGGATGGCATCACCGACTCAACGGACATGTGTTTGAGTAAACTCCAGGAGTTGGTGATGGACAGGGAAGCCTGGCGTGCTGCCCTTCATGGGGTCTTTAAGAGTTGGACATGACTTGGTGACTGAACAAGAGCACTCACCAAAAGACACATACAAACATATTCATAGCTGCAAACTGGAAGCTACCCAAATGTCCATTAACAGTAGAATGAATAAATGAACATAATGAGAACTAAGTCGCTTCAGTTGTGTCCAACTCTTTGTGACTCAACGGACTACAGCCTGCAAAGCTTCTCCATCTATGGGATTCTCCAGACAAGAATACTGCAGTGGGTTGCCATGCTCACCTCTAGTGAGTCTTCTCGACCCCAGGGACTGAACCTGCATCTCTTAAGTGTTCTGCAATGATAGGTGTGTTCTTTATTACTAGAGCCACCTGGGAAGTCCAGAATGAATACATAAGTTGTGCTATGTTTGCAATCGGTTAGTGCAATGAGAAGGAGAAAACTATAAACACGCACCACAGTGTGGATTTTTTTTTACAATATTATGTTGAGTGACACAAGAGTATATACTGCATGAATGCATTCACACAAAGCTTGAAAACAGGACAAACTAATATATGCCCTGGAAAAAGGGTATGTGCGTGTGTGTGCATGCGCACGTGCGCACACATGAGTGCTCAGTTATATCCAACTCTTTCCAACCCCATGGACTGTAGCCTACCTGGTTTCTCTGTCCATTGGATTTCCCAGGCAAGAATACTGGAGTGGATGGCCATTTCCACCTCCAAGGATCTTCACACTCAGGGATTGAACCCATATCTCTTGCACTGGCAGGCATACTCTTTACCATTGAGCTACCTGGTAAATAGTATCAGTTCAGTTCAGTAGCTCAGTCGTGTCCGACTCTTTGCGACCCCATGAATCGCAGCACGCCAGGCCTCCCTGTCCATCACCAACTCCTGGAGTTCACTCAGACTCACGTCCATCAAGTAAATAGTATAGATGACCTTATTTGCAGAGCAGAAATAGAGACACAGACATAGAGAACAAATATATGAATATTAAGGGGAACAGGGGTAGTGGGAGGAATTGGGATACTGGGATTGACACACACACACTACTGATGTTAGGTATAAAATAGATAACCAATGAGAATCTACTGTATAGCACAGGGAACTCTACTCAATGCTCTGTGATGACCTAAATGGAAAGGAAATGCAAATAAGAGGGGATATGTGCATATATATGGGCTTCCCAGGTGGCACTAGTGGTAAAGAACCACCTGCCAATGCAGGATATATAAGAGACATGGGTTCAATCCCTGGGTTGGGAAGACGCCCTGGGAGGAGGGCATGCAACCCACTCCAGTATTCTTCACGTCACAAGGAGTCTGACACGACTGAATCAGCTTAGCATGCATGCACACATATGTATAGCTGAGTCACTTTGCTGTACAGCAGAAACTAACACAACATTGTAAAGCAACTATATTGCCAATAAAAATTAATTTTAAAAAGTCAGGATAGTCATTCTTCTTTGTGAGATTTTTACTGGAAGGGGGCTTGAGGGAGGTTTTGGGGTGCTTGTATGTCCTGTTTTGTTTTTTTTCAATCAGGATGCTAATTACATGCATGTGTTCCATTTGTGAAAAAGCATTCAACCAGTCACGTATGATTTGTGCATGAAACGAACTGCTTCTAATTCATGCATATAACAAAACCTCACAGCATGCTACTTCATCATTTCCAGTTTATTCTCGATTATATTTGGAGAGGCAGATTTTACATGATAGCTTCAAACCAACCATTATACGTTAACCAAATTTTACACAAGCCATTTGAAAAAAGATCTAAAAATGTGCTTAGTTATTGGTATTATATAACATTGATCAAGCACCAAGAGTGCGCTGAGAGCTTTACAGAACAAACATAGAAAAGACAGTCCCTGCCTTCGAGGACCCCACTCCTTTAGACTCTAAAGTTCAGAGTCGAGCACATAAAACTTCACCTAATATTTCACACCCCTTTATTCATAAGGCATAAATAAGGAAGTTTGTTGCATTTCTCCTTGTTAATAAATATGGAATACCCTTTTCCCCTGTTGTACCAACTATTATTAACATTGTTGCCTTTAAATACAAATTTCCAAGGTACAATATACCCTATACTCTGATTTGGTATTCACACAATTGAGCACAATCTTCTTGCAGGCTGGTTATAATATGAAACAGGTTGGATTTCAACGTTCACACATTTTTATACCACTTAACAGAATTGTGTATTCTCGGCAGAGCTTTTTTTGTTAAGAAAAAGGAGGTGCCGTGCTCTTAAACTGATAAACTATAAACAAAGACAGCACTGCCTTGAATCTAATAAGGGTATCAGAGCTTATGCAGGTTCCAAACAGTGACTTTCAGCACATCTATTAAGCCAGCCTTGCAGATACAAACCACATAGCTGCATGCCCTAAAATACTAACAATTTATGATCAGCTAGTAATGGGTGATACAAGTATGATTTGCTTTACTGTATTTTCCACTTAAAGAAGGTATTGGCATAAAATATCTGAAAACTGTGAGCTGGGAAATACACTTTGCTTCTCTGCAAGGCTGTGTTCAGAGCAAATTCAGACTGAAAAAGAGGATGTGATGATTATGACTTTATTTGGATAAAGAGATCTAATTTTAAAATAATCCCTTGATAACATCCGATGGTTCATTTTTTTTAAAGTGCAAGAGAACCGAAGTGAATTTTTATAATATAATGATCTTCAGTTTAGGCACAAGAAATGGTACTTCATCAGAATATGCCATATATGGTGGTAGAGGCTGTTGCCTACTACAGAAGTCAGGCCTGACTCTAGGTCGCCCACAGGGAGCTTACAGCAGCAGGAGATGAGAGGCAAATTTTAGAGGAATGGGTAGATGCTTCATTCCCATCCAGACTCTGGTCTTGACCCTTTCCGCAAACAGAGGGATGGAGGAGCTGGAGTGAGTCTAGAGGTCCAGGGAAAGAAAGTGTAACAAGCTTGGGATCAATGGAGAGAAAGAAGCCAACTATGAACTTCACATTCTCTAGACCCCAAGACTCCAAGCATCCATCAGGCTTCATGCCATGGCAAAAGTGCATAACTTGACACCAGACTCAGAGCTACCAAGCTAAGGACAGTCGCTTTCCAGAGGAAATCCCTTGCCTGGGGGTCATCGCTGTGTGGTCTCCCAGGGCGGGTGACCAGGTCTGGATGTTTCCATGATGCAGCAATGAGTGGAGCTGAATTTTAAAGCTACGCTGGACTTAGAGCAAGACTAAATTTCTTTAACTACCTCCCCAGATATGAAAAGTGTAGGAGAAAATTCTTCACTTTTATGCATTGGGCGGGTGCTTATACTCACACCCTCCCCAGGGAGCTAGGCACATGGCCCAAAGAGGGCCCTTTAAGAAGAAACTCACCCAAGGGCAGTGGCCATAGTGGTTTGGTCAATCCAGCATGATCCTACCTGGCAAATGAAGAAGTCCGAATGGGATTTGACAAATTTTTCTTAGCCTGGGTGACTGCATCTCGACTTCTCTGCAAATCACAGGGCAAGAGGTTGGCAACCTACCTACCTCTGCTGCTCTTGTGGCTTAACCTGTGATAAAGGGGAGAGTGTCAGGGCTAGGGTATTTTCTAGAGTGGTATAGGTTGGGAGGAGACTTGGGAACCCACAACTCCAGAGGGTATTAATCTAGAATCCCCTTGGGGCTGAAAGAAACAACCTTATTTAATGTGCCCAACCCAAAACAGCACCAAAAGACTAAATTCTGACAATAGACAGCAATATATATTAATATATTTTTCATTTTCAATTATAAATCCTCAGGTTTCCGTACTAAGGCTTAAATTTCATCACCTAGCTGAAAATCTATACATAAACATGAGACTATAAATAGAGAACATGAAGACCTCTAAAAACGAAGGTTTACTACAGATGAGAGCATCCATCCTATATTTATTAACAACAAAAAATGTTCTGACTCCCCTTTGGGGGAACAAGAGAATTAGACACAGCAAGCTAAGCAGTATTTGGAAGATTTTAGGATGGATGCTGAATTCCTATTGCTTTAAAATCTGAGATGCTTCCCAAACTCCCTTTTAGGAATTTATTCTATCATTGGGCTTCCCTGGAGGCTCAGACAGTAAAGAATCTGCCTGCAATGCGGGAGACCTGGGTTCAATCCCTGGGTCAGGAAGATCCCCTGGAGAAGGAATGGCCACCCACTGCAGTATTCTTGCCTGGAGAATTCCATGGACAGAGGAGCCTGGCAGGCTAGAGTCCATGGGATCCCAGAGTTGGATATAGCTGAGTGACTAACAATTTCACTTTTCTTTCACTGGAGTGACAGGATTCTTACTACCAACATTTATTTATATTCCACTTTGTTCTTGGAAGAATTAAGGTAGCTAGTTTTTGTCCATTGTTTTTCTTTAACCTATAACAAGACATTAGGATCTGACGCTGAAAAGGATTCTTTCTGTCCACTTATGTCAAAGCACCATTCAACAGGTGGGAACTGAGATCAAATTCTCATGAATGACAATGGCTTCCTTACACGGGAGAAATCTTGCTCTCAAGTTAATTAACAGAGAAGACAATAAACCAAAATCAGGTATTTAGATAGACATATAGATAGATAGATAGATAGATAGATAGATAGATAAATGGTTAAATAGATCATTATTTTTTTGCACTGCTGACAAATATTTGAAACTATGGAGTAGGTGCTGGAGTAGTTGAGAACACCTCAGAGCCTTTATCATATTATCAACAAGCTTTCAAAATCTTTTTAAAGCCATTGGAAATGGCTGGTATTATTGGTGCACAGCAACCACGGTTTATAGTTAGAAGGTCAAAGTTCTGCCATTGTCTCTACTCTTCAAGGCACAAGGACAAGTTCCAAAATCAACTCATAGTAAAAGGTGGAGGATCCGTACTACCAGGAGATAGAAGATGGAAGAGATGACCCACACACCAAGGCAAGAATGGGAGGTCCTTTGGGATACCTTGACTTTCAGATGTTGAGCAGACATCATTAGCAAGCAGCCCTCCCATGGCTTGGGGTGGCCACTGAAAGGTCTCCTAGCCTGAAGACCTTGGCCTATTAAGCAAAGAGGTCACTTCATGCCATGGCTGACTTGGCAGTCCAGTACCTTCCTATCCTGGGCACCAGGAAGAAGGTCCGGAATGTTTCCATGAAGATCTGTGACAAAGAGCATCATGATGACAGAAGGGCAAGTGTGAAAAGTCAGTAGCCCTTGATTACAGTCAGCAGAGAAGTAAACAGTAACCCCCTATGGAAACATACCCTGTTACTTCACCTGCAATGGTCTAGGAACATGAAGGAAGAGAGAACCCAGGCTTTTCTTTCTCATCTTGCTCTCTCTTAGCTTTCCTTTAAAGAAGTATGTATTAACCATCTCCTCTATAGCATATTCTCCACCATGAATGGAAAGAATCCAACCAATTAATCTTCCTCTTTTTTTTTTTTTTTTTGCCTGGAATTCAGTTTGTATCTACTGGTCATCCATTACATTCTTCCGGTAGGAAAAGATATTGCACTTCTTAAAATTCATCCATGTCATTAAGTCAAAGCTAGTAGGTAGGTAGACATCTATCTAGAATGAATATTTTCTGAAGACCGTCATCAGCATTTGCAGAAAAGCCTCCATGATTTCTGTTTCAACAAGTGGTGCCTGACCTGCCACGTGATTTTAGACTACAGAGAAAGATGTCAGAGGTCACGAGCCATTGGCAACATCGCCTCCAACAGCTCATGATTTCATCGTGCAGATGGGCACGACGATCACCAGAATGACTGTGCACGCAGCCGCAGCAATCAGAGCTGCTATCTTGCAGACCTTGGCTCGTCTGAATTCGGCTTCTTTCCGTTTTAGCAATGAGTCGTAGCCCGGAGTATAAATGTCTTCCATCCAATACTCTAAGTTGTTTGGATTTAAAGATTCTTGAGTCTAAAAGTGAAGAGAAGATGTTAGAGAGATGGTGAATATTTGTAAACAGGTTCATCACCCTTGAAGCATCTCAACTGGTACTTGAAGCACCTTGAAGCTGTCTGCAGCTGGCAGCAGTGTCCAAGCTGCCCACCAGCCCCTCTTGAGATGGACCACCAAGGACTCGGGGTCCTGCACACCCCAGATTGCACCTGCCCTCTCTTACTACAAAGGTCATGATGGTCTCGACACAGGAAAACCCAGAGGTTTTCTGGGGACAAGCAAAACAGGGCCGAGAAAAGTGAGAGTCTACACTTCAAGAGTGCACAGACAAGAACAGGCTGGCCTCACTGTCGGGGAGGCGGGGGGGGGTCACTGACAGATATTCTCCACTTACAGTCCCTAAGAACAGAGCTGTTTGAAGCAAGGCTGTTCTATTACTCTGATTCACTTTCCAGTTCTTCAGAAAAAGCCTCTACTGAAAAATCAAAGGCACCTCCCACAGAAGCAGCTCAAACAAAACATAAAATATTTCCATCTCAAACATCTGTCTAAGCAGGTCAGGCCACTGCTCAAAGGCCAGGTCTACAGACTGGCGGCAGACCACCCCCAGGCCAGGTGTGGCATCCTCAGTGGGAGGCCCCTCCCTGACATTCTGTCTCCTGGTCTCCCTGAGATTAACGATTGTCTGCGAGAGAAATATCGTATTTAACCTGTGTTGCCCATGAATCCTGTTCTCCGTGGATGGCTATAATCTATTTTCATAAAGAAAAGCAGTGTTCTTATTTTATAGCAAGCATTTAATAATGTGAGTGGCACATAAAAGTGGCAACACATTGTGATTCCAAGTTGAGGTCTCCTAAATCTCTGAAACACAAGCAAAATATCCATTTTGAAGATGTTCTCAGATTGGTCAATGCTGATAAAGATGGGTGTGTTACAAATTATGTACACACACACACAGAGAATTACAAAGCAAATGCTTCCAAAACTTAAAAAACAAAAAACAAAAAACCTCAGTGCTTCCAGGTTATTGGAATATTGATGATTTTCTCACCCATGTTAGTCATTCTCCACCTGTCCTTACAGAGCAGTTCTCTGTTCTTCTCCACCTTGCTCTGCCCCCCACCCCCCAACCCAGATCTTGGTCCATATGGACACATCTCTGGTAGGTTCCCTGGTGGCTCAGATGGTAAAGAATCTGCCTGAAATGCAGGAGACATGGGTTCAATCCCTAGGCTGGGAAGATCCCCAGAGAAGGGAATGGCTACCCACTCCAGTATTCTTGCCTGGAGAATCCCATGGACAGAGGAGCCTGGCGGGCTACAGTCCATGGGGCCACAAAGAGTCGGACACAACTGAGTGACTAACACACACACTGGTGAGTTCAGTTGGTGGAGCACCAGTCCTCAGGCTCCCTCTCTGATGGACTACATTTCTATCTGGCACCTGCTTTCACAGCTGTGTGTCCTGGTGGGTTTCAGAAATAGCTCCCATCTTTGGGCCTTTGGATCCAAGGGCAGCATCAGCCTCTCATTCATGCTGGTCCCTGGGTGCTTGCTGGGCTTTAAACCCCACCTACACTGATGCCAACAGTCCCCTCCTCCCATTCCCATCCTTCCATGAGTCCGCCAGCTGCTTCCTGATGGGATGCTGACAGTCCATACGCCGTGAACCCCTCTGGCATCTCTATTGCTCTCCTGCTGCTAATGGCCTTCTAGTTCTGGGGCCAGCAGACGCCAGCCCAGGAGCTAAATTCAGTCCAACACCTGCCTCTGTACAGCGTACAAATTAAGAATGGACCTCACACTTTTTTAATCACTGAAAAAAAAAAAGAAAAGAAAAACAACAGTCAGGGATATGTGAAAATCATAGGAAATTCAAATCTCAGCATCTAAAAAGAATGTTTATCAAAACACAACCATGTCCAGTCATTTATTTAACACAAATTGTCCATGGCTGCTCAAGACTATTATGGGCAGAGCTGAGCAGCTGAAGCCTAGGGTGCTGCAGTCCATGGGGTTGCAAAGAGTCGGACACGACTGAGAGACTGAACTGAACTGAGCAGTTGTGATGACGGAGACTGTAAGGACTGCTGGATCTTAAGGTAGTTTCTCTCTGGCCCTTTAGAGGGGAGTTTGCCCACCTTTGTTCTAGTCTATTCAGCTGTTGTTTAGTCACTAAGTCATGTCCCATTCTTTTCTGACCCCACGGACTGTAGCCCGCCAGGCTCCTCTACCCATGGGATTTCCCAGGCAAGAATACTGGAGTAGGTTGCCATTTCCTCTTTCATAGGATCTTCCCAACCCAGGGATCGAACCCATGTCTCCTGCATTGGCAGGCAGATTCTTCATCATTGAACTAACCGGGAAGCCCTTTCCTGAGTAGATTTGCTTTATGTACTGCGATTCAGTCAGTGAAATAAACTATTTGTAATTAGTTTTTTCAATAACTGCAAGCTCTCATGACACCCAGTAGCAGAGAGGTGATGCCAAGTTTTCATGGGACCCAGGGAGCATCTTTGATTGACAATTACACCTGCTGAACACTGGAAATGGAAACAGTATCTTTGCTGTATCCTCAAGGTGCCATTGCTGGTGAATTTATATCTCGAAGCCAAGAGACAGCAAGAAGATGGTCCAGATGCTGAGGCTGCCCTAAGACAGTACCTGGGTCTCTGCAAAGTGATGGAAACAAGGAGGGTGGTGCCTTTCTGCTTTTACCAAGTTCCCGATACCTATTCTACTTTGCTGCAAACACCCTCAAAAGGCTATGAAACTTCTTGCTGTCTTACATTTTGTGAGACTAGATATATTATCCTCTACTTTTGAAAGTGATGTCACCTGAGGCTCTCTAAAGATCTTCAACTTTTTATAATTTCACCATTAGTGCTTATAAATATTGGCACTTCAAAATCACATATATCTGTAAGAGCACTTCTCTCAGACTCAGCCTTCCGGACGTTAAAAAGATGTTTCTCAATCTATGATTCATTCAGTTAACTGACCATGTCAAGGTCACCCCATGATACTGGTGAGACACTGATTATTCCTCCAGGTGAGTCATTCATACCTCCAGGTCTTCCCTGATTCGCAGCATCCTGATACTCACAGAGCACAGTGTGGTACCCACGGCAAACTGTTAGGACCACCTCCAGGAGAAAAGAATCCTATACAGCCTGCTTGCCAGCAGGGTGGTGACAGGAGAGGATGTGGCCTGAAGGGTCAAGTGATAAGCAGCAGGTATGTGGACATAAGGTGCAGGAGGGGACAGGGGCCATGATATCTCCAGGGTCATCCTGATAGCACCACCCACCTGACTCTTAGGATTTGGCCAGAGATGCTCCTCCCCATAACTGCTGTCAGTCAGGGACCAATATAAACAAATGTCATTGTGGTCACTTTAGTGACACAAAGCCCCACTATACTCTCATCACCAGAAAAATGAAATGGTGATGAGGCAACATAAGATGAAAGAACAGAAGTCTTATTGCTGGAGAGTCTGACAGGAATTCAGACTTGTTGGACCTGCAGCAAATGCTTGAGTTTCTTGGGCCTCAATTTCCTCATTTACCTGCTTGAGATGAATGTCATCACTCCTGCCTGCAGGCCACTGCACGTTGCATGAGAGACTGTGGTAAAAAAGCACCACACAGGGGCTTCCATAGTGTCTCAGTGACAAAGAATCCACCTGATAATGCAGGAGATGTCGGTTCAATCCCTGGTTCGGGAAGATCCCATATGTGCAGAGCAATCGAGCCTGTGTGCCCCAACTATTAAGCCTGTGCTCTAAAGCCCACGCATCTCAACTACTGAAGCCCACATACCCTAGACTTCAGGCTCCATAACAAGAAAAGCCACCACAATGAGAAGCCTGCATACCGCAGCCAGAGAGTAGCCCCCGCTCACCACAACTGAAGAAAAGCTTGTGCAGCAACAAGGACCCAGCACAGCCCAAAATAAATAAACTTTTTAAAAAACACCATACAGAGTTGATTGATTTCAGCATCCTTTCATCAGCCTAAATACCTTTTCAGTCCCTGATTAATGCCAGGTACTTTAAATACATTCTTCTCATGTCTCACAACAACACCATAAGTTAGAGATTATCATGGACAGTTAACAGGTGAGGGGACAACAGCTCAAACAGGTGAATGTTCCAGGCTGCACAGCAAAGGAACCCTGGATGAGAACCTGCACTGTGGGAAAACACATTCCTTTTCTCACCACCTTACTGCCCATCCTGCAGACTCTTGGCTTCAGAGCGAGGCAATGTCAAGGGATACCTTGCCATACCAGCCCCCACCAGCATCTCCCCAGCTGCCCTTTAAGTGGTGGGGGCATTCAGGGACCTGGAAGTACATGACTGGCAGCAATAAGACAATGACCTCGCCGCCCACAGATCTAACCTGCAGGTGAAGGCAAGGTGCTTCCCTGCTCCCAAGATGATGCAGACACACAGATAGACGCAGCATGGATGGAACTACCAAGATGCAAGTGTGGCCAAAACCCAGCCCTGCCTGTGGTTGAACAGCAAACACACCCTCTAGCCACAACTGCATTCACAGAGTTTCCAGGGGTGGTGCTTACCTGGGGCTGCTCCGTACGGAAACATAATCCATAGCTTGGCTCCCACAAACATGCTTATCCCACGGGCTACATGTGGAAGGAGAAATCAGGCTTGTGTTCCATTAACCAGTTGGGCTCAAGTCTTAGGAGCAAGCATGAGAATCTGCTCTTGGTACGGAGTCTTAAACGCAACGTTAGCAAATTGATGGCCAAGGTCAATCCACGAATGAAGCATTCCTGTTGCTAAATGTTTACAAGCCAATAAGCAACATAGCAATCCCCTGGTTACACATCTCTGCCTTATGATGTATTCAGGTTCAGTGTCCCATGGTGGGGACCACGGGAGCTGAAGGGGAGGGAGTGAGTGCCTAGGGCATCCTTCATCCATTTCTGCATCCACCGGGGTGTGGCCAGGCTTCCCCTACCTCACCCCACCCTGGGCAGAGAGGCTCACCTGCAGGTCCAGGGCTGTCAGCTTGCCCTTGTCACCCGAATTGCGTGCATACTCCTCAATGGTCCAGGAAGGCTGGCCCCGCTTCACCTCTGCCAGCTCCGTGAGCCGCATGTCTGTGTACAGAGGGTTGCTCTTCATGTGGGCCTTGAGAGAGGCAGGGTAGGGGTGAGGGCTGAACACCTGCTCCACCAGGAAGCCGTCCTTGGGCTGCTTGGGCAGGCGGTGCTGCGGGGGGATGTCGTACTGCCTGTCTGCCTGCAGAGGGGCACAGAGAAGTCCAGGAGGCCACACAGATGTGGTCAGATGTCACACTGGGCAGACCTCAGCTTTTCATCACTAGGTGCTGCCTAGGTAGCAACATGCAGTTATTCATGAGCAAAAAGAAGGATTGCCTGTACTGGGGGACATTTACTAGGAAAAGCTTACGACATTAATACTACTCATATGACCCAATATTTCTGTGCCAGAAAGAGACAATTTTATCTAATCTTCACGCCATGGCTACTACTATTAACACACATTATTCTGGTAAGGAAAAGGAGACCAGAAAGTCTCAGTAATTTACTCCAGGGAGCACAGCTGCTAATGGCAGGGAGCTGGAATTTAAATTTAGCATCTGGCTTCAGAAAAGCCTTGCTTAACCACTGCATAGTACCGCCCCCTCTTTCTTTCCTATTTCTGCCACACTATGTGGTATGACAAAATCTTAGCTCCCCAACCAGGGATCAAACCCATGCCACTTGCATTGGAAGCACAGTCTTAACCAGTGGACCACCAGGGAAGTCCCTGCCCCCTCTTTTTATTACCAATTTCCACCTGGTCCTAAGGAGTAAAAGATATGGGTATTTTCTCCAAGGAACTGGCTGAAACCACGGATGATACCCTGCTTCTTTGGGTGGGAGAAGCCAAGTCGGAAAGGACATGGTGAGAGCCTCCACTGGTTTTTAGGAACATCTGCTCAGCCTTCAAGATGGAGAACAGTGTGGACTGCACTCTGGAGGCAGGAACCTGCCTGACACCGCTGGCATCACTGATGCTCTCAGTCCCTAGTTATGAACCTGGGGCTCTGCTCTCCATGAACCCTGTTATAACCCAGGTCTTCTGATACCTTCTAACTTCAGGCCCTCAGATCTCCGCACACATGTCACTTCCTCCAGGAAGCACTCCTTGACCCACCAAGACCAGGTCAGTGCCCACCTATGAGACCCCTTCAGACTGTGTATGGAGCTCATAGCCAGCACTGTCCCACTGAACTATGATGGCCTGTCCATCTGTCTGTCTCCTCTACTGGACTGTGAGTTCCTCAAGGGAAGAGGACTATCCTGATCACTTTTCAAAGCCACATTTGGCAAAGTCACACCACTAAGGAGAAGGCACTCCAAGCTTTATAAAAGGGATGGATACAAACACTATGGGGTTTTCCAGGTGGTGCCAGTGGCAAAGAACCTGCCTGCCAATGCAGGAGATGTAAGAGATATGGGTTCAATCCCTGGGTTGGGAAGATTCCCTGGAGAAGGGAATAGGTACCCAGTCCAATATTCTTGCCTGGAGAATCCCATGACAGAGGAGCCTGGTAGGCTGCAGTCCAGAGGGTTGCAAAGAGTTGGACACAACTGAGCACATAACGCAAGCAAGCTTTTCTCACCTAGAAAGTTACCCACTGCCCACTTGCCCCCACTGCTTCTACCAAGGAGCTGCTTGTGTTCTAATCCAACAGTTCATATGTATACCTAAGACAGTTTAAAAATAAAAGCTGGTATCTACTCTGCACAAAGATGACTAAAGGAGGGAAATCAGAGATCAGCAAGAAGGCCCTGGGAAGCTTTCAGAGGCTTTTGAATTAAGAGGCCTTAATTCTGGGGGCTAGCCAACCATCTCATCGTCTGCCACCCCATTCTCTTTTTGTCTTCAATCTTTTCCAGTGTTGGGGCTTCCCTGGTGGCATAGAGGTAAAGAATCTACCTGCAATGCCGGAGACCCAGGTTCAATCCCTGAGCTGGGAAGATTCCCTGGAGAAAGGAATGGCAACCCCCTCCAGTATTCTTGTCTGGAGAATCCTATGGACAGAAGAGCCTGGCAGGCTACACTCCATGGAGCCAAACAGAATCAGACACTACTGAGCAACTAAACAATGCCAAAAACAACAAAGCTGTCACCCAGTTACATGACCTTAAGTGGGCATTACCTCTTTAGACTTCCGATGCCAGTCTTTACTGTCTCCAGGACCTCGCTCTTTGATCTCCTCCTCGCTTATGCCCATGCGGTTGGAGTAAGTGATGGTGCGCCAGTCCCTGGGTGAGTTGGAGATGCTGGCAATCTTGGATTCTGTGGCACTGTTCTCCTCTGTCAGGGACCTGGAAGATGGCCTGGTGAAGAGGCTTTTTTTTAAGGCCTGGACACGAAGGCTTTCACTGTTGCTCCCACTGGCATCTGAGCAGCACCAGTCAGCTGTGTTCTCCAGCTTGGGCCCATGGGCACCCTTGTGGGCATGGAACATCCGGGGAGAGGCGCTCTCGTCAGATGGAGCCTCACTGGTCAGAGAATTGAGGTCAATCTGCACGCTCACCTTCTCGGGCTGCTGTATCTTCTGGTCTAGTTTATTGAGCTTGCCCAGGACCTGGGAGATCTCCTCACGCACACCCGACAGTGACTCGAGCTTCCGTTCAATCTCCCCGATCCTGAGCACCAGCTTGCACACGCTGGTCTTCAGCTCCTCTTCTGAGTGGTGGCTGTTTTCTGGCCGGCTGCCCTTCTCCCCTTGGCCGCCGGGGAGCCCGTTGGCGATTCTGGTGAGGTGGTGCTCTGGCGAACTGTCACAGTCTGACTTGTGAAGCTGAGATAGGGACCCCGTGCTGTTGTAGCAGGATGACTGCATGACCCCCGTCGAGCCGCTGATGCTCATGTCATCAAGAAACCGGAAGATGTCGCTGATGTCATCACTGACCACCTCCGAGTCATCGTCGGAATGCTTCACGGCATGCCGGTCACTGTACTTTCCCTGCCCAGGAGTGCACAGGTCCTTGCCTTTTTTGGGCTCTAGCACGTGCAGGTCAGTCTGGGTGCCCACGCTGCTGGTGTCTGAGCTCAGCTGCCCACTGGTGCAGCTGATGCTCTTGTCTTTAAACTTTTTGACTGGTTCATGCTTCTCCAGGTCCACAGGAGATGGGATCTCTTTAGATTTGAGCCCATTGGGCTTTGCTGAGTAGCCGACTGGGAGGATGGGCTGTTGATCCTGTGGTGTCAGGTAAGCAGGGCATCTGTCCGGGGTTGGGAAGTTGGGTGTCTGACTGCTGGAATTTGGATAACGGAGCTTCTCCTCGGAGGGGTTTCTGTTGAAAAAGGACCGTTCAAAGTCAGGAACTTCTTCAGTGTTGAGGCTCCAGCTTTTGGCCGGCCAGGGGGTCTGCTTGCCTGATTTGCCAGGACAGCGCCGGGCCTCCTGGGTCCCCATCACTGGAGTGGGTCCAAAATACGTGGAGGCTTGAAGGTCATCTAAGCTCTCGTGCTTTGCCCGCCTCTTGTCAGGAACCGGGGAGTACTCAGGGTTCAGGTACTGGCTGCTGTAGGGCATCTCAAAGCTGTGATGGGGGAAGGGCGTCTTGTGGGACTCCTTGCGGCCCTGGGATTTCCTGTGCTCGCCCTCGGCCTTGTTGGATGGGCTGGCCAACCCGGGGGACACAGCCATCAGGTTGTGAAAGTCCTCTTTGAAGATGTTCCTTTTCTGGACACAGGACTGGACCACGAAGGGCTCATCGTTGGAGATGAAGGTCTGCTTGATGCCCTGGGGGAGAGGCAGGGAGTCCTGATCAGACATGGACTCACTCTCGAGGTTCATGGGGAAGTAGGTTCTCTGCATCTCGCAGGGCTGAGGGCTGGCCACCGAGTATGGGGCCAGAGCCTGCAGCCTGTCCAGGGAAGCTGCCCGGTTTTTCACGTCTTTGCTGACCCCCAGGAGAAAGTCGGGTTCAGAGGCAGGAATGAACTGTGGACAGTCCTTGCAGTCCACCTTTCTGCACTTGGATGACTGGCGGGTGGGGTAGCCCCGGCTGAAAGGCCGGTCACTCAGCTCACAGTTGAGGGGCTCACACTCTGCCGCGCTGCAGATCTCCGTGTCCGAGCGGCACAAGTCAAAAGAGGCATCTTTCTTGCGCATCTTCTGCCGGCCTCCAGGCAGCTTCTCCTTGGCGGCACCCCCATTCATCTGGATCAGGTTGAATATGGTCACAATGTCCGCAGCCACCATGATTTTCTTGGACTGCTGGTTGTTTACAGCGCATTTCATCTTGTCTTTGAATAACGTGGCTGGGAAGTTGGGGTCAAGACAGGCCGTATAGAAGAGCACGCTTCTCAGTTTCGCGAGCTGGGACAGATCGAAGCGGGCGCATAGGGATTTGCAGAGGTCCTGGTAGGAGACGGTATTTTGCTTGCTGTCTAATTCCTCCAAGATCTTCACCAAGAAGAGGGATGTTTCCTGGTTGGTCTCCATGGCTTAGAATTTCACAGGCTGGCGACACGGGAAACTTCGAGTCAGTTCTGCGGGACTGATAATATGGAAAAATAGTAGGGAGGGGAAAAGAGGATTAGAAACATCAGTGGAGTTTTAAGTCAAGCTGGCCTTGAACCACATAAAGAAATGCAAGGAAAGACTTTTTAATGCTTGGAAATGTTGTAAATGCTTTAAAAATATTTATAAAATACCACATTGTAGTTCCCTTCCAAGGAACACTGGACCTGGAAACTGGGAAATCTAGATTTTCGTCTTAACCTATTGATTAGCACTTAGATGCTGGGCAAAGGCTTTCAACTTTCTGGGGAACTACCTAAATACATTATGAATGACTAAAGGAAATCTACCTAAAGAAATTAAGGATGACTTTGATTTTGCATAAAAATGTTCACTGTGTACATGTGCAACTGATTCACTTTGCTGTACACCTGAAACACAACATTGCAAATCAACTATGCTCTAATAAAATATTCTTTTAAATAGTTACAATCATAAAAAAGATGCTCATTACAATGGTAATTATAATAATGAAAAATAAAACATCTTAACTATCTGAATATTCAGTTCAGTTCAGTTCAGTCGCTCAGTCGTGTCCAACTCTTTGAGACCCCATAAATCACAGCACGCCAGGCCTCCCTGTCCATCACCAACTTCCAGAGTTCACCTAAACTCACATCCATCGAGTCAGTGATGCCATCCAGCCATCTCATCCTCTGTTGTCCCCTTCTCCTCCTGCCCCCAATCCCTCCCAGCATCAAAGTCTTTTCCAATGAGTCAATTCTTCGCATGAGGTGGCCAAAATACTGGAGTTTCAGCTTCAGCATCATTCCTTCCAAAGAAATCCCAGGGTTGATCTCCTTCAGAATGGACTGGTCGGATCTCCTTGCAGTCCAAGGGACTCTCAGGAGTCTTCTCCAACAGCACAGTTCAAAAGCATCAATTCTTCGGTGCTCAGCTTTCTTCACAGTCCAGCTCTCACATACATACATGACCACTGGAAAAACCATAGCCTTGACTAGATGGACCTTTGTTGGCAAAGTAATGTCTCTGCTTTTCAATATGCTATCTAGGTTGGTCATAACTTTTCTTCCAAGGAGTAAGCATCTTTTAATTTCATGGGTAATACATAAATAAAGCAGGCTATGATATACAGTGATTTCTTACAAACATTAAAACTACATTAATGTAGGACTTCCCTGGTGGTATAGTGGATAAGAATCCTCCTATCAATGCAGAAGATATGGGTTAGATCCCTGGTCCAGAAAGATTTCACATGCTGTGGAGCAACTAAGCCCACACACCACAACTAGTGAGCCCCCATGCCCTAGAGACTGTGCTCTGCAACAAGAGAAGTTACTGCCACGAGAAGCCGGTGCACCACAATGCAGAATAGACTCTGCTCACTGCAACTAGAGAAAGCCTGTGCACAGCAACAACAACCCAGGGCAACCACAAAATAAATAAATTACATTAATGTATATCCTTACAATGGAATGCTACTCATCAATAAAAAGGTACAAATTACCAGTACATGTAGTAAATGACATGAATGAATCTGAAATGTATGGTGCTTGAATGAAAGAAGCCAGACTCAAAAGGCTACTTATCATGTGGTGATTTTGTCGCTACGTCATGTCCAACTCTTGTGAATCCATGGACTGTAGCCTGCCAGGCTCCTCTGTCCATGGGATTTCCCAGCCAAGGATACTGGAGTGGGTTGCCATTTCCTTCTCCAGGGGATCTTCCTGACTCAGGGATTGAACCATGAAGGAGATCGAGTCTCCTTTACTACAGGCAGATTCTTTATCAATTGAGTCACCAGGGAAGCCCCTCTTATTATACGGTTCCATTTTTATTATATGCTGAAAAACAGATCCGTGGTTGCCAGACACTGGATGTGAAGCAAGGTGTAGGCAAAATGGCAAGGTGTAGACAAAACTCCATTCTGGATGATGGAGTTCTTTCAAATCTTGATTGGAGTGGTGGTTACATGTCTCTCTGCATTTGTCAAAACTCACAGAACTGTGGGCTAAAACATGTGAATTTTACTTATGTAAATTTTATCTTAATTATAAAATTACACATTGGAGACTTTTGATGACAAAGGAAAACTGAGGAATGACATTCTGAGTGAAAATGTAAAAATGAATCTGTATCTGTAGTAAGATCTTAATTATATAAAATTATATATTTTGGAAATGAAACTGAAAGAAAATAATATACACTAAAATGTTAATGTCTGTTACCTTTGGATTGCAAATATAGATTTTCATTCTGAATAAGTCATCTTTGTTTCTCAATATTTTATTATGCAAATTTTCAAACATACAGCGAAGTTGAACGAATTTTACAGTGAACACTCATATAACCACCATCTGGATTCCACCATTAACATTTTACTATATTTGCTTTATCATGTATCTATCCATCTACCCTTCATGAAGCCATCTTATTTTTTTAAATGCACTTCAAAACAAATTGCAAACATCTGTGCACTTCCTCCTAAAGATTTCACTGTGCCTATAATTAACCTAAGTCCAATAATTGTTTACAGTTTCTCTTTTATTAATAAGATTTACATACAATGAAGTGTACAAAATTTGTGTGTATTTGCTGAAGTTGTAACAAATGTGTGTGCCCGTGTTAAAAGCAGAACCCCTATAAGATCTAGAATGTTCCCATTGCCCCCAAAGTCCCTCATATCCCTTTCCCATTCAATAACAGTTCTTATTTTTTATAGGTAATGTTCATATTTTCTTCATAATTTTCCTTCTTTTCCAAAATTCCTACCATGACCACACATTATCTTTTGCCATCACCAAATCAACACAGGAGACGTTAAGAGACGTAGGTTTGATCCCTGGGTTGGGAAGATTCCCTGTAGGAGGGCATGGCAACCCACCCCAGTATTCTTGCCTGGAAAATCCCATGGACAGAGGAGCCTGGAGAGCTACAGTCCATAGGGTCGCAAAGAGTTGGACATGGCTGAAGCGATTTAGGACACATACATACAAACAATAATTAATCTTATTTTGAAATGGAAAGAAAAATCTACATTAATGAAACTTGGATGAAAAAATGAAAAACATCAAGCCAAAAGCTTAACAAAGCATTACAAGAGAAAGTAAACCTCTCATGGATGAATATGGACCCAATTTCTGAGATTTATAAGGAAATATCATATTACACATGAGAACTTTGCCAGTCACTGCTTAGCAAAGGCATTTTGACGACTGACTTATAGATTGTCAAGTTGACTTGGCCCATACACAGCCATGGAGCTTCCCAAGTGGTGCTAGTGATAAAGAACCCGCCTGCCAGTGCAGGAGGGGCAAGAGACGTGGATTCAATCCCTGGGTCAGGAAGATTCCCTGGAGAAGGAAACGGCAACCCACTCCAGTATTCTTGCCTGGGAAATCCCATGGACAGAGGAGCCTGATGGGTTACAGTCCACGGGCTCACAAAGGGTGGGACACAACTGAGAGCACACACACACAGAGCCTGTTTTCTAGGGAACAGTGTCTTTTTTAGGGGTTAACTTTCAGCTGCTCTGGACCATGGGTTCTCTCTCCATCCTGAAGGCAGTGCTCCCAATGAGAATCTATACCCTCTTTCCATGAACGTCTGCAGGGACATGCAGAGATGAGTGGCCTGGATTTTCTTGTATGGAAAAGGCAGTTGAGCCTTGAGAGGCTTTGCTCCTGCCCAGAGCAAGTCACAGGGAAACCCCCATTTCCCCACACAGCTTCCCTCCCCTGCCCCATCTGCCCACTTCATCTGATGGGAGTGCTGCATGTCAGGATGTTCTGGTTTGTTCCAGGTGGGGACAACCTGCCAAGCTCAATCTTCAAGGAAACAGGCACAGAAACCTGAGCAGAGGACAAATGAATATAAATACTGAGGGAAGAGCAATTACAACTCAGGCACATCAGATTTTATATACAGGGGACACAAAGCACTTTCAGAAATTCTAGAATTATTTCAGAGCTTTCTAGAATTCTTGTAACAATCTTAGGAGGCTTCTTTCACTATAAGTTTCTAACAGGCCAGCAAACAAGTTCGGAGTCCTGCCAGTAGTAGCAAGCGGGAGCAACAGGATCCTCAGAGCTGAACTTGCAGTCCAACCCCATGGACCTCCCCCAAACCCAAGACCCCACTTTCCTGCGAGATTGTCTCAACTTTCTATTCTACTTTATGTGGTGAAAATTCTACTAATCCCAGGTCAAATAAGAACGTGGAAAATCAAGCCCCAGCATCTCCTGAAGTGAATAAAGGCAGCACAAGTGGGATCTGTCTAAACCAGAGTTGTTTTCTATTAAGACTGAAATTTAGGGGATTATTAACGGCTGGCAGGGTAGGCAGGTGCCCCTGTGCCAATGGACACATGCCTGCTGTGTGTTTAAGATGATAAATCACTGCAGAGAAATCCATGTAGATTTTCTACAATGTGCCAATGAATGCCAGAGAGGAATAAGGAGCAAAAGAGAGGCCAATGGAAAAACAATTTCTAGGCTCTGTGACAGTGCAATAGGATCCGGCCTGCAGCACACGGTCCCTGGCAGCTACTTCCTCAGGTCACAAAAGAGCTATGCAGTGTGGGAAGAGTGCCATTTAGCAGATGAGGAAACTGAAGAGAGGGGAGTGAATGTGAGCTGCCTGGGGCCCAAATGGACCACAGCCTGGGTTGAGGATGCTATGGGCAGAGTAGCAGGCTCTGTCTTGTGCCAGGAGGAGGGAAAGCATCACTGCCAAGGGACAGAAGTGAATTGGTGTGGGGGAGATGCTGAGCAGGATGGGTACTGCAGCCAGACCACCTACTATGTGCCAGGGCTTCACACAGAACGTCCACAGCAGCCTGGAGAGTGCAGCACCACCACTTGGACACCTGTGCAGAAGGATGAGGGAAATGAGGCCAGAGGGAGAAGGAAATGCCGGGTCTGAAGCCAAACTTGCTGAATGCTGGATCTTGGATGCTTCTCTTAGTGATGACAGAGCAAAGAGGAAATATCAGCCCGAGATCTCTGGGGGCTAAGTGAATCTGCCGTGGAAGGTGCACAGGTGTGTGCACACAGAGACATACACCCAGTCACACATAGAGACACACACAGACACACTCATACTCTCACACACACACTCATACATGTTCACACACAGAGATACACAGACATGTTCATACACTCACACACATTCATACAGACACTCTCATACATGTTCACACACAGAGACATATACACATAGACACACATTCACACAGACACACCCATACACTCACACACATTCACACAGAGACATACACTCAAGACACTCAACACACATTCACACAGATACACTCATACAATCATACATGTTCACAGAGACACACAGACACACTCATACACTCACATTCACATAGAGACATACTCACAGACACACTCACATACTCACACATGTTCACACCCAGACACACTCAAACATTCACATAAATTCATACATACAAGTCATCTGAGCAATAGTATGTACACTGAGCAAGGGACCACCGTGAGACCCCAGGCCAAGCCCCTCCCCTTTACAGACTGGAAAATAGGGCAGAGCACCATCATTTTTCAAAACTACATGGAGAGCTAGTGGCATAATCAGCCCCAGGTCGCAGGGCTCCTGACACCTTGCCATTTTCACAAGTGTCTGTGTAGAAACTGTCAGGCCTCAGAGAAGCAGAAACCAGAGGCTGGGGACCTCGGGAGAGTGAGATGAGTCCTAGCCACTGGGAAAGGCCAGTTTTGCCAAGGAGGCACCATCGGCAATGGCCTCGAAGACTGGAGAGGGGAGGGTGTATGATGGTCTGGAGGAAGGAGACGGAAGATTCCAAAGCAGAGGGCAGAGGCATGAAGGGGTGACATGGTAGAGTCTGTCTGTGTGGTCAGGATAAGCAGGGGGGCATCCAGAGAAGGCAGGGTGCTCAATCTGGGCTAGGTGTCTGGACTTGATTCTGCAGGCAGTGGAAGCTGGGAGCAGCGACAGAGCAGGTGCCAGAAGGGCTGGACCTGCAGCTCAGATGAGCATTTGCCCACAGGATGCACAGACTGGGGCCCACATTCTCTTGTCTGCAACTCCTCCTGCATACACACAGCCAGGAGGAGAACTCCAGGCTTTTCCATCTCTGGACTCATGGCTATTTCCACCACACATCTACAGCTTCGGGAAGGGCCGGAACCAGATTCTGGACTTTCCCCACTCCCTCATGACGCCATGTGTGATTCTCATGTTGTGCTCCAGCTTGACTAATGCAGCTGTCCAGTCTACGAGGCTCAAATGAATGTCCACCTTTTCATAACTTTATGCATTTGTAACTGCTCAAAGTGTTGACATCAGATGTTGATCAAAATGGAGAAGAAGAAAAGGACATGATTTAGGACTATAACTTGCAGAAATGCCACATGAATCTTCGGACAGAAGACAAGCTCTCTGAATTTCATCTCCACCAACTCCCTTAAAGCTTTCATCTTTCCTTTTGCCAACCAATCCAAAAATCTGATGAGGACAAATGATACAAACCTTGAGCTGGACAGCGAAACTTGGTTATAAGGTGTTCTTATTAATGTTTTCCCAGATGCAATGACATATTGATCTTTCCAACACTGAAACAATGTGCCAAGATGCAGTGTGGGCACAGTGTCCTCACTTTACACTCATGAAAAGCATGACAAAGAGAATTTCTCTGCAGCATCTGGGTATTGGCCTGGCTTATTGTTTTGGATTTTGGTGTTTTTTCCCCAGGATGATGGATGCTACTGTGATTCAGTGAAACTCTGGATTCAATGAAACTATTAAAAGAAGGCATTCATCTAGGAATCTAAAATTTATGGATGGGAATTTCTACCTCCCTTGTGTCACCTGCAATAAATTTCTAACTGAAAGGACGCCCCTTTCTCCCTTCACGGCAGTTTTCCTCCACAAAACTGCTAAAGAAGGCAAGTAAAAATTACAAATAAGATGACAGAAATGTTTCCAAATACATCATACAGAATAAATGTAAACACGCTAAATTTACTGGTTTTGTTGTTGTTGTTCAGTTGCTAAGTCACTAGGTTGCTTTGTGACCCTACAGACTGCAAAATGCCAATCTTTTCCTGTCCTTCACCATCTCCCAGAATTTGCTCAAACTCATTTTCATTAAGTCAGTAATGCCACGTAACCATCTCATCCTCTGTTGTCCCCTTCTCCTCCTGCCCTCAATTTTCCCAGCAAAATGTAGTCCTTTTCCAGATAAAAAAGTGGTCTACTGGATAAGGGGATGGCAAATCACTTCAGTATTCTTGCCTTGAGAACCCTGTGAACAGTATGAACAATATGAAAATTTACTGGTTAAAAGACTGTGTCTCTCAAAGTGGATTAAAAAAAAAAAAAAACTGCAGTCAAATGCTACCTATAACAGGTATACCTAAATGCTGTCACAGGAAGGATGCAAGTATGCCAATGGGATAAGAAAATATCAGTCAAAACCAAATCAGAATATAGTTGGTAGCTTTTACAGGCAGATTGGCATAATAGTTAAAGGTCATAGACTCGAGCTCAATTGCTCAAGTTCAAATTAAAGCTCTTCCACTTACTAGCTGTGTGACTTGAACAAATTCTCTTTGCCTCAGTTTCCTTGGCTGTAAAATGGGAATAATAATAGTATCTACCTCTTGTTATACGTATTAGTGTCTGGTGAACATTAAGCAATTTGGCAATAGTGGTAAGGCTCAAGTTAAACAAGGGATTCCCTAGTGGCTCAGATGGTAAAGAATCTGCCAGCAATGCAGGAGACCTGGGTTCAATTCCTGGTCTAGGAAGATCCCGTGGAGAAGGGAATGGCAACCCACTCCAGTATTCTTGCCTGGAGAATCCCGTGGACAGAGGAGCCTGGTGGGCTACAGTCAATGGGGTCCCTAACAAGAAGGACATGACAGAGCAACTAACATTTTATATAAAAAGGAAGGTACACAAACATATATGGAAATGATTCATACCATGTTTAGCAGAGGGTTTCCTTTGGAGAGAAAGAAGGGGAAGGAAAAATGCAGTTTAAGGTCTAAAATTAAATCTCAATGTTAAGAGCTGTCCTGTAAGCATCTAGTCACAAGTTCCTCTCCCAACTCTGCTCCCAGATAGGATCCCGGAGAGAGACAACTCTCCTCGTCAAGGGGATCTGGCAGTTTCTACTTTTCCCCAAGCAGCAAGTGTTGGTACCCTGCAAGCCCAGGGATATTCAAATAAGCCAATCACAGCCTCCCATGGAAACCAGGGGTCCCCTCACCCCTTTGTTACTATGAAGCCTGCTCTCAACAGATCATGCATGTTCACTCTGCTCCTGAGTCAGTCCCTGTGTGGTCCTGAATGATGTGCTGTGTCCTTCCCCTAGACTATGAACTATGTGGTTAATGAGCTGCTGTTGGTAGAGAACAGACTTATGGACATGGGTTGGGTAAGGAAGGAGAAGGTGGGCTGAATGGAGAGAATAGCATGGAAATATACACACTACCATATGTAAAGGGCTTCCCTGGTGCCTCAGATGGTAAAGAATCCACCTACAATGCAGGAGACCCGGGTTTGATCCCTGGATCAGGAAGATCCCCTGGAGAAGGGAATGGCTACCCACTCCAGTATTCTTGCCTAGAGAATCCCAAGGACAGAGGAGCCTGGTGGGCTACAGTCCACAGGGTCACAAAGAGTTGGACACAACTGAGTAACTAAGCACAGAGGGGTGGGACGGGGTGGGAGGTGGTAGGGAGGTTCAAGAGGAAGGGGACATATGTATACCTATGGCTGATTCAGAAACCAACACAATATTGTATGGCAGAAACCAAAACAACATTGTAAAGCAATTATCCTTCAATTAAAAATAAATAAATTTAAAGAAAAAATTAAGCTGCTGTCAGGACTTTCATGGGATCATGAAAGCACAGGATTAAGACTCTGTGCTTCTAATGCAGAAGGCATGGATTCAACCCCTCCTAGGGGAACTAAGATCCCACATGTGTGAAGTGCGGCCAAAATTAATAAATACAAAAAATAAAAAAATAAGCTGCTGTCAATCTTCTCTGTCCAGAGTCAGATGTCAGGTGACCATATCCATAACCCTAGGGAGGGAATCCGCCTTCTCCAGTGGGGTGAATAGCTGGCGATTAAACAAAAGGATGAACAAGTAGATCTTGAACTACCACATATTCTTTAAAAAAACTAGCACACAAGCAAACATGATAAAATGTTAATGCCTATTTAATCTCAATGGTACGTGGATGTCTCTTGGGTTATTGTCTGTACATTTCTACATTTTTAAAAATAGGTACTAATTTAAAAAGAAAGTCAATTTTAAAAACTAAAAAAATAAGTTCCCACTTAGACCTCCTGTCAAAATGGAGCAGAAAATTTCATAAATAAGGCTGTAAAAGGTAATTACTAATTAACCAGTTTTTGTTACTATGTTTTGCTGTTCTTGCATTTTTACAGTGAGAAGTCTGTGTCTTAGAAGGAACACTGAATAGTTACTTGCTTTATTTTAATTAATTAAGAATTCTGGATCTATTTGGATAGACAAATTCTGAAGTTTCTATAAAGCTCCTATAACCATAATTTGACAGATAAATCAATGGAGCAAGATAAAAAGACAAGAAAGAAACAAAGGGAAGTTGCTCAGTCACGTCCAACTCTTTGCAACCCCATGGACTGTAGCCCACCAGGCTCCTCAGTCCATGGGATTCTCCAGGCAAGAGTACTGGAGTGGGTTGCCATTTCCTTCTCCAGGGCATCTTCCCGACAAGAGGCATACACAAATGTAGCTAAGGATTCATTCCATGATGAAGGTGGCATTTCAAGTCAATGAGAAAATAATGGTTTATTCAGTAAAACATGTCAATTGCTACTGCTAAGTCACTTCAGTCATGTCCGACTCTGTGCGACCCCATAGACAGCAGCCCACTAGGCTCCCCGTCCCTGGGATTCTCCAGGCAAGAACACTGGAGTGGGTTGCCATTTCCTTCTCCAATGCGTGAAAATGAAAAGTGAAAGTGAAGTCACTCAGTCGTGTCTGACTCTTAGTGACCCCATGGACTGCAGCCTACCAGGCTCCTCTATCCATGGGATTTTCCAGGCAAGAGTGGAAAACACAGGAGTGGGCTGCCATTGCCTTCTCCAAAACATTGGTTAACCAACTGTAAAAAATTAAGTTAGCACTTATTCCTTGCCATATACAAAAATAAATAACAGATTAAATGAAAAGAATAAAATCTGAGTCAGGACTCAGGTGAAGTTGTGAAAAGATATTTCCACACAACATTCCAAAAGTTGAAACCATGATGAAAAAGATTGATCAATGTGGATAAATGAAAATGACTTAACATGTCAATAAACATCACAGAAATTGAAAAAAAAAAAATAGAGTGCAGTAATTTTTTGCATATCATAGAAAACTCTAAATATCAGTAAGAAAGAATGAACAGTCCCAGAGACAATATTCAAAGAGAGAAAGGCAAAGGAAAAAATGGGCAACATTATAAGAAACAGTTACATAATTTATTATGTAATATATATATAATTTATGTAAATATAAATTATAATATATAATTTATATAAATATATAAAGAATTATAATAAATTCTTTGTGGCTCAGCTGGTAAATAATCCTCCTGCAATGTGGGAGACCTGGGTTCAATCCCTGGGTTGGGAAGATCCCCTGGAGAAAGGAAAGGCTACCCAGTCCAGTATTCTGGCCTAGAGAATTCCAGTCTACGGGGTCACAAAGAGTTGGACACACCGAGCGACTTTCACTTTCATGATAATCAAAGAAAGCAAACTAAAACCACAATGGGTTTGACTGCCTTAGGATGTATACATGTAAAGAAAATGAAAATGATATTTTCTTTCTAAGGTGGAGAAGCACCAAAACACTATGGATTTTTCTGTTTTATTTTGCTTGCTGAACTGGTATGGGTTAAGAAGACTCATACCACTGTTGGGGAGAATGTGGAAAAGTGAGCACTCTTAGGCATTATGAAAGAGAAAGAGAGATAGGAAATTTGTGTGATCATTACAGGAAGTAATCTGCCTAAAACCTAAAGCACGCATATCCTTTAAATAAAACAAATCCACACTTCTAAGTACTTATCTCAAAGCAGCAAATACGTGTAAAAAAGAAAGTGCTACAAATACATTCTCTTTAATATTGCTTATAATAAGAGAAATATCAGCAATAACCTTTGTAGCTAACGATTGGTTATATAAAACTGTAGTGCTTCTACATGATGAAATATCATGCAGCCACTATTAGCCATGCTGAAGAAATAAATGTATTGATATGTTTAATTTTTAATGATGTATTCTTAAGCTAAAAAGTGTGCCAGTAAATGGCATACTGTAATATGATATAAAATCGTCTATATGCACACTTTATATACCAAAATGTTATTAAAAATTATCCCTTGGTGCTTTTTTCTTCCTTTTGTTTTAGGTCTGTATTACTTAAATGCTTGGAATATGTGATTTTCTAATAAAAAAATAATGAAACAAGGATTTGCAGGAAATCCCAGCAAGGGGAACCTGGGGAAGTAAATTATTACCTCCGATCTTTGGTGTTCTCACCTAGAAAAGGAAGATAGCAATTCCTCTTCCTGGGATTTCTAACACGGTCAAAGGAGACATTCATGATTTCATTCAAAAATCTTGTAAATGGCATGTGTCAGGCATGGTTTTATTTCTATAACTACTGGAAATATAACAGGCTATTCAAGCAGATTAAAAAAAAACAAACTACCCTCATGAGCTTATATGCTAGTGAGGAGACATATAATAAGCAAAAGAGACAAATAAAATGAATAGTATATTAGATGGTGGAAAATGCTATGGAGGAAAATAGAGGAGGGTTTAGAAAGTAGGGGACCAGGGGTAGGGACTGCAATTGTTAAAAAGATGTTCAGAGAAGTCCTCAGGGTAAAGATTACATCTAAATGGAGCCCCCAAATAGGCAACAGAGCCAACCACATGCCTAGCTGCCTTTCATGAAGAGGAAGTCAAGCGTCCCGGGCAGAGCAAATAACGAGTGCAAAGGTCCTGAGGTTGAAGCATGACTGGTGTGTTTGGTTGGCCAGGAAGGCATTTTATACATCATGATGTGCAAATAAACACTATTTATGACTTTACTGTCAATGATACAATATTTATCTCTAAGGTGACCATGGTCTTTATCAAAATGTCCTCCCAAAATAGCACAGACACCTCTCACATTCCATTTTAGAATGAAACAATAATGAGACCTGGGAGCTCCCTCAACTTCTCCTCTCTCCACCTAAAACCATCCCTCTGTCAGCCTCCCTCCTAACCTTTAACTTCCTAGGAAGAGATGAGGCCCTGGACCAGATGGTGACTGTTGGGATGGAGAGGGACAGACACACCACTGAGGGGAAGTCCGAATGTTTCATAACAGAAAACAGGATAAGAACCCTCCGGTTTGGGCTTCTCTGTGGTCCAGTGGTGAAGAACCTGCCTGCCGATGCAGGGGACATGGGTTCAATCCCTGGTTTGGGAAGATTCCACGCGCCTCAGGGCGACTAAAGGCATGCACAGCTACTAAAGCCCTCATGCTCTAAAGCCCGTGAGCCACCACAGTGAGAAGCCCGAACACCACAACTAGAGAGTAATGCCTACTCGGGGCAATTAGAGAAAGCCAGAGCACAGCAATGAAGACCCAGTATAGCCAAAAATTAAAAACAAACAAACAAACAACTCTCTGGTTCATTTCTCATTTAGGAAAGTTTCTCCAAACCTCTTTGCATGTATTTTCCTATATATGACATTTGAGGCAGGAAGTGGTATGTCATTTTTCTGCTTTGTTTTAATTTAACTGTTTTCATTTCAGTGATAAATGTAAATGCATATTCTAGATGCTGCATGTGGTCACCTCATAACTGGGTATGGCTGTGTGGTCTCAGGGACTATACGCACTGTGGGGACGCTGTTGAAATTTTATCACTGTGTTTCCAAAACTGCAGTCTAAGAGGAAACTTTGGGCTTCATGGATTTGTTTTAGAGAGGATAGTGGTTTTTTTTTTTTAATATTTATTTGTTTATTTGGCTGTACCAGGTCTTAGTTGGAATACATGGGATCTAGGTCCCTGACCAAGGATTGAACCCAGGCCTCTTGCTTTGGGAGCACAGAGTCTTAGCCACTGGACCACCAGGGAAATCCCAAGAGGGAAGACTTTTAGGATTCAAGAAACACTGACCAAGGTGTAGATCTGATTAGATTGCCCAGAAAGTCCACTGCCACCAGAAGAAGTCAAAGTTATGCCTCTGGGTCTGCAAAATTCTGTTGCCTCTTGACACTTAGGTGGCAAATACTCATCATCTCAGAGGTTGTGCTGTATTATTAATAGTTTCTTATTGCTGTCCTATGTGCTAAATCGCTTCAGTCATATCTGACTCTTTGCGACCCTATGGACTGTAGCCCATCAGGCTCCTCTGTCCATGGGATTCTCCAGGCAAGAAGACTAGAGTGGGGGGCCATTGTCTTCACCAGTGGATCTTCCCAACCCAGGGATGAAACCCATGTCATTTACATCTCCTGCAATGGCAGGTGGGTTCTTTACCACTAGCGTCACCTGGGAAGTCCCGTGTATGGGATCTTCTTATTGCTGCTATAACAAATACCATAAATATAGTGGCTTAAAACCATACAAATTTACAGTCTTAAAGTCCAAATGGACTTTTTAATCCAGGTATTAGCAAGGGCTAAATTCCTTCCAGAGGCTCCTCTAGGGGACAATCTGTTTCCTTGCATTTTTCAGCTCCAGGAAGCTGCCCACAGTCCCTGACTCATGGCCCCTGTGTCCATCTTCAAAGCCAGCAATTACATCATTTTGAGCTCTACTCCAGTGGCCACACCTCCTTCACTAACACTTCTGAATCTTCTTTCCCATCTGTAGGCTCTTGTGTTTGCTCTGAACCCCTCGATCATCCAGCATAATCTCCCCGTCTCAAGATCTGAACTTAATCACATCTGCAAAGGACAGGTCACATATTCACAGGTTCCTGGGTATTAGGACATGGCCATCCAGGGGGTGGGGTGAGGGCTAACCTCTTTACCAGAGGGCCTGAACCCCTACCAACCAGTGCACATGCAGAAAGAAGGATGGTCTGTCCTCTTCACTTTCTCATGTTTAGAGTAGACACAGCTGGAAGGTTTGCAGTCCTTCTCGGAAGACAGATGCTTTGCTCTAGTTGATAAAACAAGATCTGGTTTGCCCAGCCTATCAGCTAGAACCCTCTGTTGACTGGCAGCTGAGGATAAAGATAACTGGTGATGTTGATAAGGACTCCCTTGTACTGTAATCCTGGAATTTATCCTAAAATCATGGACACATGGAAGGGCACATTGTCACCTCCCTCCTCCACATTTTTCAAGCTCACAGCAACCCTGACCCATGCCTGCCTGGGCACCCGAGACAAAGAACTGGTCCAGCCCAGGTCCTTCAGCCATCCGGGACCTGGATGTCACTCCCGGAATTCTTCCTGTGGATGGGGATGTGGTCTCTGACTCGGATCTTCCCCTTCCTCTAGCAACTCCAAACAGCACTTGTAAATGCGGAGAATAAACTGGAGCCCAGGCCTCAAGCCCAGACATTCTGACCGGGCAGAGTGGGGCAAAACCTGAAATCTACTTGTGTAAAGATCCCCAAGAGGCTCTGGTACCCTCGACGCCGTGACAGTGGCGTGGGAATGCTGGACTAGATGTATCCTAGCAGTGATGACCCTGATACTTTTAATAATCTTCAATCTGCTCATGAGCTCCTCCAGCTAAGCCTCCTTACACTGAAGTACAGAAAGCAGCGGAAGTCCCCTCCTCCTTCCCCATGCTGTCCTTAAGCTGAGCCTCTTTCCGGTGACCACACCGTAGTGTTGACTCACACGGAGGTGATGGGACACTGAATCATTCCACTTTTCCATCACGCAGCAGCTCTGGAGCCAGGCTTTCCCGGCCCCACAGAGAGCCTTCTGAATCATCCGAAATGACACCCGGTCCCTGCTTCACACAACAGCACTACTGCACTGCCCAGCTCTGTGCCAGCTCCTTGCCAGGCCATGGCCAAGATGGGAACAAGATACTGTCCTGCTCCTTCTGGGCTCAGGGGTCAGAGGGAAGCACAGACTAGCACTGGTCTGTCACAGCACAGTGCAGGGAGTGCGCCCACGGCTGTCGGACAGAGAGGGAGAGAGCCCACCACCCAGGGTGCTCACTGTCCATCCCCACTCACTACCCACCCCCACCCACTCATTACCCTCCCCATTCACTCCCGCCCACTCAATACCTGCTCTCCATCCTGCACCCACAATGATAAACGACTCTGCATTCTCTTCAACCCCAGCTCCAGAAACAGGCCGCATTGCTGAGTCTCAGCTGGCCTCTCACGGCTGCTGTCAACCCTCCAGGCTTCCAGGAGGGTCCAAAGCCCTTCACATTCCCATGAATCCCTACTGACTTTTAGTTTGTTTTCTCAGCTGTTTGCTTGAAGTCTCCTTAAGTAACCATAAAACAGGCATGTTTAGCATCCTGCTTAAAATTTTTCTTTCTCAAAATCCCAGTGATACTGCAGAGGCCCCAGCATGGTCATCACAGCACATCAGCCTCTGGGAGTCAGAAGTGCTCTCCAGGACCTGAGGGGAGAGGCAGGAAGAAAGATCACAGCAGACAAAGGAACACCAAGGAAGACATGCATGGCAGAGGGGAGGTGGAGGGCTGCAGGCTGGGAGCTTCCGTAGTGCTCTGTTCTCACAGGCCAAGCCAGTCAAAAAGGCTACCAGGAAAGTTCCCACTGCTGAGAACATGGGCAACAGAGCCCCAGAAAAATCACACAGTATTCATGCTGGACAAGTCACGTGCTAAGGATGGTATTAAATGGCAGAGGAGGTGAGGGGGTGTCTGTGTGTCTTTGTGTATGGAGTGCATTCAGCAAGTGGTTTTCGAACTTGGATAAAGAAGGAAACATCAGGGCTTCCCTGGTGGCTCAGTGGTGAAGAATCCACCTGCCAATGCAGGAGACACAGTTTCAATCCCTCGTCTGGGAGGATCCCTGCCTGTCCCAGCCATAGGACACCAGCCATTCCACTGACTCCCCTACATTTCACTCCAAGCTCACAAAATAGGTTCTTATTATCTGGCTTCTAATGGGCATTTCTCCCTGATCAGTGAGCACATTTATCAGATTCACTTTATTTGCACTCATCTATTAAGCCAGCAGTTTGTGTCTTATGCATTAGGCCTCCGGTTATCATGCTTTTGCATGTGTGCTCAGTTGTGTCCAGCTCTTTGAGACCCCAGGGACTGAGCATGCCAGAATACTGAAGTGGGTTTCCATTTCCTCCTGCAGGGGATCTTCCTGACCCAGGGATCGAACTCAGGTCTCCTGCATTGGCAGGTGGGTTCTTTACCACTGAGCCACCTGGGAAGCCTTGGTTAACCATGGGTCCTTCTCTAAAAGACTGGCCTGGGTATATCAGCAAAGGAACACTCCAACTAGCAAAAATGACAGCTACACACCTCAATGTGGGAACCACACTAAGGTTCAAATCTTCATGAAGCTCTGTCTCAGCAACCTCTGGCCTTTGAGGATAACACTCGATCCCAATGTGCTCTGATCACACACCAGTGTTGTCTTAAGCTCTTTTACATGCTGCCTCCATCAGAATAGACTAGGTTATGCTGTAGCAAGACTGTCCCTGGATTCTAAGAGCTTAAAACCCCAATGGTTTATCTCTTATCCATGGATGTGACCTACGTGAGTCAGCCAGGGGTTCTGCTCCTCTCCACCATCAGCCTAGAATCCAGGCCAAGAGGTAGGCCCCGCAATGTTTGCAGGATCCTAGTTCCTTGACTGGGGTAGAATCCAGGGCCACAGCAGTGAGAACTCCAAGTCCTAACCACTGGACTTCCAGGGAACTCCCATGGAGCTTTGTCACTGGAGCAGAAGAAAAGGAAGAACAAAAAGTGAGGCACCTGCCAAAACTCTGAAAGCTCCCAGCCAAACAAGGCACAAGACCACATCTAATTTCAGGGGACAGGGGAGGAGGAAATGGTAACCCACTCCAATATTCTCGCCTGGAGAATTCCATGGACAGAGGAGCCTGGCAGGCTACAGTCCATGGGCTTGCAAAGAGTCAGACACAACTGAGCACACACAAACACAAGGAACCTGAATGGGAAGGAAGTCCAAAAGGGACTTCCTTATATATATGTGTGGGTATAGCTTATTCTTTTTACTGTACAGTAGAAACTAACATGACATTGTAAAGCAACTACACCCCAATAAAAAATTAATTTAAAAAATAAAATAAATAATAATTTCAGGGAGATGCAATCCACCACGTTCCCAGAAGGAGAGAGAGTGAGAATCTTTATTAGCAGAAGAATAACCATCACACACATGGTGCTGATGACCTCTTGGAGCAATCAGTTCCCAACTTTAACTAATTTAAAGGTTTTTCTTGCAATGAGCCAAAATCTGCCTGTGCCAGGCCATGTTCTAGGCACTGATATACAACAACATTTCCCTGGAGAAGGAACTGGCAACCCACTCTAGTACTCTTGCCTGGAAAATCCCATGGACAGAGGAGCCTGGTGGGCTACAAACCATGGAGTCACAAAAGAGTTGGACAGGATTTAGTGATTAAACAACAACAACAAATATTCCAAAGTCCCTGTCCTCCTACAACTTATACTGTAGTGGTTCCATCCATTAGTTCCTGTTGAGTCAAAATAACTTTACTCCTTTGTTGTCTCATCCATTCAGTAAGCATTTACTGAGTACCTAATTCCCTGCTGGGTACAGTGCTAGATTTCAGGAGCTTTCAGGCTGAAGAGGACACAGTCTTTCAGGAGTCCACATTGTAGGGGGTTAACTAGACATCAAGGAGGATCAGCTACTAGGATCAGGAAAGGTGGGTGACGTGTCAATGACACAGAATTAGAAGGCTACAAGCTGGGCTTAGAAAAGGCAGAGGAACCAGAGATCAAATTGCCAACATTCAGTGGATCATGGAGAAAGCAAAGGAATTCCAGAAAAACATCTACTTCTGTTTCATTGACTACAAGAAAGCCTTTGACTGTGTGGATCACAACAAACTGTAGAAAATTCTCAAAAAGATGGGAATACCACACCACCTTACTTGTTTTCTGAGAAATCTGTATGCAGGTCAAGAAGCAACAGGTAGAACTGGTCATGGAACAACAGACTGGCTCCAAATTGGGAAAGGAGTACATCAAGGATGTATATTGTCTCCCTGTTTACTTAACTTCTATGCAACTACTTCATATAAAATACTAGGCTGGATGAGTCACAAGCTGCAATCAAGATTGATGGGAGAAATATGAACCTCAGATATGGAGATGATACCACTCTTCTGGCAAAAAACAAAGAGCAACTCAAGAGCCTCTGCTGCTGCTGCTGCTGCTAAGTTGCTTCAGTTGTGTCTGACTCTGTGCGACCCCATAGACGGCAGCCCACCAAGCTCCACCATCCCTGGGATTCTCCAGGCAAGAACACTGGCATGGGTTGCCATTTCCTTCTCCTAGATGAGGGTAAAAGAGGAAAGTGAAAAATCTAGCTTAAAATTCAACATTGAAAAAACTAAAATGGCATCCAGTCCCATCACTACATGGCAAATAGATGGGGAAAAAGTGGAAACAGTGACAGATTTTATTTTCTTGGTCTCCAAAATCACTGTGGACAGTGACTGCAGCTGTGAAATTAAAAGATGCTTGCTCCTTGAAAGGAAAACTATGACAAACCTAGACAGCATATTAAAAAGCAAAGACATCACCTTACTGACAAAGGTCTGCATGGTCAAAGCTATGGTTTTCTAGTAGTCATGTACAGATGTGAGAGTTGGACTATAAAGAAGGCTGAGCACCAAAGAATTGATGCTTTCAAATTGGGGCACTGTAGAAGACTCTTGAGGGTCCCTTGGACAGCAAGGAAATTAAACCAGTCAATCTTAAAGGAAATCAACCTTGAATATTCATTGAAAGGACTGATGGTAAAGCTGAAGCTCCAATATTTGGTCACCTGATGAGAAGAGCCAACTCACTGGAAAAGACCCTGATGCTGGGAAAGATTGAAATCAAAAGGAGAAGGGGGCAACAGAGGATTAGATGGTTAGATAGCATCACTGACTCAGTGGACATTAACTTGAACAAACTCCGATGGTGAAGGACAAGGAAACCTGGCATGCTGCAGTTCATAGGGTCGCAAAGAGTTGGACATGACTGAGCAACTGAAAAACAACAACAACAACAACAAGGAACCACAATATTTCATTTCCGACACTCAGAGGGGGGATATGCACATTCTAGAAAGAAGCCTTCTAGGGGTTCTCAAACTGTGTTCTCGGAGTTGTTAGGGGTTCTAAGAGAGTGCATTAGAAATTACCTTGGGAAGTGAACAGGCTGACATGTCCCTCCCTCATCTCTGTTTCATGTACTTAACTTTCATATAAGATTCAAGTTAAAGAGTTCTATTCTTAGAGAGAAGAGGGGAAAAAAACTAATGATCTATGGGACCATTAACCACTGGTGGTCCAGTGGTTAAGAACCTGCATTCTGGGGCTTCCCTGGTGGCTCATTGCTAAAGAATCCACCTGCCAATGCAGGAGAAGCGAGTTTGATCCCTGGTCTGGGAAGATCCCACATGCTGCAGAGCAACTAAGGCCATGCGTCACAACTACTGAGCCTGTGCTCTAGGAGCTGCAACTACTGAGATCATGTGCAGCAAATATTGAAGCCTACTCGCCCTAGAGCCCTTGCTCCACAATAAGAGAAGCCACTGCAATGAGAAGCCTGTGTACTGCACCGAAGAGCAGCCGTTGCTCACCACAGCTAAAGAAAGCCCGCGCAGCAGTGAAGACCCAGCACAGTCCAAAAGAAAAACTGATGGTCCAGTCTGATGCTCTCTCATTTTATAGAAACACGCAGAAAACTTAAGTAACTTACTGAGGTCATATCATGAGTTAGATGCATGCCAGAGGCTGCCTGCCAACTGCCTCTGCCTGTCTCTAAACTCCATACCCACCCCCCATCCCCTTATTTTTCAATTTATACCAAGTCTGCAGCTAAGTTCCCCACGTCAATGGGGAAAGCTAATCAGTGGGCTTTAGCGGCACAGCCACAGGGGAACCTGGAATCTTTCCCGGCTACTTTGAGAACACACATCACCACTTGGCAGAAGCAGACAGCAGGGCCTTCCCCTTTCTTCTCCTGGTCATCAAGTCCCAGCTCAGCAGGCGCCAAGCCATAGCTGCAACACTGCTTTCTGCTTCACATTTTTCAGGATCCAAGAAAGGACTTATCTGGGGGCTCCTGAATGAGAACCGCTGGCCTGAGACCAGTTCTGTGTGCAGTGGACAGAGACAGGACAGACATTTTAACCTCACAGGAGCGACTGAATGTTCCAGAGAGAGTATCAGAGAGTTAATAAGCTGCAAAGGCTTTTGGAAGCTGGAAAACCACATCAATTTTGCCTCTAGCATTGGCTGGAGTGGCAGGTGGGGGTTGGTGTAGAATATTATATTTGTAAAATTCAGAAAGAACACATCACTGACAAAGAAACCTGTCTGTCTTCCAAGTATTAAGTGCTATACAACACTTCCTCACCAAGCTCATCAGAAATGCAAATACACTGTTTGATCTATTATTTGCCTGGCAATTTATTTGCACATAGTCTCAGATTTATACAAGCCTCTCAGACAAGTACAGTAAAAATCAGACTCTTTTTACCAGACAGTAAAGGTTTTCCTTTCAGGTAAGAAAATCTCTCCATCTGTTCATTCTGCAAGGTCCCTCCTTCTCTCTCCTGCACCTCCTTCCTCTGTCGCCCCTAAAAGGAGGGTGTCCAACTCTCCCTACAGCATCAGAGCATCAGGCACCCCACTCTCTTTAACGTCCTTCTCTTATCTCAACTGTCCTCAAAATACTGCTGTGAGGGTGGCATTCCTACAGATATACTGTGGTCACAGCAACCTGCCAGTTTCTACCTGCAGAGCATCCCGAGCAGGGATGCTGGTGGTCACAGGACTGGGAAAGAAGGGTCATTAACCAAACATCTCCATCTGGGTGAGGTGGTGGTGACAGCTTGTTTGGTGGAGAAAGGAGTGCATAACCTGGCTCCATAAGCTGCTCTCAAACCACTGGCAACTCTTGATGCCATGCATAAGACCTCAGCCAGCCGGGCAGCAAAGCTCCCCCATCACAGCCATGAGGGCAGAAGCATGGACTCTGAGCTCTCTCTCTGGAAACCACCCCTTCCTCAAGAGAAATGGGTTGGAAGCCTCTGAGATAAATCTTGTTTATCGCAGAGACTCTCTATCTCCCAGCTCAGGTCTTCCCCACAGGATCCTTAATTTCCCCTAAAAAGCGCGCCTGAACCAACCATCTTCCCTAGCGTGCACACAACAGTCGAACATTGCTACAGTCTTCCAGCACAACGGTGGTGGAGTGGGCACTGTTACAGAGAAGCTGCTCAAACACAGGGAGCTCCCGACACCCTCGGGAGAGTGGACTAACGATCACTCTGGCTGGATGTGTCAACCCGGAGGAACGCTCGCGTTCAGAGGACCAACAGGCAAGGAATGCTGCAGGCGTACGAGTTAGACGGCGGCGGCGGCCGCGTGTGAGCGCGCGCTCCCCGCCCGCCAGGCCCGGCTTCTGTGTCGTCTGGCAGGTGAAGTTGAACAATCTTATATCCTCGGGAAAACCAACGATCCCATCCCACGTCGACGTGACCGGAAATCTCAATTTAAGAATTGGATACACTGGTCGGTCCGGCTCGGGTGGGTACCTGGCGCCTCTGATGTGTCGGGCTTTTTGTACATTAGTGCTGGCCTATTTAACCCTAAAGATACCAGATTCTACAAGGGAATTTTCAGCCATGAAAACTTGCCCCAAACCGCATGGTCCTCTCGCGTCGACTCTCTTCCTGAATACCTGATCTCTCCAGCAGGTCTGGTCAAACCCAGCACCACACACACGCACCTTTCCCATCACAGCCCCCAGCGCGGCACCCCGCAGGCAGCCCAGGGGAGGCGGGGAGGGGAGCCCTCGGCCCGGGACTTCACATCCCGCGCGCGTGTGCGGCGAGCCGCGAGCACACGGCGCACACACCTCGCACCGGCACACACAAGCACGCTTGCGCTCCCACCCCCCGCCTGTCGCCGGCTCTCCGAAGTTACCTCCGAGGCTCCCCCGGCGCCGGGCCCACGCGGCCCTACAGGCTTCCACTTCTTTCCCGCCGTGGTCCGCCCGGTCTCAATCGCCGCGCCTGGGGAAGGCTCCGGAACCCGCCAGTCCCCGCCTCCTCTCGGGCACCCCGGGGTCCGCACTCGCGGCGGCCCCCCGGGGTCTGGGGCGGCCGTGGCCTCGGCGCCCCGGGTCGGGCTCTGCCCTCACCTGCGCTGCGCCCACAGGGCTGCAGCCGGGGCCGGCGCACCGCGGGGGAGGCGGCCGCTCGGGCTTCTCCCGGGCAGCCAGCGGCCGGCACCGGCTCTCATGGCGCTCGGGCTGGCTGCGGCTCCGGTACGCGGCCTCGCCCCCCGGGCGGCCCCAGCCGCGGTCTTTGTGTCTCGGCCGGCGGCGCCGCGTCACGGGCTGGCGGGCGGTGAGCTGCGCGGGCCGTGAAGCCCTAGGCGGCAAAGAGCTGGGCTCGGCTTCCCCATCGTCGCCCGCCCGGGGCGCGCTGGCAGGCAGGGCGCACTGGCGGCGACTGCGCGCACCCGGGGGACGGAGGGGGCGGGTCCGGGAGGGGCGCGGCGGACGCGCCGAGGGGCTGCCTGGCTGGAAGCTGCGACCGGGGAGGGCAGGATGGGGGCCCCGGCAGAGCTCGGAGAAGGCGACGCTCGCTCAGTCCCGGGTCGCGGCTGCAGCGCTGGGGAAGAGCGAGGGGAGACTGCGCGCTGGAGGGAGCCCGGCGGCCAGACCCACAGTCGGGATTCGCGTCTCCCTGCTCCCCTATGCTGAAGGTGACTGCGGCCCCCAGCGGCCGAGCCGGGGCGGCGAACGGCGTCCTCGCCTCGCCTCTTCCCCGGGTGCACTATGCTCGCCCTTCCCCGGCCTCCGGTTCCGCAATCCTTTGCAAGACCAGGGCAGAGTGGTCACTTCGCTCATTGATTTTCCCTCTTGGCTGGTCTGGGCTTAATTGGTACCCAGATTGGAGCGACTGGCGATCACGTGACCACCCCTTCCCCAAACACACACACACACACCAACACACCAACACACCAACACACACACACACACACACACACACACACCAAGCCCAGTGAAACTAGCCAGGGTGGGTTTCCAAAAGTCAAATTGGATACAGCCTTCAGAACTGGAGGCCTGTCGCGAGTTTCCCCCGCGCGCTGCAGTGGGGCTGGAGCGCTGCAGCTGGCTCTGGTGCCACCATCTCTACAGACCCTGGCCCTGCGGTGGGGAAGCGCCCAAGAACACACTTTCGGTCCGCCCGGCCAGAAAAGTGCAGAGAGAGTGTAGTTTCAGAATCAACGGATCCCATTGCAGAAGGAAAGCCAAGCCCCCTACCGAGTCGCGGAACAGAACTGCTGCGGAGCGCGCCTAGGTAGGGAGGGACACAGCCCCCTCCAAGGGCTGCAGTCGGCGGGCGGCTTTTCCCGGAGCGCAGCCAGGGTACCACCTCAGGCTTCAGCTACCTGTGGTCTGAGCGCCGGCCCCAAAGAGGAGCCGATTCAGCCTTCCTTCACGCGCTGCCTGGATGCAATTGGTGACAGCGCTCTAAAAGTGAACCTGCTAATAAATGGATACTTTAAATAATGCCTGATCGGGGTGGTAACTGTTGACAGCTTGGTGTTCTCAGAGCTCCACTTGTTCCTTAGTGTAAAGGGTGTCGACTAAGAAGTTCAGTGATAGCTTAAGTGACCCTGAGCCTCCCAGAATCTTCAGTGACCCTAGAGTTCAAAGGATAATTATTTGAGACTTAAGCAAAATATATATACATATATATAGATAACTAATGAGAACCTACTGTATAGCACAGGAAACTCTCTGTGGTGACCTGAATGGGAAGAAAGTCCAAAAAAGAGGGGATAAATGTATACATATGGCTGATTCACCTTGTTCTACAGCAGAAACTAACACAACATTGTTGTATATATATATGATTTAGTTGCTAAGTTGTATCTGACTACTGTCACCCCATGGACTGTAGCCTGCCAGGCTCCTCTGTCCATGGGATTTCCCAGGCAAAAATACTGGAGTGGGCTTCTGTGTCTTTAGAATTAGAATTCTTTAGAATCAGCCTGCCAATGCAGAAGACACAGGTTCAGTTCCTGGGTGGGCAAGATCCCCTGGAAGAGGAAATGGCAACCCAGTCCAGTATTCTTACCTGGAGAATCCCTTGGACAGAGGAGCCTGGAGGGCTACAGTCCATGGGGTCACAAAGAGTCAGACATGACTGAGCAACTAACACTTTCACTTGCATAGTTGCTTTACAGTATTGTTAGTTTTTGCTGTACAATAAAGTGAATCAGTGATATATATACATATATCCCCTCTTTTCTGGGCTTTCTTCCCATTCAGGTCACCACAGAGCATTGAGTAGAGTTCCCTGTGCTGTATAGTAGGTTCTCATTAGTTATACACAAGTTCTCATTATTATACACAGAATCAATAGCATATATATGTCAATCCCAATCTCCCAATACACCCCACTTCCCTTCTTCCTCACCTTAGTATCCATACATTTGTTCTCTGCATCTGTGTCTTTCTCCCCTAAAAATAGGTTCATCTGTACCATTTGTCTAGATTCCACATATATACGTTAATATATGACATTTGTTTTTCTCTTTCTGACAATATCTGTTCCCAGGGGACTTCCAGCAGTGGCAGGGGTTTCAGGTACAGTCATAGGTTTATAATACAAATTGGAGGTGGGAGTGGGGTACAGAGCAACTCCCAACCCCAGTTCCTTTTGTGTGAGTTACATGGGTAGAGACTGAGGTCAGCAGCTTGGCAGTCATGAAATGAGGCCTGGAAGGAGATGTGAATCAGAAACACATCTGAAACAGGGACTCAGGTCTTGTGAATTCTCCCCGGATCCTCACAGTGGGTTGCTACTCAAATATCCTGCAGACCAGGGGCCTGTTTAGACCAAGGTGAGTCTATCAGCACCAAGGTCATCTTCTGAAGGCTGGGCCCGTGGCTGGACACACCCCAATCAGATATGAACCCTCGGGTTCCACTCTTCAGCTTTGCACTTGGCCTTTTCCAAACAGAAGCTGTTGCAGTGGGATGTTTGCCAGGCACAAAGTGTGTGTATTATTCCTTCAGTCATGCCTGATTCTTTGCAACCCCATGGACTGTAGCCTGCCACACTCCTCTGTCCATGGGAATCTCCAGGCAAGAATACTAGAGTGGGTTACCATTTCCTCCTCCAGGGGCTCTTATCCACTGTCTGAGCCACCAGGGAAGCCCACCAGGCACAAATGACATTTGTTTATTTTCTTGTCTGCTCAGATCCTGAATTCTCTTCCTATCTTGGAGGAAACTGATACTTTGTGAAACTTCAATACCCTTTCTCCTTGCGGACCCCCTGCAGATAGGGCCAAAGCTTGGCCAGCCCAACGCTCTTGCCCGAAGCTGTGAAACTGAAGCCAGCAATGGTGAAAAGAAACTGGTGACAGTCTTTAAATTGTGCCACCCCTTGGGGCTGTGATATCTAGGGTGCAATGGCCTGAGTCCAGTACTGGGAATAGCAGGGCCCCTGACTGACTCCAATTTCACCCCACCCCTGATTTCCTCAGGGCATTTTCCAAGCCTGGTTGGAAATTAGTCAGTGTTCTCTAGAGAAATAGACCAATAGGATGTATACAGTATTGGTTGTGGTATGCGCTCAGTTGTGCCTGACTCTTTGTGACCCCATGGACTGTCACCCACCAGGCTTCTCTATCCATGGAGTTTTCCAGGCAAGAAAACTGGTGTGGGTTACCATTTCCTTCGCCAGGGGATCTTCCTGACCCAGGGATCGAACCTGCATCTCCTGAGTCTCCTGCATTGGCAGGTGGATTCTTTACCACTGAACCATAATGAGATTTAGTGTAAGGAATTGATTCATGTGATTATAGATATGCAAGCCCCAAGATGGATGAGATGAGTCATGAAGTTGGATACACAAAAGAGCCAATGATATAGTTTTAACACAAAGGCACTTGCAGTCTCTGAGCCTTGGTTTCCTCAGCTGGTCCATGATTCGCTTGCAAAGATGCTGGGGTGCACTGAGGGGAGTCCCTGAGCACCATCCTAGCTGGTAGCATCAACCTCCTGATGAGTGAGGCTTCCAGGACCAAGGTGGGAAGGGAAAAGGAGATTTGTCCCTTTTTTTTTTTTTTTCCAGTTCATGTGTGATATGGGAGAGGGGAGAGACAAAGGTACAAAGGTGAGTGGGAAAATCAATAACTTTTGGGCATGGCGGTCTAGGGGACACAGAGCCTCCTAATTGCCTATTGATTTGCAGGAACAAGATACATAATAGCCACATGCATTGTTACAGGAAAAGAATGACTCCTTTCTGAGATTGCAGTTACACAATAAAGTTTAGACAATCCATAGATGTTATTGCTTAAGTTAGAAGATGAGAATTGAAACATGAATCCTCCCAGAGAGAAAAAACTAGGCCTTTTTTCTATTTCAACAGCACCCAAGCCTGGTGGGTCACAGTCCACGGGGTCACAAAGAGTCAGGCACAACTGAGTGCACACCACAACCAATACTGTATACATCCTATTGGTCTGTTTCTCTAGAGAACACTGACTAATTTCCATTTTTGTGGATTCTGATCACGGATGTATCCCAAGCACTACAACAGTGCCTGAAATATAGTTTTGTTGTTGTTGTTGCTTAGTTACTCAGTTGTGTCCAACTCTTTGGGACCCTATGGACTGTAGCCTGCCAGGCTCCTCTGTCCTTGGGATTCTCAAGACAAGAATACTGGTGTGGGTTGCCATTTCCTTTTCCAGGGGATCTTCCTGAACCAGTGATCGAATCCATGTCTCCTGAGTCTCCTGCATTGCCAAGTGGGTTCTTTACCACTGAGCCCCCTGAGAAGTCTGAAACATAGTTTGGGGCTCAGTAAATATTTGTCAAATGATTTAGGTATTCTTGAAAAATTTATTTAACATGAATCTCCTTCATTTTTAAACCCCCAGATCCAAGCCCAAGGACAAGCACACAGCAGGTGCTCAGCCTGTTTGTAGAATCAGTTCTGTATTTCCACCATGTTTTATCCAGGCAGCTCCCAGCTCAAGCTTGATGTTAACTTCCCAATATTCTCATGATATCAGGGAGCATGGGTTTGGTTTATATGTTTATTGTTTTATCATGACTTAACAGACAGGAGAACAAAGCCACAGAACTATGAATGAATGAAATGACTTCACCAAGGTCATCTGGAGAGGAGGAATTCGCTAATGCTGACCTCACATTTTCTCCACTAGACTGAACTTCAAAAAGAAATTGGATTTCAATTCAGCGAACCCAAATAATATTTCCTGACAAAGAGGAGTTCAATGAAGGGAAACTTGATGGAGAAGAGTACTTAAGAAAAATCCATTTATGCTAGACTTGGGTTGCTGGCGTTTCAGATGCTATTTTGTGAGTAGATAAAGCCTGGCCTCTCTAACTGAAAGTCTGGTAACTAAGCCTCATTCTAAGATTCCATTATTTTCCTGGAGTTATCTGGATCCCTGAGATAAAAATATTTTTAGGGTTGGCACAAATGGGCATGCATCCAAGTTCTACTGAAATAACCATCTCCTTTATCATGTCAGGGATGTCAGATTGGTGGACAACTTGACTCATCCAGAATTATCTACCAGCTAAGCGAAAAGAAAGACAGCTTTGTTAGCACTGGGTCATGGTAGGGTGGCGAGTGGGTATGCATCTATTTATTACTTTAAAATGCTGAGTGCTACAATGTGCAGGCCCTCTGTTAGTGGCACCTGAATGCAGAGATGTCACCAAGACCTGTCAGTCAGTTGGAACTTGTTACATGTCAAAGATCAGTTCTGAGACTTACCTTACATAATCCTTACCAGAATCCTATAAGATGGCTAATACTATTATTTGCATTTTAAAGATGGAAAATTGAGGCACACAGAGGTTCAGTTCCTTCCCTAAGGTCACAGAGTTGGACCAGGAATGAAGCCCAGGCAGTCTGACTCTAGAATCTATGTTTTGATTATTTATACTGAGATGAGTAATATATGGGCTTCCCTAATGGTTCAGTGGGTAAAGAATCTGCCTGCCAATGCAAGAAATGAAGGAGACGAGGTTCAATTCCCGGGTTAGGAAGACATCCTGGAGGAGGAAAAGGCAACCCACTCCAGTATTCTTGCCTGGAGAATCCCATGGACAGAGGAAAGTGGAGGGCTATAGTCCATGTGGTCACAAAGAGTCAGACACTACTGAGTGACTGAGCACACACGAGTGACACTGGCCCTCAAAAGTCTCACTGTTCCCTGGGAGAGGCAGATGCCAAGAAGTCCTTATAGCTCAGAGTGATCAATGAGTGCAAAATGGCATGGGAACACCAAGGTGGCAAGGCCATCAAGCAGTCATGGGAGTGGTACTTTGTTTATTGGTAAATAAATTGCTTAATTATTGTTATAAATAAGTAATACACACAACAGGGGAAAAAATATGCAGTATTCAAAATATACAGTATACCAACTGGTTACCCTATCTGGAGATAGCTGTCTCACTAGTTTCTTACTTGTCCCTTCAAAGATAGACTATGAAAATAAAAGTTATGCCCTCTTTTGTTTTTTACACAATAGTAACATTCTATACATGTTACTTTATATGTTAATTCTTTTCATCATCAACAAGATATTTGGGAGATCAGTCTGCATCAGTATCTATGGTGATGGAATTCCAGTTGAGCTATTTCAAATCCTAAAAGATGGTGCTGTTAAAGTGCTGCACTCAATATGCCAGCAAATTTGGAAAGCTCAGCAGTGGTCACAGGACTGGAAAAGGTCAGTTTTCATTTCAATCCCAAAGAAGGGCAATGCCAAAGAATGTTAAAACTACCACACAATTGCACTCATCTCACATGCTAGCAAAGTAATGCTCAAAATTCTCCAAGCCAGGCTTCAATAGTACGTGAACCGTGAACTTCCAGATGTTCAAGCTGGTTTTAGAAAAGCCAGAGGAACCAGAAATCAAATTGCCAACATCCATTGAATCATAGAAAAAGCAAGAGAATTCCAGAAAAACATCTACTTCTGCTTTATTGACTATGCCAAAGCCTTTAACTGTATAGATCACAACAAACTGGAAAATTCTTCAATAGATGGGAATATCAGACCACCTTACTTGCCTCCTGAGAAATCTGTATGCAGGTCAAGAAGCAACAGTTAGAACTGGACATGAAACAACAGACTGGTTCCAAATCAGGAAAGGAGTTCATCAAGGCTGTATATTGTCACCTTGCTTGTTTAACTTATATGCAGAGGACATCACGTGAAATGCCAGGCTGGATGAAGCACAAGCTGGAATCAAGATTGTCAGGAGAAATATCAATATCCTTAGATATGCAGATGACACCACCCTTTTAGCAGAAAGTGAAGAGAAACTAAAGAGTCTCTTGATGAAAGTGAAACAGGAGAGTGAAAATGCTGGCTCAAAGCTCAACATTCAACAAACGAAAATCATGGCAGCCAGTCCCATGACTTCATGGCAGATAGATGCGAAACAATGGAAACAGTGATAAACTATTTTCTTGGGCTCCAAAATCACCACAGATGGTGACTAAGGCCATGAAATTAAAAGATGCTTGCTCCTTGGAAGAAAAACTATGACCAACCTAGACAGCATATTAAAAAGTAGAGACATTACTTTGCCAACAAAGATCTGTCTAATCAAAGCTATGGTTTTTCCAGTAGTCATGTATGGATGTGAAAGTTGGACTATAAAGAAAGCTGAGCACTGAAGAATTGATGCTTTTGAACTGTGGTGTTTGAGAACACTCTTGAGAGTCACTTGGACTGCAAGGAGATCAAACCAGCCAATCCTAAAGGAAATCAGTCCTGAATATTCATTGGAAGGACGGATGCTGAAGCTGAAACTCCAATACTTTGGCCACCTGATGTGAAGAACTGACTCATTGGAAAAAACCCTGATGCTGGGAAAGAATGAAGGCATAGATGGCATCACCAACTTGATGGACATGAATTTGAGCAAGCTCTGGGAGCTGGTGATGGACAGGGAAGCCTGGCATGCTGCAGCCCATGGGGTTGCAAAGAGTCGGACATGACCAAGTGACTGAACTGAACTGAATACTCTATACATGTTACTTTATACATTAATTTTTTCATCATCAAAAAGATATTTGGGGGATCAGTCTATATCACCATCTATAAACCTGCCTTCTTTCTTAAAAGCAAACTTTTTATTTTGAGATACATGTTGATTTGCATATAGTCATCTTATTCTATTTTATGGTTGCATAATATTCCATTGTGCAGATTTCAGTTCAGTTCAGTTTAGTCACTCAGTCACGTCTGACTCTTTGCGATCCCATGAACTGCAGCATGCCAGGCCTCCCTGTCCATCACCAACTCCCGGAGCTTGCTCAAACGCATGTCTATTGAGTGGGTGATGCCATCCAACCATCTCATCCTCTGTCGTCTCCTTCTCCTCCTGTTCTCAATCATTCCAAGCATCAGGGTCTTTTCAAATGAGTCAGCTGTTTGCATCAGGTGCCCAAAATATTGGAGTTTCAGCTTCAACATCAATCCTTCCAAAGAACACTCAGGTCTGATCTCCTTTAGGATGGACTGGTTGGATTTCCTTGCAGTCCAAGGGACTCTCAAGAGTCTTCTCCAATATCACAGTCCAAAAGCATCAATTCTCCAGCGCTCAGCTTTCTTTATAGTCCTATTCTCACATTCATACATGACTACTTGAAAAACCATAGCCTTGACTAGACAGACCTTTGTTGGCAAAGTGATGTCTCTGCTTTTGAATATACTATCTAGGTTGGTCATTACTTTCCTTCCAAGGAGTAAGCATCTTTTAATTTCATGGCTGCAATCACCATCTGCAGTGATTTTGGAGCCCAAAAAAATAAAAGTCTCTCACTGTTTCCATTGTTTCTGCATCTATTTGCCACGAAGTATGGGACTGGATGCCATGATCTTTGTTTTCTGAACATTGAATTTTAAGCCAACTTTTTCACTCTCCTCTTTCACTTTCAACAAGAGGTTTTTTAGCTCCTCTTCACTTTCTGCCATAAGGGTGGTGTCATCTGCATATCTGAGGTTACTGATATTTCTCCTGACAATCTTGATTCCAGCTTGTGCTTCATCCAGCCCAACGTTTCTCATGATGTACTCTGCATATAAGTTAAATAAGCAGGGTGACAGTATACAGCCTTGACACACTCCTTTTCCTATTTGGAACCAGTCTGTTGTTCCATATCCAATTCTGACTGTTACTTCCTGACCTGTGTACAGGTTTCTCAAGAGGCAGGTCAGGTGGTCTGGTATTCCCATCTCTTTCAGAATTTTCCACAGTTTATTGTGATCCACATGTCACAGATTACCATAACTTATTTAATGAGCCTCTATGAATGAATATGTAGGTAATTTCCATATTTCTACTATTAAAAGACTGATGCAATTAATATACTTGGTCACATCATTTCACACCTTTAAGAGTAAACATCTGGGGCATAAATCCTTAAAAGTAGAACTGGTAAGTCAAAGAGTAGATGTAATTTAACTTACGATATTAAAATTTTACCCTCCATTGAGGTTATAGCAATACACACTCCCAACAGAATAGAAAAACTTATCAGCATGATTTCAATTTGGGGGGCAATTTGACATTTTCTTCATGGCCAGATTAATGGTCAAATTTTCTGAATTTCTGTTTGTTGAACATAGACTTCAACCTATATTGATTTATACCTTCAGATGTGTATTGAGATTTTCTGTAATTGTTCATTTTTTGCTCCCTTGCTCTGTTGTTGACTAAAGAAGGCTTTTTTAGCAATAATATGTTTTTGTCTATTTTCCTGTTCAGTTTCTATAGTTTTTGCTCTATGAGCATCTCTTCCACGTTATTTGGTGTGGAGATATTGCACCTTGTTTGAAATTAAGATGGCAACCTTTGCTCTTTTTGTTGGTTTGTGTCTATTTTCTCAGCATGTGTTTGTGCAGCCTTTAATTTTCAACTTTTGGAGTCACCTTGTTTTAGGAGTTTTCAAGTGTTGCTTCTCCCCAAAGAAGAAAATACATCATACAGTGAAAGAAACTCTAATAATAGGAAGCATGACATAAAATATGACAACTGAATCAAAACTAAAATGTATGTCATCTTCATCTTTGTGAGTATCTTAAACTCACTTATTAAAGGTTGGGTTATCTCGATCAGGAAGATCCCCTGGAGGAGGGCATGACAACCCACTCCAGTATTCTTGCCTGGAGAATCCCATGGACAGAGGAGCCTGGTGGGCTGGTCCATGGGGTCACACAGAGTCAGACACAACTAGAGCGACTTAGCACACACACAAGTACGCAAAATTCAACCATCAACTCTCCCAGGAGACACCTGAAAACTACTAAAACAAAATGACTTCTAACCCATCCTGCATCAGAGGGTGATTAGGAAGGTCAAATGCGAAAATTATATCATTGAAACCATAAAACACAATACAAGGTAGGGTGTTGTTTTAATATTATTGTCTTCACTATTTTGTTGGGCTCATGAATCTATTATTTAATGTCAGAAGTGCCTGGTGAATCGAGGAGGTTCAGTGACTGCCAATTCAGTGATGGGATTCCCAAACCCCAAAAGCAAATTCCTTTTAAAAAAAAATGGTGGCACCCACTTCCCCTGCCAGCATACGGGATATTAGTTCCAAGATCAGGGATTGATCCTGCATCCCCCACATTGAAAGGCAGAGTTCTAACCACTAGACCACCAGGGAAGTCCCCACAGGTTCCCTTTTCTAAGGCTGTTCATCCCTGACCCTGTAAGGCAATTGACCCACAGAAGGTCAGTGGCAGGCTGCTCACACAATTGTCCTCAGCTCTGAAGAGCCAAACACACAGAATATTGGTAGGGGAAGATAACAGAGCAAAGAAATACATCCATGCATACTAATGATACATACATGTATCTATAAATATTTCTCTATATAAGCATTTGTATCTATAGTAAGATAAACGTGAGCTCATACTGGTACTTCCAACTCTCATCCATTAGCCATAGATCATTCCAGCATTCCCTTTGTTTGCCTGTACCCCCCTCATTTCAACACTGAGAACTGAGTTCCCCGCTACCCACCATCCATGGCCTTAGTTGTTCTATTCCAGCATGTCTATGCAGTGGTTTCAGAACCGTTAACCCATACCCCTAGGAAACACCTCATCAAGTAGAGAACAGTGTTTATATTCAGTTCCCTGGGCCCTTAGTCTTAACTTCTCACTCAATTCCAAAGTTATTTAGGTTAATGCTTTTTTCTCCTACCTCCTTTCAATGAGATTATTTTATGCGTTTTTTATCAAGTTAAATTCTTTGGTCCCATTCAGCATTCCATCCTAGCATTCCCCAAAGTGCTAAATGATTTTATAGATTTTAATACATTGAGGTTCACTCTCTGTGATGTAAAGTTTTGAGTTTTATTGTTTGCTTATCTTGGCCATGGTGGGTCTTCTGAGGCATGTGGGCTTTCTCTTGTTGCTCTGCACAGGCTTCTCTAGTTGTTCTGTGGGATCTAGTTCCCAACCAGCCATCTAACCCACATCCTCTACACTGGAAGGCAGACTCCTAACCACTGAACCACCAGGTAAGCCCCAAGTTATGGGTTTTGACAAATGCATAGTTTACCTGCTAATACAACCAGATTTGACAATATCTGTCATGGAAAATTAATAAAACACATTTTAGTTGGGATAGAGACTCTTTCTTTACTTTAACTTGTAGAACAAAAAAATTCTACTGAATATTTTTACCAAAACTCCTTTCAAGTATCAGAACTGACCTTTGATAGTGAAATGACCACCCTGCATCAGGGACTTTCTCTTTCGAAAGTGCTTTTCTGTCTACTCTCTGCTTTGATCTGCATAGCAAATCCACGGAGTAAGCCAGGTTGTTTGGAGACCAGTCTGACCTGAACTTCACCTCTTCTCTCTTTGTTCAGTTACTCTGGATGCTAAGAAGCAATGACTTACCCACAGGATAGATGGGTAGGGTAAGGGAGTAGCTAGTCCGTTGGAGAGCAGCTCGAACATTGTTTAGTTCCATTTCATGCTCACACGTTCAAAAACATTCTTTAAAAACTCTCATCACCTTGCTTTCCTTATGGAAATTGTTCGTGGACTTCTGCCTGAATGGCAAAATAAGCTTACGTGGAAAGACCCACCTCTTGCTCCAAAGACATACAAACATTGCATAAAATATAACAATAAAATTTTCTTGAAATATAAAGCCAAGTTCAAGATCAAAAAGGAAAAGCAACACCAGCAACTGGAAATGAAAAAGAACCTGGGAGTTTAAATGATGTGCTGGAGTAAGGCAAATTGTCTGCCAAGGAGTCTGGCTTAAATATATATGCCTTAGAGCAGAGGATGGCAAACCATGGCCCGGGGCGAGGGGGCAAATTCAACCCACTGCCTGCTCCTGTACAGTTTGGGAGGTAAGAAATTTTACATTTTTAAAATTTATTTATTTTTAATTGGAGGAGAATTGTTTTACAATACTGTGCTGGATTCTGCAATATATCAACATGAGTCAGCCATAAGTACACGTATGTCCCCTCCCTCTTGAATCTCCCTCCTACCTTCCACCCCATCCCACCCCTCTAGGTTGTCACAGAGCACAGGTTTGCACACCCTGTGTCATACAAGAAGTTCCCGTTTGCTATCTATTTTACATACGGTAATGTATATATTTCCATGCTACTCTCTCAGTTTGTCCCGCCCTCTCCTTCCCCCACTGTGTGCACAATTCTGTTCTCCACATGTCTGCATCTCCATTGCTGCCCTGCAAATATGTTTATCAGGACCATCATTCTAGATTCCATATGTATGCATTAATAGATGATACTTGTCTTTCTCTTTCTGATTTACTTCACTGTGTATAACAGACTCCAGGTTCATCCCCCTCATTAGAACAGTGTCAAATGCGTTTCTTTTTATGATGACTCATTGGAAAAGGCCCTGATGTTGGGAAAGATTGAGGGCAGGAGAAGAAGGGGACAGCAGAGGATGAGATGTTTGCATGGCATCAAAGACTCAATGGGACCTGAGTTGGAGCAAATGCCAGGAGACTGTGAAGGACAGGGAAGGCCAGCATGCTGCAGTCCATGGGCTTGTAGCGTCGGACATAACTGAGTGACTGAACAACAGCAACAAATATTCCATGGTGTATATGAACAACAACTTCTTTATCCATTCATCTGTGGATGGACATTCAGGCTGCTTCCATGTCCTACCTGTTGGAAATAGTTTTGCAGTGAACATTGAGGTGCAGCTGTCTTTCTCAATTATGGTTTTCTCAGAGTAGCAGTGGCATTGCTAGGTGTTGTAGTGGTTTACTCCTAGTTCTTTAAGGAATCTCCATGCTGTTCTCCACAGTGGTTGTATCCATTTACAGTCCCACCAACTGTGCAAAAGGGTTTCCATTCCTCACACCCTCTTCAGCACTTAGTGTTTGTAGATGTTTTGATAATGGCCATTCTGACCAGTGTGAGGTATCTCATTGTAGGTTTAGTTTGCATTTCTCTAATAAAGAGCAATATGCAACTTAAATGGCTATATAAGTACCTCCAGACTATCCTTCGGAGAAGGCAATGGCACCCCACTCCAGTGTTCTTGCCTGGAAGATCCCATGGATGGAGGAGCCTGGTAGGCTGCAGTCCTTGGGGTCTCGAAGAGTTGGACACGACTGACTTCACTTTCACTTTTCACTTTCATGCATTGGAGAAGGAAATGGCAACCCACTCCAGTGTTCTTGCCTGGAGAATCCCAGGGACGGGGGAGCCTGGTGGGCTGCTGTCTATGGGGTCGCACAGAGTCTGACACAACTGAAGTGACTTAGCAGCAGCAGCAGGCTATCCTTAATTTTGTTTCCTGGTCCAAAAAGCCTAAAATGTTTATCATTAACCCTTTACAGAAAAACATCCCAGGACCCAGCCTTACAATATACTGGTACCCTCAAGGGCACGGTCTCTGTTGAGGGCCCCAGCCCAGCTGGAGTCTATATGTGAGTTCCCAGCAGAGAACCAGGAGCCCAGAGAGGATGTTCCACCTGTGAACAGAGGTAGACACACTGCCCACAGGTCAGAAATATGTGTAATAGCTGGCCTTACCCTGTGTCGTGCAGTGAAGGAGACTCACCTTTGAGAGTCTGGGTATCTAAGCCTTTCCTGGAGTGCCAATGGGGATGAACGTCCACACCAGGATGGGTGTGGAAATTCACAGCAGACTAAATGGATAATGAGTGGAAGGATGTTCCATGAGCAGCCTTCCAGGAGTCTCAAGTCTCGAGTTTCTCCAGTGATTGTTCCCTGAGTTGTCCTAAGGGGTGATCTGGCTGCCTGTGTTAACCCTTTTTTGTTCTTATAAACATACATAATGGCCTGTCTCGGGGAGATAATCTGAGCTGCCCACCTGTGAAGGACTGTAAGGAACTGAGACTAATACATCTCCCTGCCTGAGGCTTCCCATTCTAGGGGACATTTCCAAGGATTGAATAGTGTTTTTACTTTGTTTCCTTGCCTCCTCCCACCCCATCTCTAATGCATAAAAGAACCTGGCAACCAGACCCTGACAAGATAGTTGTTTTGAGGTCCTAGCCTGGCAGGACCCCAAATAAAGGGAGCAGGCTCCCAAATAAAGTCCCCTCTGTTTGAGCCTACATGGGGGCTCATTGTTAAAATGGCTCGTTATGTTGACCTTGCAAACAAACAATAAAATCAAGTGACCCTTGAGACTGACCAAATTGCCCAAATAACATTCTCTTTTCTTACTGGCGCCTACCTTCTCAAGGTTACAAGACCACCAGATTCCAGACCTCTGGCTACATGACCTACATGACCGCAGGACTCAGCTACAGGCTAAAATTTAAACACCCTTTTGTTGCAGGAAGGAGGACCTCTTCCAGGGCCCGAAACTGGGCTCTTGTCTAACACTTGGAAATGAATTGTGCGAGGAGACACATGTGCTGACAAAGCAAGAGATTTTATTGGGAAAGGGCACCCGGGTGGAGAGCAACAGGGTAAGGGAACCCAGGAGAACAGCTCTGTCACATGGCTTGCAGTCTCAGGTTTTATGTTGCTGGGATAAGTTTCCAGGTTGTCTTTAGCCAATCATTCTGACTCAAGAGTCCTTCCTTGTTCAGCCAAGATGAATGACAGAGAAGGATTCTGGGAAGTGGTCGGACATGTGATGTCTCATTTTGACCTTTCCCGAACTCTTTCAGTTGGTGGAGGCTCATTAGTTCTGTGTTCTTTACCAGTACCTCCTGTCATAAAACAGCTCATGTAAATGGTTACTATGGTGTTGAGCCAGGGTGGACAGTTTCAATCAGTGTGCTTTCCCTAACACCTTCAGAGAATTTTTCATGCAGTTCAGTTCAGTCGCTCAGTCTTGTCTGACTCTTTGCAACCCCATGAACCGCAGCACACCAGGCCTCCCTGTTCATCACCAACTCCCGGAGTCTACCCAAACCTATGTCCATTGAGTCAGTGATGCCATCCAACTATCTCATCCTCTGTCATCCCCTTCTCTTCCTGCCCTCAATCTTTCCCAGCATGAGGGTCTTTTCTAATGAGTCAGTTCTTCACATCAGGTGCCCAAAGTATTGGAATTTCAGCTTCAGCATCAGTCCTTCCAATGAACACCCAGGACTGATCTCCTTTGGGATGGACTGGTTGGATCTCCTTACAGTCCAAGGGACTCTCAAGAGTCTTCTCCAACATCACAGTTCAAAAGCATCAATTCTTCGGCACTCAGCTTTCTTTATAGCCCAACTCTCACATCCATGGACTTCCCTGGTGGCTCAAATGGTAAAACGTCTGTCTACAGTGTGAGAGACCTGGGTTCGATCCCTGGGTTGGGAAGATTCCCTGGAGAAGGAAATGGCAACCCACTCCAGTACTCTTGCCTTGAAAATCCCATGGATGGAGGAGCTTGGGGCAGGCTACTATCCATGGGGCCACAAAGAGTTGGGCACGACTGAGCAACTTCACTTTCTTTCTTTCTTTCACTCACATCCATACATGACTCCTGGAAAAACCATAGCCTTGACTAGATGGAACCTTTTTGATAAAGTAATGTCTCTGCTTTTTAATATACTGTCTAGATGGGTCATAACTTTTCTTCCAAGGAGTAAGCGTCTTTTAATTTCATGACTGCAATCACCATCTGCAGTGATTTTGGAGCCCTCCAAAATAAAGTCTCTCACCATTTCCATTGTTTCCGCATCTATTTGCCATGAAGTGATGGGGTTGGATACCATGATCTTAGTTTTCTGAATGTTGAGCTTTAAGCCAACTTTTTCACTCTCGTTCACTTTCATCAAGAGGCTCCTTAGTTCTTCCTCACTTTCTGCCATAAGGGTGGTGTCATCTGCATATCTGAGATTATTGATATTTCTCCCGGTAGGATATAAAAAAGACCCCATCAGAAAGGGAGGATGCTGGTTCTCCCTAAGGGCCAGTCACCGTCTCGTTTCCCTCTAATAAATTTCCTTTTCTTGCCTGACTGCCTGGTTCTCTCTTTTTTTCTCCGTACTCACCTTACACCTTCCTGATCCCAACACCTCATCTCAGATTCATTGACTTATCTTGGATTTGAAAGGTTGTAGCTGAACCACAGAAGACACTGGGATTCTTGGCCTCCAGAGGAGAATTCAATCCGGGGCCAGAGACAAGACTTGATCGCTCAGAGCTTTTGTATAATAGAGTTTTATTAAAGTATAAAAGGGATAGAGAAAGCTTCTAACATAGATAGACATCAGAAGGGGGCAGAAAGGGTACCCCTTTGCTAGTGTTAGCAATGGAGTTCTATACTCTCCAATTAGTTATTACAATGAATCAAAAGAATGTCTCAAGTTTGTGAAAATTTTACCAGACCCACTCCCACAATTTACATTTTAGGATAACAAGATTAGAATTTAACAATAGAAAGATCCTACCAGACCCACTCCCATAATATACATTCTAAGATATCAGGATTAGTCAGAAGGTTTTCAGGAAGGAGCAACTGTCCTCAAGCAGTTGTTGTATGCAACATTGTTGTATAATTGTTGTTGTATAATCCCTAGTACAGAGTTTAAACTGAGTTGTGTAATTGACTAAGGAGTGTACACAAAATTCCTCCTCCTTGAGAATTCCAGACCCCTATCTCCACTTCAAGAGCCCCAGACCCCTTTCTTCTCCTTAGGGACCCTGGACTTCTTATCAGTCTGCCTAGGAATTGACTCTCTCAGTTTCATTGACTTATCTTGTGGAGAGCAGAGCAAATTTGGACTCAGTAACAGGCAAGAGGGCAGGGATGAACGTCTGGTCTGCAGTCTGAGTCTTCCCCCATTTCAATCTTTTCAGCCCCCCTCATCCTCTCTTATGTCTCTTGAGTGTCAGACTTTCCAGGTTTTGTTGGGTAAACTGGCTCTCACCTTAGCACTCATCTTAACAGAGCAGAACAGGTACTTCCCTGGTGGTCCAGTGGCTAAGACTCCGGACTCCCAATGCAGGGGGAACTAGATCCCACATGCCACAATGAAAGATCCCACATGCTGCAACAAAGATCAAAGATCTAAAAGATCCCACAGCCACAACCAAGACCTGGTGCAGCCAAATTAAGCAAATAAAAATAAATATTTAAAAGAGAGTAGTGTCAAATTCACTTTCACTTTTCACTTTCATGCATTGGAGAAGGAAATGGCAACCCACTCCAGGGTTCTTGCCTGGAGAATCCCAGGGACGGGGAGCCTGGTGGGTTGCCGTCTATGGGGTCACACAGAGTTGGACATGACTGAAGCGACTTAGCAGCAGCAGCAGCAGTGTCTTCTCTGGGTTAGATCACTTACCACTCCCCCATTTCCTTTTTTCCAATAAGAAAAGTGGTTTTTAAGCTGATTTCCCTTCTCATACTCATCCTGTTCTTTGGAGTTGTGTCTTTTTTAATTCCCTTAGCGTCATTTTTGGGGATTTCATAAGAAATCGGTGATAGCTTCCTATGGTCAATGTACCATCTTTGTCTGAGTTCCTTGGGAACTGAAAATCTTAAAACTGGTTTAGATATTTTCTGAAATGACTGTGTGTTGTAAATATATTGCCTAGACTTTAAACATTGAATATATGGTTGTTTCCTTTTCCATGATAATGTACTTGGCATTTTCAGTTTAATTAAAACTCTATTTTTAAGGTATCTTTTAAAATTATTTTGAATTGCACAAGTAAGGCATGAATGTCGTCTCCATTCATAACTGATTTTTTTTCTACTAGTCTTTTCTTTATTCCTGCTGGAATAAATCCTAAAGCTATTCTTTCAGGAGTGTCTATGGGTTATAAGTTTATCTGAGCCCTTAGAAAAATGCCTATATATTATTCTCCCTGTAGAATGATAATCTACTGGATAGACCATTCTAGAATGAAAAGGCTTTCTTCCTCTCCTTTGGCACCTTAAAGATTTCCCTTCATTTTCTTTTCATCCAGTGTTGTTGAGGTAAATTTAATTCTCATTTTTGCATAACTATTCTATCTTTATTTCCTGGAGGTTACTAGAATTTTCCTTACTTATCCATGAAGTTTTGAAATTTCATTATTATTTGTCCAGGTGCTATCTGTGTTTTTATAAATTCATCCTACTCAATAAACAGTAGACCCTGTCAATCTGAAGATGAATGTCTTTCTACAGTTGTAGAAAATTCTTAGCTATTTTTTCTTTTTCAAATCTTGTGTTCCACCCCCCCACCTCATTCTCCCTATTCTCTCCTTCTAAAACTATTAGAAGGATTTTTGAATCTCTGGATTTATCCTTCATGTCTTTGAATATTTTCTTTATCCTATCCCTTTCTCCTTTATCCATTGTAGTTTCTGCCATATAGCAAAATGAATCAGCCATACATATACATATCTGCTCAGTCACTCGGTTGTGTGTCGGTCGCTCTTTTGTGACCCCATGGACTGTAGCCCGCCAGGATCCTCAGTCCACGGGATTTCCCAGACAAGAATACTGAAGTGGGTTGCCATTTCCTACCCCAGCATATACACGTATCCTTCTCTTTTGGACTTCCTTCCCATTCAGGTCACCACAGAGCATTGAGTAGTTTCCTGTGCTGAAGAGTATGTTCTCATTAGTTAGCTATTTCATATATGCTATCAATAGTGCATGCATGCCAGTCACTTTACAACCAGAGTCACAGCATGGCAGCATTTGTCACTTTGGAATTAAATTCTACCTTTTTTTTTTTTTTTAATGTTTTTTATCTTTTGCTGGAATTGCAGGACTCTCCCCAAATGTTTGCTGACTCTCATCTTATTCACTGAGACTCCCAGTTAGTTGATCTGCTGCTGGCCCCAGATGGGGTGGGGGGCAGGGAAGCCTTCCTGCAGTCTGCACTATGCTCGGTGGAGTTGGGCATGCTGGCCCAGCTCCCAGGGCAGTTTGGCCATCTAGGTGTGCGTGTCCCTAATTCTCCCAGGGCTCTGCTGTCCTTTCCAGTCCATCTGCCTGCGATCATTCCCTCCCACTGGAGGGAAACACGATTTTTGCTGCTTAGGGAAAGGAAAGAGTGTTTGTAGGGGTCAACCCTCTGTTTGCTCTCCCTGAATCAACCCAGCCAATCAGGGCTGTGAGCTACCCTCTTCCCCGCCCACATCTTCTCTCACCTCTGGACAAAAAGCAGCCTCAGCACTCTCCCCACCTTTCTGGGTTGGCACTCTCTCACCCCTGGTGTTCTGAGCCATCTCTGCTATCATGGGCTTGCCTTGCTGGCTTCCTGACCGGCTTTGCTTTTGCCTTTGCTTTCTAATTTGTATTGGAGTATAGTTGCTTTACAATGTTACATTAGTTTCTGCTATACAGACAAGTGAATCAGCCATAGGTACACATGCATTCTCTCTTCTTTTGGATTTCCTTCCCATTTAGGTCATCACAGAACACTGAGTAGTTCCCTGTGCTATACAAAAGGTTTCCTATTTTATACATAGTAGTGTGTATATCGGAGAAGGCAGTGGCACCCCACTCCAGTACTCTTGCCTGGAAAATCCCATGGATGGAGAAGCCTGGTAGGCTGCAGTCCTTGGGGTCGCACAGAGTCGAACACAACTAAAGTGACTTAGCAGCAGCAGCAGCAGTGTGTATATATCCAGACCATATTTGATTGTTCAGGGGCCCTTCAAAGATTCGAGGCTGAGAACATCCAGTGTTGTTTACAAGGGTGACTACTTTCATTTTTTAATCTTTTCTATAATTTCTACAGAGTCTCTCGATCGGCAAGATGGAAACAGGGTTGGGGCAAAGGAAAGCTGTGTTGAAGGTGCTAAAATCAGTCTTCACAGAGGTGTTTTTGAAAGCCAGTTTAAACCTAAATGTCTTATTTAAATAACATCTGCTTAGGCCCCTTAATAGCTTTTCTGTGTGACTTAGGATAAATCATTTTACCTACTTAATTGCATTTTTTCACCTGTAAAATAAAGGGTGTGGACAAAATGACCTTAAGCTTCTCTCTATCAGAATTTCTGTATTCATATTTTAAAGGCAGCTGCATGTGACCAATGCAACTCAGGCTTCCCACCTCCAGATTCCTATAAACAATTCATAGCTTTCCCATTCTTTATCTCCAAGGAGAATCACATGATTCATTCTACCCTCCTCAGTCCCTGCTTTTGCACTTGGCATACTACAGTGAAATTTATTAACTTGGATGACACTAATTTAGAATCTACGATAATTCTATGACTGGACCAAACTGCATCTCTGTTGAGGAAAACGTGACTTCGTGGCAAGTGCAGATAAATGGTATCAGTAGCACTGCCAAATCGGTATTCAAAATCCTTAAGAAACAGCTATTTTTCAAGCCCCTGCAAGCATTTTCAACATATGCATTTCTATCTATCCAGCACCAGTTTATAAGCCAGAGCATCAAACCAAATCACCTGATGGTCAGGGTTCTTGTCTTCTCTAAGCCTGGCTTCTTTCCCATTGGCTCTATGCTGTGCTCATAGTTTTGAAAATAGAAAAGACTCATTGCCTCGTAAAAGAAGGAGTCACCCATATCGCAGTGGAATGAAATAGTCAAACGGAGACTCTTTGGTTCTGCAGAAGCAGATAGAGAATTTCTAACTGCAGCTGCTGCAGTCTAATGGAATGTGTATGTACAGTCGACAAAGAGGGAATCTCTGATTAATGAAGGAGAAGCCCGTCTGGGTGGTATTCACCATCACCGTCAGACACTGGCCAGTCATTGCCACAGAAGTTTTGATGGGGAGTCTTGTCTTCAGGATCTGTATAATTTACAAAGCACTAGAGGTGATGTCTAAGCCCACCTCTAGTTGAGAAATAAAATGACCCTGATAAGAAGGTATTATTAACTGCTGGTTAATAAGACTCACTCTGCTGTGATGCCTGGAACTTATCTGGAATTTATTACATAGAGGTTTAAGTTAATAGTTCCCTAAACTGTGTCATTTACATTCTGACTATTGTAAATGAGATATAGCTGAGCTGTATGGACTCAAACAGTACTTGCAACCCAGATCCTTATGTCTGAGGTGGACAGGGAAGATCAAAGCAGCCCCCTGCCAAGAGCTGAACTTGGATGGAACCTCCACGTTTTTTTGGAGCATGCCAGCCCTCTTGGCAGGAGGACAAGGCCAGGTGAGCTGATTCCAGTTTACCTGTGCTGTATATGTGGTGCCCAGCAAGCTGTTCACCTAAAAGGAAACTTTGCACAATTTCCTGGGAAGATGGAAATTTTCCACATTCCTTTTGAGGAAGAACTCATGTGAGTTAGCATCATAAGTCATCCTGAACCAGGGGATGGGGGATAGTGGTGATAAGGATGCCAAGTGGAGGGAGATCACATTGGACATTTGGCAACTCTTCCTGTATGAGTTTGTGGGGAGGACATCCTTAGATTTTCTTGGGCTCCAAAATCACCATGGACAGTAACTGCAGCTATGAAATTTAAAAAACTGTTGCTCCGTGGAAGAAAAGCCATGACAAACCTAGACAGTATATTGAAAAGCAAAGACATCACTTTGCCAACAAAGTCCAAAGTATCGTCAAAGCTATGGTTTTTCCAGTAGTCATGTACGGATGTGACAGGTGGACCATAAAGAAGACTGAGCGTCAAAGAACTGATGCTTTTGAACTGTGGTGCTAGAGAAGACTCTTGAGAGTCCCTTGGACAGTAAGGAAATCAAACCACTCAATCCTAAAGAAAATCAACCCTGAATATTCATTGGAAGGACTAATGCTGAAGTTGAAGCTCCAATACTTTGGCCACCTGATGTGAAGAGCCGACTCATTGAAAAAGACCCTGATGCTGGGAAAGACTGAAGGCAAAAGGAGAAGTGGGCAGCAGAGGATGAGATGGTTGGATGGCATCACTCACTCAATGGACATGAATTTGAGTAACCTCCAGGAGATAGTGAAGGATGGGGAATCCTGGCATGCTACAGTCTGTGGAGGCACAAAGAGTTGGACACGACTGAGCAACTGAACAACAGTGACAACCTCCTTAGAGATGGAGCAGACTTGTGAGCTGAGACGGTAGACCCATAGTGTCCGAATTAGCCAGCCACCATGTCCCCAGTCAGTCCCACTGCTAAAACAGCCAGGAGTATATTGTTAGGTTTATTCTCACTTTTTCCATTTTTGATTGTATCTTCCTTCAGTGCCTCAAGTTATTTCCATGGTGGCTCTCCCTCCCCCATCTTCTAACCTCCCCCCCGCCACTTCCTGCTTCAGACTTGCCTTAAAGATCAAATTTTGCCAGCTGCCTGGCAATTCCTTTACTGTCCCATGAATCTGAAAGAGACGACCTCATCAGACAACACCACTGTCATCAGGGAAATGAGTTTTTCCTGGTGATGTGAGATTTAAGTCCTTGGAAAGAGATCATAGAGCTGAAAACCTGGGAATTTCTGATCATGGGTAGCTGATCTTGACTGGCCAGGATTTGGGGCCAATAAGTCTGTTCTATCACAAATCAAACCCTCCTTCCCAGATGTTCTAGGCCAGAAACTTGCCAGATGCTTGAAATTTCAGTACCAGCTGCCCAATGATGGGCCAAACTGAAATTTTTGGTCTGATTTATAAAAGGGCAGAGCAGGGAGCCAAGAGTGACAAAGCTGTCCAGCATGATGTCAGCAGCTGCTTTATCTATGGTACAAAAACATTCCCAGTGTTAAGAGAAGGGTTCTGAAAAGTGTGATACACTGTCTTAGATGGCATGTTCTTAAGTCACTGGGTTTCCCTAGTGCCTCAGACAGTAAAGAATCTGCTTGCAATACAGGAGATGTGGGTTCGATCCCTCGGCCAGGAAGATCCCCTGGAAAAGGAAATGGCAATCCACTCCAATATTCCTGCTCAGAGAATTCCAGGGACAGAGGAGCTTGGTGGGCTACAGTCCATGGAGTTGAAAAGAGTCAGACACAACTGAGCAACTAACACTCACTTTCGATCACTAAAATCAAAGTAATGTGGTATCTGAAAAAGAAACAAGTTTATGATATGCTAAAGGAGACTTCCCTGGTGGTCCAATGTTTAACACTCTGTGCTTCCAATCCAGGGGGCACAGGTTTGATGCCTGGTCGGGGAACTAAGATCCCATATGTCATGTCGCACAGCCAAAAAAAAAAAAAAACTACAATGGGAACTATACATATTACTGTCACAACAAAGGAAATACTTCTGCAAGAGGAAAAGGTTTGGGAGGTATGGAGTAGGAAGGAAAATAAGAGTTGCTGGTATTTTTCTATAAAATTTTCATTAAAAGTGTTACCTTACTACCAAAAAAAAAAAGTTTTCCCATCACACCATGATGCCTTTGTTTATTAAATTCCTTGAGTTGTTTCCTGGTCTCTATGTTCTCAGCATAAGGCCTGTAATTAAAACTTGTTTTGTGTTTCTTGACCTTGCTGGGAGCGCTGCTTTTTATATGGCTTTGAGATTCTCAGACATCAGACCCTAGACTAACACAGAGGAAAGACCGGCCCATCCCAAGTGACCTGGTGTGACCATGCCTGCATTGGGTTTCCACAACGGCCATTGATTTCAGTTTGTGATTTCAGAAGAATTCAGCCACCGTGGGTAGAAAAACAGTCAGCAATAAATCTACCCCCAAATCATAATGACACATGTGATCAGGAAATTGCTAATAATGAGGTGAAGTGAAGTAAAAGTCTTTCAGTCAGGTCTGACTCTTTGCAACCCCTGGAGTGGGTATCCTTTACCTTCTCCAGGGGATCTTCCCAACCCAGGGATCAAATTCAAGTCTCCCGCATTGCAGGTGGGTTCTTTAACAGCTAAGCCACAAGAAAAGCCCAAGAACACTGGAGTGAGTAGCCTATCCTTTCTCCAGAAGATCTTCCCAACCCAGGAATCAAACCAGGGTCTCCTGCATTGCAGGCAGATTCTTTAACAACTGAGCTATCCAGGAAGAATAAGTGCATGAGTGCTAAGTTGCTTCAGTGAGACCTCATGGATGGACTGTAGCCCACCAGGCTCCTCTGTCCATTGGGTTTTTCAGGCAAGAATACTAGAGTGGGTTGCCATGCCCTCTGCAGGGGATCTTCCCAACCCAGGAATCGAACTTGCATCTGTTCCATCTCCTGCAATGGCAGTCAAGTTCTTCACAGCTAGTGCCACTTGGGAAGCCCAGTCTCACGTTCACCCTTCTCCAACCCGGATCTACCCATCAAAACTCAGCTCAAATGCTTTCTCTTTAACACTCCCTGGTCTACCTCTCACCCCTCACAACCTTCTCTCCTCTTCACTCCACTCTTGCAGTTTAGGTCCTGACCGCATCCCATATCTTGATGTGCCATCACTTCTCTACACTTATTGTTTATTCAACAAAAATTACAGAGCATCTATCATGTGCCAGATGAGTGGAGGTAGAAAGATCAAAGGCATGTGTATAAGTAGAAACTGTTTGTAAGGCACAGATTCAACACAATGAAATCAATATATTTTGTGAGGGTTCTTTGCATGCAGTCACAGATCTGAATCTAGTTAGATTAAATGAAAAGAGAATTTGGGGAGAAGTCTGTGAGGTTGCCTAAAGGAGAGAAAGACAGACTGGACAATCAACAAGGACCATAAAAGTGTCCAGCATCACCAATGAAGGGACCCCCACTTTTTCAGTTCTTTGTTTCTCCCCTTATAATTCACCTTCAAGGAAGGAGTGTATAAATAGCTTTGCAAGAATTCTTTCTCAACAAGGGAAGGGCAAGCACAAAGCAAATAAACCCCCAGGACAGTATCCAGTGGCACAGAAGTAAAAAGCTGGCTGGAGTTTTCAACAGAAGGTGGCATGGGTACTGAAGAGTTTGGCCATTTATGACAGTCATGCTGAGGCTAATGTTGGGAATTCCCTGGCGATCCAGTGGTTAAGACTCTGCCTTTACTACAGAGGGTATCAGTTCTCCTGGTCAGGGAGCTAAGATCCTACATGCCTTGTGCTGTGCTTAGTCGCTCAGTCGTGTCCAACTCTTTGTGACCCTATAGGCTATAGTCCACCAGACTCCTCTGTCCATGGAGATTCTCCAGTAAGAATACTGGAGTGTGGGTTGCCATGTCCTCATCCAGGGGATCTTCCTAACCAAGATATCGAACCCAAGTCTCCGGCATTGCAGGTGGATTCTTTACCAACTGAACCACCAAGGAAGCCCCATGGTGAGAACAACAACAACAAAAAACCAAACAGGCAAAAAATACAGACTTTTCAAGCAAGCATCCGTCTTAACCATCTCCCATAGATCCATGGTTCTGAGTCACTTTCTGTCTCTCCCCCAGCCCTGGGGAATCATCAGAGAGGATCGAAGGAGAGGGATGTACAGAAAACAAACTCTTACTCTGGAATACAACCCTGCTAATACAACCATGCTAATTTTTGTCGGGTTGCTTAAAGGAATATGCTTCCAAACTAAAGGAAAAAAAAGAAAATGTTAAATGTCAAGGCATCCTTACCCCTGCATGGGGCTGGGGCAGGCACTGCCTAAAGCTGGCATCTCCCTCATTCTCTAGAACAGGAACTGCATAAAGTTCATTCCCGAGTCCTTCCAGCATCCTGCACACAATCTGTGCTCAATTAACATGCCTTTGGCGCAACTGAACTGGGACAAAATGAATGTTGCTTACCAGGATGGCAGTTTCCCATCTTTCAACCTCATCCTCTGTCTATTTTGAGAAGACTACTTCCAACAAGAAGTTCATTGAAAGAATGAATCAAAACTTCCTGGTTGTTTCCATGAAGGAGTGGTTTCCTCCGCTGGGTTCCGCAAAGCAGCTGGCATGTGTCATGCTCCTTGATGGGTCAACATCATGGATGAATCATGGAGCTCTAAGTGCAGCTGCAAAGTGATTGAGATTCTAGTGCATTGGGGAAGCTGTGTCTACAACACCAGCCCTTCTCTGAATCTGACGATTGTTAAAAAGGATAAAAGGATTCAGATGACCAGATTCAGAGCCATGAATGGCCCAGGATAAAACCTTCTACTTGCATATTGTGGCTTCCCAGGTGGTACAGTGGTAAAGAACCTGCCTGCCAAGATGCAGGTTAAATCCCTGGGTCGAGAAGATCCCCTGGAAGAAGAAATGGCGACCCTCTTCAGTAGTCTTGCCTTGAGTCCCATGGACAGAGGAGTCTGTCAGGCTACAATCCATGGGGTCACAAAATCAGACAAGATTGAGCACGCACGTCATTGTAGGCTGTATTGGTTACCCAGTCCTTTGGGGAATAATTTACTTTCTTGGTGGCTCAAGTTATCTTTCCCAACCCAGGAAGGTCATACCCTCACTGTTGCTCTTGGGAACCATCAAGTGTATTTGAACAGGCTCCAGGCTGCTTTGTTCTTGCTGGCTGTGCGACTTTTAGGTGAGTTACGCAACCTCTCTGAGACTGTTTCTTTCTGCATACATTAGGTGATTAAACAGTTTTCCGGCTTGAAGTCGTGCAAATCCCTTTGCTATTACCAAGTGTGAACAACCAGCATGCTTCCAGTTCTCAAGTTTCAAATCCGAAAGACAAATACACAGAGGATTCTTCAAGGTCACAGGTCAACAAGACCTACATGAAATACGTCATGGTAAAGACATGATCTTCCTGTCAACACATTCTGCATTCGAAAGGCAAGACTTGTTTCTGGAAATTTATTGTGATCGACTTGGGAAATTATAATTTAGATTGAATCTCTTGCAAATCATTGCTTCCGAGATGTTGCTGCCAACTTTCATAATTGTATTTCTTCTTTATCCCAGGTTCACTCATTCATACATATACATTTGTAACAATATATATATGTCACACATCTATTTTATATTTTTCCCTCTAATTTGAAGCTTCAGCACCTGAGGGATCAGGCATTATTTTGTGGGCCCCAAACAGCAGGCATTTCCTGTTAAATTAAGTGGTGATGAAATTTATTATGTTAACTAAACCAATTTTCTTGCAATCACAGTGAAAATTCTGTCTTGGGGGTGGTGGTAGGACTTGTCTGACCACATCACCGTCACCCCTGCAAAGGTTCCTGCCAATTAAGAAGAAGCAATTCAGGACTTCCCTGGTGGTACAGTGGTAAAGATTCAGCAGTTGCATTGCAAGGGGCAGGGGTTTGATCCCTGGTGGGGAAACTAAGATCCTGCATGCTATGTGGACCAGCCAAAACAATAACAAAAGAAGATGTAATGTAATGACAGCTTTGTCCTAGTCTCTGCTATTAGCAAAGGAGAACAGAGACTTTATTCTCACAGACAGAAGTAGGCTTTTTCACACTTATTAATAACCCGAATTAGAACAGGATGCATTCTTTGTCACTTGACTTGGTTTGCTGTAGAGCTATCATGTTTAATGTCTTGCTTATAAAATCATGAGGCAATAAATGAAGAGAACATTGTATACCATTCTCAGCAGACAGCATCAAGGGCAAGAAATACAATAGGATGTTCTGTTTCCAGGAGGAAATACACCAACTCCCTAGGTCTATGGACCTATTTATTTTAAAACTTTCTATTTTATATTAGGGTAGATGGATGTGAGAGTTGGACTGTGAAGAAGGCTGAGCGCCGAAGAATTGATGCTTTTGAACTGTGCTCTTGGAGAAGACTCTTGAGAGTCCCTTGGACTGCAAGGAGATCCAACCAGTCCATTCTGAAGGAGATCAGCCCTGGGATTTCTTTGGAAGGAATGATGCTAAAGCTGAAACTCCAGTACTTTGGCCACCTCATGCGAAGAGTTGACTCATTGGAAAAGACTCTGATGCTGGGAGGGATTGGGGGCAGGAGGAGAAGGGGACGACCCAGGATGAGATGGCTGGATGGCATCACTGACTCAGATGTGAGTCTGAGTGAACTCTGGGAGATGGTGATGGACAGGGAGGCCTGGCATGCTGTGATTCATGGGGTCACAAAGAGTCAGACACGACTGAGCGACTGAACTGAACTGAACTGAACTGAGAGCTGATTAACAACATTGCAATAGTTTCAGGTGAACAACAAGGGACTCAGCCATACATACACATGTATCCACTCTCCCCCAACTCCCCTCCCATACAGGCTGCCACATGACATTGAGCAAGAGTTCCCTGTGCTATTTAGTAGGTCCTTGTTGGTTGTGGATTTATTTCATTTTAAACATAGGGACCAAAGGTACACAGGGTACAGTAATAAGTTCCTATCCAACTACCTATGGCTCTTCTCCAAATTCAGCCCACAATTTCCTAAAACTAATCTCTAGCTCATCAGTTAACTTCTCTAGGGGCAACTAAGGTTCCCAGTTTCCCGTGTATTCTATGGCTTATTTTACAGTGGAGGAAAGTGAGGCTCAGAACAGCGAAAATGCTCTGTCTAAAGTCACACAGGGTGTTACTTGCTGCAGCCTGAACTGGCCTTTCTCCTCTAGAGCACATGTGACAGCATATGTAGCTGTCAGCAAGCCTGAGGCAAACCAAAGACATTCCTTTCTTTTTTAAAAATTGTATTTATTTACTTGTGTAGTTTTGGTTCTGCTGGGTCTCGGTTGCAGTGAGTGGGGTCTGGGGCTGCCCTCTAGCTGTGGCGAGCAGGTTTCTCATCGCAGGGGCTTCTCTTGTTGCAGAGCATGGGCTCTAGGGCTTCGGCTTCTGTAGTTGTGGTGCACAGGTTTGGTTGTTCCGTGGCACGTGGGATCGTCCCAGATCAGGGATTGAACCTGTGTTCCTTGAATGGGAAGGTGGGTCCTTAATCACTGGCACACCAGGGAAGTGCCCATTCTTTTCTTAACAGGCAAACCAGAACCTTCTAATATCATTCAAAGTGCTTTTATTTGGCTGAACGTTCAATAAAGGCTCAAGATATTCATTCTGAAAGAGAAGTGTAGGAAGTCTATTCTTTTTTTTTAAATTGGGATATAGTTGCTTTACAGGGCTTCCCTGGTGGCTCAGATGGTAAAGAATCTGCCTGCAATGCAGGAGACTTGGATTCAATCCCTGGGTTGGGAAGATCCCCTGGAGCAGGGAATGGCCACCCACTCCAGTATTCTTACATGGACAATCCCATGGACAGAGGAACCTGGCAGACTGCAGTTCACGGGGTCACAAAGAGTCGGACACAACTGAGTGACCAGCGCTTTCACTTTTCATAGTCGCTTTACAATGATGTGTTAGGTTCTGTTGTACAACAGTGTCAGCCATATGGAAATGTGTATATATATATCGTTCCTCCATCTTGGACTTCCCTCCCACCCCTCATCCCACCCCTCTAGGTCATCACGGAGCTCCAAGCTGAGCTCCCTGTGCTAGACAGCAGCTTCCCACTAGCTCTCTGTTTTACACATGTAGTGTATATATGTCAATTCCATTCTTCCAGTTCATCCCACCTGCCCCTTCCCCACTCCTGCCCCGTGTTCTCATGTGTGTTCTCTACACCTATGTCTCTATTTTAGTGGCTTCAGTTGCCAGAGGAAGAAACTGAGGCTCAGAAAGGGAAATGATTGTCCATCAAATAAATGTTGAATGGGCCTATTTTCATGAACTTTGAGTGGTGCTCTCGATTTTGCAAATACAGCCTGAGTTCCCTTCATCCCAGCCCCAAATCATTAGCTCTGGGTTCCCCTGGCTGTTTCAGTGGCATTATATCTGAGTTCTATTGGAAAATCCAGGAGCACATTGATTTCCTATAATGGTTTTATCTATAGAAACTTGTGAGGACATCTTTTGGCCAGAAGACTTGGCATTGAATAGCTGAAAACCTTGAACTGTTCCAACGCCCTGCCTCCCAATTGTGAACAAATAAACCTTTGCTCCTTCAGAAAAAACTTTTCTGCACCCGCAGACTGGAGCTCCTTGACCCAGTCTTATTATAAGATGCACCATGTGGTCACAAATGGATTGCTAAGTATTCATGACAGCTTGTTGCCTTCTTGGTAATGTAAGTTATAGGCTTCAGAGGGAAAAAAAACAATCACAGAATCAAGCTTGGGAGAGAGAAGTTTTCTCTTATCTTTTTAATTTAGATTGTATTAAGACAGTGTAATTACAGAGATCTGAAGAGAGATTGAGAGCAAGATGAAAACATAAATACAGTGAAACCAAACCCTCCTCCCCTGCCCTGGGGAAGACACTAAGTGTTTAAAAACGCTCCTAGGTGTATTTTTCTTTTTTCTTTTTTAAAAGAAAAAAGGTCCTCTATGATCCTTTCTCCTTTGAATCTCACAACAAACCCTAGAGTCAGGAATTGGCACAACTTCCATTTTAAAGCTGAGAAAAACCAAAGCCCAGAGAGGTCGAGTGACTTAGCCAAAGTAACACAGCAAAGAAATGACAATCCCAGGATGAAGCGCAGGGTTTCTGGCTTTCAGGTGCCATTCTTTCTGAACACCACCTCCACCTTCAATTCCCCTTTGCACTCCTTCCTTCAATTCCTCTTTTCACTCCTTCTCTAGCTCCTTGGTTCAGTCTTTTCCTCCTTATGCTCACTGAAATGTAAGCATCCTTGAAGTTTTTCTCCTAGGTACACTTCTCTTTCCTCTCCTCGTTTTTGTTTACAATTTCCAATTTTCCTCTTACAATTTCCAACAGCACCTCTTTGCAAAGGCCCTATCACTACCACCACCCCAGGTCAGTATCTGAAGCTCAAACCCCTCCTCTGCGCCCCTATCATAGATTCTGTGGGTTTCTGTGAAGATTCTGGGGTTCACATTCAGGTGGGAACCTGCAGAAGGTGAGACTCAGTACGGTGGAAGACCTAAGTCTCCAGCCCTGCGATTAGGGCCTCTGACCTTCACTTTCACTTTCCAAACCTGAACAAGGTGGCAGGGGGCCGGAAATGGGGGTGGTGGTGCTGAGATCGACACTTTGACACAGGCTGCAGCCAGGACTCTTTGCTGCAATACTTGCACCTGGACACACCTCTCCTCGGGCAACAAAACCCAGGGATCGAACCTGCATCTTCTGCATTGGCAGCCAGATTCTTTCCCACTTGAGCCACCAGGGAAGCCCCAAAAGGTGCAGAAGGCAACAAAAATCCACTGACAGCAGAAGCATCTTTGAGATGATCAGCGGTCACTGTGAGCTGATGGCCTGGACTGATGGTATAAATTTCTGCCATAGGGACTTCCCTGGTGGTCCATTGGTTAAGACTTTCTGCTTCCAGTGCAGAGGGTGAGGGTTCGATCCCTGGTCAGGGAACTAAGATCCCACATGCCACTAGGTATGGCCAAAAAAAATTTTTTTTAAATTCTGCCTTAGAACTAGACAACGAGGCAATGGGCATCATTGCTGCTGTTTAGTCACTCAGTCATATCCATCTCTTTGCAACCCCCTGGATGATAGCCCACCAGGTAACTCTGTCCATGGAGTTCTCCAGGCAAGAATACTGGAGTGGGTTACCATGCCCTCCTCCGGGGGATTTTCCCAATCTAGGGGTCAAACCTGTGTCTCCTGCATTAGCAGGTGGATTCTTTACCACTGAGCTGCCTGGGAAGCCCAGTGATGGTCTTAGTAAATGGAGGTGACAGAACTGTGACATAGCAAGGACCATGTGGTCAGGGGGTGAGATGAGTGTCTCCCCTTGTCCTTCTCCAAGGAACCTGTGCTTGTTTACCAGAGTAACTCGGTGTACTCCCTCTTTAATGACGTCTGGGCTAACAAAGATGCCGAGGAACTCAAAATGTACCAAGGGTCCCTACCTTCCCAGTGAGGGACATAGATTAGTTGGAGCCCAAGTCCTCTCAAGGGGGATCCTTTGTATCCAGAGGTCTACTCCAGTTACTTTCCTGATTGTTGTTGTTGTTCAGTCATTAATTCATGTCCGACTCTTTGTGATCCCATGAACTGCAGCACACCAGGCTCCCCTGTCCATCACCAATGCCTGGAGCTTGCTCAGACTCATATCCATAGAGGCAGTGATGCCATCCAACCATCTCATTCTCTGTCATCCCCTTCTCCTCCTGTCTTCAATCTTTCCCAGCATCACAGTCTTATCCAATGAGTCAGCTCTTCCCATCAGGTGACCAAAGTATTGGAGCTTCAGCTTCAGCATCAGTCCTTCCAATGAATATTCAGGGTTGATATCCTTTAGGATTGATTGATTTGATCTTCTTGCTGTCCAAGGGACTCTCAAGAGTCTTCTCCAGCATCAAAATGTCAAATCAATTCTTCGGGGCTCAGCCTTGTTTACTTTCCTGGTTGCAAGTGTGTAATTATGCTGCATGGTTGGCAGAATTCTCATTCACTCTCTGACCTGTGGAGGAAGAGAGAAAATAGGAAGAGCAAGCAGAAGGCCCTGCAACAGGCCTTCACTCCAACCAAGATAGTGAACTAGAAGCCATACCACCTCATGGATGAATCAGCAAATACTAGAACCATCTTCACCGATCTCAAGGATGCAAGGGTGGTGGCTGTCATCTTGTCTCTGTTATTCAATTCACTAGTGTGTCTTCTGCAAAAACTAGAAGAATTTAGGAGGTGCTGGTGGACAACTATAAAGCAAGTCAAATGATCACCCCAATTGCAGCCTCAGTGCTGACTGTGCTATTTTTACCAGAATGGCCTTAGGCACTAGGAATGTGGTTATTGATCCAGCAGATATGTTCTGTTCAAATCCTATCAGTAAAGGGGATAAAAACTAGCTCACCTTTACATAGAAAGGATGAGAAGACACACTCAACACCTCGCTCAAAGGCTGTGATGACCTTCCTGCCTGTCGCAGTAGAGCCCACAGAGATCTGCCAGCCATGGAGCCCTTGCAGGGTGAGCTGACTCACCTGACTAGAATAATCACCTCATCTGTCTGGGGCTCTGACTTACCCTCCAATGTGCCTCTTCTACCTCCTCCGTACAAGGACTGACAGAATGCCACTCTGACTGGCATAGAATCTTGAACCATATTGGTTTACTTTTGTTTCATTATGGTAAAAGTCACATAGTATAAAACATACTATTGTAACCATATTTAACTGTAGAACTCAGCGGCACTAAATACATTTACTTGTACAACTCTCATCAGCATCCATCTCCCAAATTTTCCACCTTCCTGAACTGAAACTCTGTCCCCATTAAACACGAACTCCCCTTTCCCTTTCCCCTCACCCCTTGGTATCTATCAATGTACTTTCTGACTCTATGAATTTGACTATTCTAGGTGCTCCATATGGGTGGAATCCAACACTATTTGTCTGCACCTAATGCGCAGGGAAGCACCAGGGGCTTCCCTGGTGGCTCAGAGGTTAAAGTGTCTGCCTGCAATGCGGGGGACCTGGGTTCAATCCCTGAGTCGGGAAGATTCCCCTGGAGAAGGAAATGGCAACCCACTCCAGTATTCTTGCCTGGAGACTCCCATGGACAGAGGAGCCTGGTGGGCTACAGTCCACAGGGTCGCAGAGTTGGACACAACTGAGCGACTTCACTTTCACTTTCAATGTGCATTGAAGTGCATTTTTAAGGTTAACTTAATATATGTCCTGCAAACAGATTGTACCTTCTCTGCCCCCTACCCCAGTGCTCTACAGCTGGTCCTCATTAGTTATCTCTTTTATACATTGCAGTGTATATATATCAATCCCAATCTCTCAGTTTATCCCATCCTCACCCTTCCCACCCCTTGGTGTCCATACATTTGTTCTTTATGTCTCTGTCTCTATTTTTGCTTTGCAAATGGTTGAACCATATTGCTTTAAACCAAGAGGCACATTTCTTAACAAAGGAAATGCATGGACACGTGTATAACACATACTGTGTCACCTGGAAAATGCCTGCTGAAGTGAAAGTGAAGGTGAAGTCACTCAGTCATGTCTGACTCTTTGTGACCCCGTGGACTGTAGCCTACCAAGCCCCTCTGTCCATGGGATTCTCCAGGCAAGAATACTGGAGTGGGTTGCCATTTCCTTCTCCAGGGGATCTTCCCGACCCAGGGATCGAACCCAGGTTTCCCGCGAGAACAATGAAATTCCTATTAAAGGCTTGGAGTAAATGCCAAACTTGGGGCAACATCTGCAGAATTAGTGCTCTTCCCCCAAGACGGGAATATATGCAATGAAGCAAGGGCCATTCTGGTGCTGTGTCCCCAGTAGATGGAATGAGTATGTTCAGGAACCAACCAAGAGGCAGAAATAACCAGGGGCCTCTCTTAACATCCTTCCCAGTGACGTTCTTACAAAACCTACGCTTCTGTCCCCATACACTAAATTCTGCCGGATCATGGGTTGTGATTCCCCGCAAGGGAGGACTTCCACCAGGAAAACAATAAAGTTCTATGTCCTGGAAGCTGTGACTACCAGCAGGTCACGTGGGGCTTCTTTGGCCAGTAAGCCCACAGACAAGGAAAAGAGCTACCACATGGGTAGGATCTGATGAATAGTCTCTGATTAACACTAGGAACTAGGGTTGCTGCTGCACAATAGGGTCTGAAAGGCATCTGTAAGGAATCTTTGGGGGCTCTTTGGGATGGTCTGGGTGCTTTTTCACACAGGGATAATTGGTCAAAAGGTAGATGTGGCAAGCACCAGCCTTGATTACGCCTAGTGATGGACATTCTAGCAGTAATGATAATTATGTAGTTCGCATCAGTTCTAGACCCTGGACATGATTTGTGCATACCTTATTTAATCACCATATATTTACCCAATGCCTTTATGTGCCAGGAAATGTTCTAAGTGTTGGAAACTTGGTGGTGAACAAGATATCCCTGCCTTGGTGGTACCTTTAATTTAGTAGGAGAGATGGACAAGAAATAACAAAATATGGTAATAGGAGAGATGACCACAGATTGTCAAAGAAGCTGGGGGAGAAAACGCAGATGCTATGAAAAAGAATGGCAGAGTGACTGTGCTTCCCTGGCGGTCCAGTGGTTGGTACTCCATGCTTCCACTACAGGGGACACGGGTTCGATCCCTGGTCAGGGAACTAAGATCTTGAATGCCATGCAGCGTGGTCAAAAAAATAAATAAATAAAAATAATTTGTTAAAAAAGAATGAATTTTAAAAAAAGAATCACAGAGTGACTTACTTGGATGAGGTGGTAAAGAATGGTCTCTTTGTGGGAGTGATGTCCAAGCTGAGACCTGAAGAATTAGAAGGAACTAGTGCTGTGAAGAGTCAGAGCAAAATGCTCCCACAACAGAAAGAGCAGGTGGAGAAGTCCTGAGGCTGAAGGAGGGCATGTTTGATGGAGAATTGAGGCTCCTGTGACTGGAGTTCAGTGAGACGGGCTGGAGAGAAAGGCAGGAGTCTTGCCAGGCTTTGACATGGGGTTAGGTATTCTGATTTGATCCTGGGTGCAGTGGGAAATGGAAAGGCATTGGTGTGGGGCAGGGGAGGGGAAGCAGGTTCCTAATCTGGTGTACCTCATAAATCACCTGAGGCCCTAGGCAGAGAGGGGGTCGCTGGCTGTAACAAGAGCTCAAGGGGTGGAGGAGGCCCTGTCCCATAGGGACTGAAGCATCCAGAAGCATCCTGAAGTATGTACCAGCTCAGCTGGCGTGAATCCACACTCCCCGATCTCAGCTGTCACTGCAGATAAGAGAAGGATTATGTCTGACAATTCCCACAGATGCAATTTTTATTTAGCCTTTCCAGAGCCCATTTAGGTTGGCATTTGAGTAATGAATACCAGGAGTGCTCTGCCCAATATAGGGAGGCAGGCCGGAGACCTTTCTAAAATGCAAATCAGGTTGTATCTCTGCCTGGCTTAAAACCCTTCACTACATACTGAGTAAAGAACACATTGCCTGGCATGAAATTCAAGGCCCTTTGAGATGTGGCTGTGCATCCATTCCTGCTCTTACCTGCCACCACTCCCAAATCTGCCACACCACTGCTCTCCCAAATCTCGAACGCCTGGGTCTCCTGAATACGTTATGTAGGCTCCACGTCTCCACTTCTCTGCTATTCCCTCCTCCTCCTTGCCTTTTTGGACTCATGCAATGGGCTTCCCCGATGGCTCAGTGGTAAAGAATCTACCTGCAATGCAGGAGACACAGAAGACATCGGTTTGATCCCTGGATCAGCAAGGTCCCCTGAAGAAGGAATGGAAACCCACTCCAGTATTCTAGCCTGGGAAATGCCATGGACAAAGGAGTCTGGTGGGCTACAGTCCAAAGGGTCGCAAAGAGTTGGACACTCCTGAGCAACTAAGCACAGCACTGAACATAACACAGATAACTAATGAGAACATACTGTATAGCACAGGAAACTCTACTGTAGTGACCTAAATGGGAAGGAAATCCAAAAAAGAGGGGATATATGTATACGTATAGCTGATTCACTTTGCTATACAGTAGGAACTAACACAACATTGTAAAGCAACTATACTCCGATAATGGCACCCCACTCCAGTACTCTTGCCTGGAAAATCCCATGGATGGAGGAGCCTGGTAGGCTGCAGTCCATGGGGTCGCTAGGAGTTGGACATGACTCAGCGACTTCACTTTCACTTTTCACTTTCATGCATTGGAGAAGGAAATGGCAACTCACTCCTGTGTTCTTGCCTGGAGAATCCCAGGGACGGGGGAGCCTGGTGGGCTGCCATCTATGGGGTCACACAGAGTCGGACACAACTGAAGTGACTTAGCAGCAGCAGCAGCATACTCCGATAAAAATTTTTAAAAATTAATAAGTGCAATTGTATCAGTAACATTATTCCATTTATATAGCCAGCAAGCCTCTAATAAGTGCTTTATAATATTTATGAGGGCACAAATGTGTAGTGAAATTGCACAAGCCCATGCACGGGGATGATACTCAGATTCATCCCAGTGTTTACTTCTGGGAAAGAGGAGGGTACTGGCCTTTGGTACTTGTAAGCAGGGCCCTTCAATTTCTCTGGACAATTTGATTTCTTTCAACAAACCTCAGTGACTACTTAATGCATTGTGGTGACCTGAATGGGAAGGAAATCCCAAGAAGAAGGGATGCATATATACATATAACTGATTCACTTTGCTGTAAGCAGAAAGTAACACAACATTGTAAAGCAACTATACCCCAATAAAAATTAATTTAAAAATAGATAACCATATAAAGAATGACTGCAAGCATTATGTGATAGGTGACACAGGTGGTGCATGCTCCAGAACCACTAAGAAGGAAAATATCATTCTTGGCTGGTTTGCATTAAGATCTTATACCAGCCAATTCTGGAATATTGATCATAGATTTATTATATATAGAAAGTTATCTGAAATCACATGTGTCATTTATTTCTTTGTAGACATAGAAGAGTTTGACTTAAAGTTAAAATATCTGCTTTGATGTAATAAAGAGGAAAAAATAAAAATAAAATTTAAAAAGTTCAGTGAAATAGGTACTGTGTTAAAATTGGATGGAACTGTGGTAATAAGTACACACGTCTTACCATTCTCTGTGCTTTGCTGTGTGCTTGAAATATTGTTGTTGTTTAGTCGCTCAGTCATGTCTGACTCTTTGCAACCCCATGGACTGTAGTCCACCAAGCTCCTCTGTCTATAGCCTTTCCCAGGCAAGAATATTGAAGTGGGTTGCCATTTCCTCCACCAGGGGATCTTCCTGGCCCAAGGATGGAACCCACATCTCCTGCTTGGCAGGTGGATTCTTTACCACTGAGACGCCAAATAAATCTAGTGGGACAAGCAATACAAGAAGCCCTTCTCCATGTATAGCCCCACCTTTGTGTCCAAGGGAGTCTGGTCCCCAAACGTGCTGTGAATGGTGGAGAACCTCTTCCACAGGCATCTCACAATGAGAAGCAGAAGCCAGGCTTGAGTGCCAGCCTGTGCATCTAAGAGCTGCTGTGCCATCACAGTCAGGCTTCATGAAGCAAAATCTGTTTGCAAACTTCCCTCCCCCTGAGTATTTTTCTAGGAAATCTCCAGTTGCCAATGTAAGGTGAATCCAGCTCTGGGCTTTCCTAGCCAGAGACACAACCAGAGCCAGGGGAAACAGATCCACACACATATGGAGGTTTGATTGATTACAAAGATGGTACAGCAGAACCCAGGATAAGGGTGGTCTTTTCAATGAATGGAACCAGGACAAGTAGGGAGAAATCAAATAATATTGGACTCTTATAAAATAGATAAAAAGCAACAAAGTTAGGTTATAGACTTAACTATAAAATGCAAATTTACAAAGCTTTTAGTGGAAATTCAAAAGAATCTCTTCCTGACTTATAGGTAGAAAATGTACGTGCTACAGTCCTTAGGGTTGTGAAGAGTCAGGACGAGTTGAGAGAGTAAGATTGACATATATACATTGCCACGTGTAAAACAGATGACAAGTAGGAAGCAGTATAGCACTGAGAGCTCATCTCGGTGCCCTGTGATGACCTAGGGTGGTGGGATGGGGTGGGTGGGAGGAAGAATCAAGAGGGAAAGGATACATGTAAACACATAGCTGATTCACACAGTTACACAGTAGAAACCAGCACAACATTGTAAAGCAATTATATTCCAACAGAAAAGATGGCATAAAATTTTAAAAGTAAAATCACTAAAGATAAAAACAGTTATAGTTTAAAAAAGATGCCCTGGAGGAGAAAATGGCAACTCACTCCAAAATTCTTGCCTGGAGAATCCCATGGACAGAGGAGCCTGGTGGGCTATGGTCCATAGGGTTGCAAAGAGTCAGACTCAACTGAGCGATTCAAGAACAACAATAAAAACAGTACTTTAAATATTGGACCCTCAAATTCAGCATCTGTATAAGATGCCTCAAATTCTATCACATGTTATGTGTGGATCCCACCCCAACGGTTCAGTTCAGTTCAGTTGCTCAGTCGTGTCCGACTCTTTGCAACTCCATGGACTGCAGCACGCCAGGCTTCCTTGTCCATCACCAACTTCTGGAGCTTGCTTAAACTCAGGTCCATTGAGTAGGTGATGCCATCCAACCATTTCATCCTCTGTCGTCCTCTTCTCCTCCTGCCTTCAATCTTTTGAGCATCAGGGTCTTTTCTAATGAGTCAGTTCTTCGAGGCAGTGGCCAAAGTGTTGGAGGTTCAGCTTCAGCATCAGTCCTTCCAATGAATACTCTACTCAGAACTGATTTCCTTTAGGATTGATTGGTTTGATCTCCTTGAAGTCCAAGGGACTCTCAAGAGTCTTCTCCAACATCACAGTTCAAAAGCATCAATTCTTCGGCGCTCAACTTTCTTTATAGTCCAACTCTCACATCCATACGTGACTACCGGGAAAGCCATAGCTTTGACTAGACGGACCTTTGTTGGCAAAATAAAGTCGCTGCTTTTTAATGTGCTGTCTAGGTTGGTCATAGCTTTTCTTCCAAGGAGCAAGCGTCTTTTAATTTTATGGCTGCAGTCATCATCTGCAGTGATTTTGGAGCCCTCCAAAATAGTCTTTTACTGTTTCCATTGTTTCCCATCTATTTGCCATGAAGTGATGGGGTTGGATGCCATGATCTTAGTTTTCTGAATATTGAGTTTTAAGCCAAATTTTTCACTCTCCTTTTTCACTTTCATCAAGAGGTTCTTTAGTTCTTCTTTGCCTTCTGCCGTAAAGGTGGTGTCATCTGCATATCTAAGGTTATTGATACTTCTCCCAGCAATCTTTTTTTTTTCACTTTATTTATTTATTTTTTGGAGGCTAATTACTATACAATATTGTATTGGTTTTGTCATACATTGACATGAATCTGCCACGGGTGTACATGTGTTCCCCATCCTGAACCCCACTTCCACATCCCTCCCCATCCCATCCCTCTGGGTCATTCCAGTGCACCAGCCTCAAGCACTCTGTATCATGCATCAAAACTGGACTGGTGATCGGTTTCACATATGATAGTATACATGTTTCAATGCCATTCTCCCAAACCATCCCACCCTCACCCTCTCCCACAGAGTCCAAAAGACTATTATGTACGTCTGTGTCTCTTTTGCTGTCTTGCATACAGGGTTATCATTACCATCTTTCTAAATTCCATATATATGTGTTAGTATACTGTATTGGTGTTTTTTGTTCTGACTTACTTCACTCTGTTATAATAGGCTCCAGTTTCATCCACCTCATTAGAACTGATTCAAATGTATTCTTTTTAATGCCTGAGTAATACTCCATTGTGTATATGTACCACAGCTTTCTTATCCATTCGTCTGCTGATGGACATCTAGGTTGCTTCCATGTCCTGGCTATTATAAACAGTGCTGCAATGAACATTGGGGTACAAGTGTCTCTTTCAGTTCTGGTTTCCTCGGTGTGTATGCCCAGCAGTGGGATTGCTGGGTTATATGGCAGTTCTATTTCCAGTTTTTTAAGGAATCTCCATACTGTTCTCCATAGTGGTTGTACTAGTTTGCATTCCCACCAACAGTGTAAGAGGATTCCCTTTTCTCCACACCCTTTCCAGCATGTATTGCTTATAGACTTTTGGATAGCAGCCATTCTGAATGGCATGAAATGGTACCTCATTGTGGTTTTGATTTGCATTTCTCTAATAATGAGTGATGTTGAGCATCTTTTCATGTGTTTGTTAGCCATCTGTATGCCTTCTTTGGAGAAATGTCTGTTTAGTTCTTTGGCCCATTTTTTGATTGGGTCGTTTGTTTTTCTGGAATTGAGCTGCAGGAGTTGCTTGTATATTTTTGAGATTAATTCTTTGTCAGTTGCTTCATTTGCTATTATTTTCTCCCATTCTGAAGGCTCTCTTTTCACCTTGCTTATAGTTTCCTTTGTTGTGCAAAAGCTTTTAATTTTAATTAGGTCCCATTTGTTTATTTTTGCTTTTATTTCCAATATTCTGTCTCCTGGCAATCTTGATTCCAGCTTGTGCTTCATCCAGCCCGGCATTTCACATGATGTACTCTGCATATAAGTTAAATAAGCAGGGTGACAATATACAGCCTTGACGTACTCTTTCCCAATTTGGAACCAGTCTGTTGTTCCATGTCTGGATCTATGTCTGCTTCTTGACCTGCACACAGATTTCTCAGGAGACAGATAAGGTGGTCTGGTATTCCCATCTCTTGAAGAATTTTTCACAGTTTGTTGTGATCCACACAGTCAAAGGCTTTTGAATAGTCAATAAAGCAGAAGTAGATATTTTTCTAGAACTTTCTTGCTTTTTCCATGATCCAGCAGATGTTGGCAATTTGATCTCTGGTTCCTCTGCCTTTTCTAAATGCAACTTGAACATCTAGAAGTTCATGGTTCACATACTGTTGAAGCCTGGCTTGAAGAATTTTGAGCATTACTTTGCTAGCATGTGAGATGAGTGCAATTGTGCAGTAGTTTGAACATTCTTTAGCATTGCCTTTCTTTGAGATTGGAATGAAAACTGACCTTTTCCAGTCCTGTGGCAACTGCTGAGCTTTCCAAATTTGCTGGCATATTGAGTGCAGCACTTTAACAGCATCATCTTTTAGGTTTTGAAATAGCTCAACTGGAATTCCATCACCTAGCTTTGTTCATAGTGATGCTTCCTAAGGTCCATGTATTCAAACCCCAACAGTCCCACGCATTTGCAGTGTTCCAGTTGTTCTTAGGGGCTGCCTTCCTCTCTCCTCCATTGCTGCCCCCTACATTGATCTCAGCACTTAACTCAATTCTCACCAACCATCACTGGTTGCCTTGACCAGATTTTGCTAAAGATTTGGAGTAGTGGAAGGAGATTACAACACAGTAAAGTCCAGACATCAGGTTAAATTTAACGCTAGACTTTAACGTCCTAAAAATGTATGAAATATTCCTCTGATGGTCGTGCCTGAATCATAAGGAAGAGACCTGCTCTTTGTGGACCTAAGGGGGCGTAACAGCCACTCCTGAGGGATCCTGGCAATTTGTGTATTATAATAAGGTTTTTACACATATGTACTCAAGTATTTCTCTTGCTGGGTATGATCATCTGATTGTCACCTTTTTGATACACATTTCTTCTCCTCTCCCATCCTCTCCCTTTTGTGAGCTTTGTTGTTGCTGTTTAGTTGCTCAGTGATGTCCAACTATTTGCAACCCCATGGACTGTAGCCCACTAGGCTCCTTTGTCCTATGGACAGGTCCATAGGATTTCCCAGGCAAGCATACTGGAGCAGGTTCCCATGCCCTCCTCCAGGGAAGTCTGTCAATCTCTCCAGCTGCCAGGAAACATCTCCAAACTCTGTATCATTTGTTAGGGGAGCTGTTTATTTCTTTTTATGCCCTTGTGCCCAGGGGGAAACCTCCTCTTTCAACTCAGAGGTCCATTAGGTGATTTTTCTGGGGAAGGATCCATCTCCTTTACATAAATTATGCCACTTCTAAGAACGCAGATGCAAATACAGTCTACTTTTGTTTTCAATTGCTTTTTTCCCCCTTCTGGCTGCATAAGCCTCCTCACCTACCTGGTCTCTCCTTCCTGCCTCAGACATCAACTGAAATCAGAGGGGGTTCTGAATGCCCCAGAGGTGGGGGATGAGAACTGAAAATACATCCACAGACAGCCAGAGCCTAAGCAGAAGTAGGTAAAACATCAGTTCAAGAAGATGTGTTTTTTTGTTTGTTTGTTTGTTTAAAAAAAAAACTTTAAATTCTAAAATTAATGAATGCTTTTTTTTTTAAATAAAGAAGAGTATAACATGGAAAATAGAGTTCCCTTCTTCAGAGGAACTTGCTATTGTTAGGTAGGTAGAATAGGGAAAAGGAGTCCAAAATGGCGGTGGCTAAAAGACAAGGAAGGGGAAAGCCTGCAAAAATAGAACAAAAGAAGGGGGAGGACCGGAGTGAGGACCTCAGGTAAAACAAACAACACTCCTGGCTGGCCCAATTTACATAGGACAGGCCCAAGGAGAGATAAACATATAAATAGAGGAGCCAAAGCTAGCTCGCTCTCTCCCTTGCGCTGGGGCGCTCTTCTCCTCATGTCTTTGGATTGTCGTGCCCTCACACCTCGAAGATGGATTTTCCTGCTATCTTCTCAATAAAATAGAGCTGTAACACTGAGCTGTAACACTGATTTGTCTAAGAGCTATAACATGGTCCATTCGAGACCTGAGAGCTATAACACGGTCTATCCAAGACCTGAGAGCTATGACACGCCGAGGGGGCTTTAACGTCCGTCACTCCAAATCTTTGTTGTGACGAGGCAAAGAACTGAGGAACATACACTTGCGTGACACTGTCAAGCTGGTGTATCCTTGCAAACATTTTTATCCATAAGTAAACACAGACATTCATATATGCTTGTATATTTATTTACAAATGTCAATACATGTACTGTCAGTTAAAATTGGCACTTGCCATCCCTCTCTGCAAGGATGAAATCACGTGCTGCTGCAGCTGTCGACCTTCAACACCCTGGGAAAGGGGTTCAGGTGGAGAGCAGAAATGAGGCACCCTGTGCTCTGGGAAAACCGGGCAGAACCGGTCTTCAGACAGTTGGATATTTTCAGGAGCTGATTTTTTTGAGCCCACTTCTTGTATCTCCTCATATCTAGAAAAGCACTAAAACCCTTCATGACGACTGTTTCTTGCGACTAGCAGAAACCTTCTAGAAGAACATGCACTTGACAGCATGTATTCCCCCTTCACCAAAATCACATCTAAACTGACCTCCCCTCTCCCCACATCTCTTTGAAGCAGTTTCTCAAAACTCTCTGAGGTGCTGTCTCCTGGGCAATAGTCCTCATTTTTCCCCAAATAAAACTTAACTCGCAACTCTTATGTTGTACATTTAAGTCAACAATCATATTTTTTTTCGTAAAAGAAAGCTTATATTATGCATTCTCTTCTGAGATTTTCGTTTCCATTTCACATAATATATTCAGTACATTTTGTCTATGTCAAGACATACAAATGCCCCTCTTTTTGAATGTCTGCCTAGTAGTAACTCATAGTGTGGCTATATTGTAACTTATTTAACTTACTGATGGATTTTTGCATTGTTCCTAGTTTAAGGATGTTATAAATAATTGCTGCAGTCAGAATCTCCTTACAGATCTTTGTGCACTGCTGAGAAGCTGTGAGATAAATTCCTAAAAGCAGAAATGCAAGAGATGGGGGATGAGCACTTAGGCTGTGTTTTTTAGAGTAGCCTCTCCTGATTTCCTTTCCACCCTGTCACCATCTGTATTGGAGAAGAAAATGGCAACCCACTCCAGTGTTCTTGCCTGGAGAATCCCAGGGACGGGGGAGCCTGGTGGGCTGCCGTCTCTGGGGTCGCACAGAGTCGGACACAACTGAAGCGACTTAGCAGCAGCAGCACCATCTGCTGACCTTCTCCATCCCTTTGAAGAAGGAAAGGGACAGGCCGAGCTGACTCCATCTTGAAAAAGAAGGAAACTCCATTTTACATTCCCGGTGAATTTTGAACTATGTACCTGATAGCCAGGGAGATCACATACCTACTGCTGAACAGGCCTCCCAGACTGATAGACACCAGATTCCATACCAAGATTTCCCTTCACCAGAAAGAATCCCCTATGTAGTCAATCACCTTTGTAATCTTTATGGTACTCATTGGTATAGGTTACAATGTATAACCAGCTGACCCTTCTGATTATGAATCATGGCTGTAACCTGATTGTATTCCCCTTTAACATTTTCCAGGCTAGGTTTAAGGAACTTGGGGGTGTGTACATTTTGAGCATGTACACTTAAGGTTTATAAGGCTTTCACAAAAGTCAGTCAGGGTTCCAGGCTAAAGAGGATACTCTGCTTCGGACACACCGGTGTAATAAACTGCACTCCACTATCCGCGCTGTCCTTCTGAATGAGTTTGTTTCCCAGAGCGTTTGGCTAGAACACCTTCACTTTGCTTTTTTGTTCTCCACAGCACTTGTCATTGTCTGAGATGGTGTATATTTGTTTATCTTTCATCTTCCCTTTTGGAAACTCATGACCAGAGGGGCTTTGCCTGTCTGTCCACAGCTGCAGCTGTTCAGTGGTGCTCTCAGATTCTAGAGAGTGTCTAGCACATAATAGGTGTTAGATAATTTTTTATTCATTTGTCCCTTCATTCCTTCATAAATGTATATTAAGCACATGCCAACACTGTTCTAAGCACTGGGAATACATCACTAATGAAAGTGGACACAGACTTCCCTGGTGGTCTAGTGGTTAAGAATCTACCTGTCAATGCAGGGGACACAGGTCCAGTCCCTGTGTCTTCCCTGGTCTGGGAAGATGCCACATGCCATGGGGCAACTAAGCCCGTGTACCACAACTACTGAACCCCCTCCCTAGAGCCTGGGAAGCACAACTAGAAAGCCCATGTGCCACAACTCCTGAAGTCTTTGCGTCCCAGGGCCTGTGCTCCACAACATGGGACGCCACGGCAATGAGACGCCTGAGCACCACAGCTAGAGAGTAGCCCCCACTCACTGCGACTAGAGAAAGCCTGCAAAAAGGAACAAAGACCCGGTGCAACCAAGATAAATAAATAACTTTAAATAAGTTCATCAAATTTAAAAACAGAAAGTGGACAAAAATCCCACCCTGTATTCAACAAATGCAGGTCTTGTTTTAGCTGGGGAGTTTATGGAGCTGGAGAACACTTTGAAGTCTTCAAAGGAGGCTGTTTTTCCTCTCCTCTGTTGAATTGCTGCATCCCTGCAGGAAAGCATGACACAGACCCACACTGATTCTGGGTCCAGAGGTGGTCTCTTCCCGTGTACTTGCCTACCAGACGCGTGCTGGGGGGTTAGCACACTGATCAGCAGAGTGTTCCAATAGGGCTGGATCACCCAATAATGACAAAGCACTGGATGAGAAGACTGTTCTTTTACTGTCTCTGACATTTAATTTCAAACAAGGATGTTCGCTTGGGCCAAAACATTTCAAATGAAATCCTTTCACCTAAAAATTCAGAAGTAAGCTGCATTTTCTTGAACATTTCATCAGTTAATCCATTAAAAAAAATAGCTATAAAAGTGGACAGCCAATGATGCCCAGAAAATCACAGCTGGAAAAGGAAGAGGTTGGGCTCAGAGAAGGCGGACCAGCCAGGCAAGGGAAGGTCAAGGCTGACTTCTTGAAGCTGGATTTCTTGGAGGTTCACATCTGCCAGCATGTCCCCCAGACAGTGAGCCAGGCCTGAACCGAGGGGCCACGACTGAAGCCTGTTCTCCCACTGTCTGATCTGCTGCTGTCCCTTTGGGGATAGGCACAGTGTGTGCCCCAAGCCAGGCAAGGATGCTGAGAGTGGTCCAGCCATGTCAGATAACTGGCTATGCTGGAGGTCTGGTTTGAAACTCCAGCCACTTCCAGGACTCTCTTGATGGGAAAGCTGGGGTCACTCAGACCTGACAAGAGGTCAGCAGTGGGTCAATGTGTGTATTTGAGGACAGGTAAAAATGAAAGAATAGCACCATTTTGCTGTAGGTAGTGTGGCTTATTTCTTTCATTTTTAGATGTTTTATTACAGAATATTATATATATATATATATATATTTTTTTTTTAAGTAGAAAACAGGGATAGGCAAAAACCAAAACAAAATCTACACATCACGTTGCAGCCCTATTTACAACAGCCAAGGTAAGGAAGCAATTTCAAACATCCACTGACAGATGAATGGATAAAGATTTGGTCCATATATACAATGGAATATTGCTCAGCTATAAAAAAAGAATGAAATAATGCCATCTGCAGTAACAAGGATGCAACTAGAGATTATCATACTAAGTGAAGTAAGTCAGAGAAAGATAAATATCATATCACTTATATGTAGAATCTACTTTTCTAAAGATATAAATGAGTTTATTTACAAAACAAAAGCAGATGTATAAATGTCAAAAACAAACTTATTATTTTCAAAGGAGAAACATGGAGGGGGGATAAATCAGGAACTTGGGATTCACATACATACTCCACTATCTATAAGACAGATAATCAACAAGGACCAACTGAATAGCACAGAGAACTTTGCTCACTATTCTGTGAAAAACTATATGAGAAAAGAATCTTAAAAAGCATGAATATATGTATATGTATAACTGAATTACTTTGTTGTACACCTAAAACTAACACAATATTGTAAATCAACTACATTTCGGTAAAATTTAAGTATTAAAAAAACCCAAAATCTACATATCACACTTGATGTGCCATTAAGAAAAAAATACATGGTGAAATTTTGACAATATTCTTTCTGGGGTTTTAATCAAAGCAAAAATGTGTGTGTGTGTTGTGTGTGTGTGTTTGCATATTTTAACTCCCACTGGGGCTATACTACAGATAATGTTTTATAACTCAAGGAAGTTATTTTCTTAATAAAATTCCTGCACATTTAAGAAAGCTCTTTCCGCTAGCAGTAAAAAATATATAATTTTGCTATTACAGCAAATGGGATCTTTTTTTCCATTAAATTTTCTAACCAGCTCTTGGTTTGCAAGAAAATATTGATTTTGTATATATTTTTAACCAGCCTTCTTACTGTACCCTTGTTAGTCCTAACAAATTTTTAGTTAATTACCTTGGGATTCCTACAGCTAGAATCATCTTGGCTACAAATAAAGGTTATTTGTAAATTATGACTTTTATTATATTTTCGAGGCCTAAGCACATAAAGAAAACTCAATTCTCAAAGGAACATGGTACTTAAATAAACATAAGCATTCCTCTGTCTTGCTGTAAATGAGATCGAATCAACAGCCCTGTTCAGGGTTGACCACAGGATACCTTATATTCTAGGACTGAGCAGAGTTTGTCTCCAAAAAATGACCCTGGTCTGTGGCAGGTTAGCACAGCGGCTTGAATGTTCACCAGGCGCCAGAGCTAATCAGAATGCTGACCTGTGCTTTCTGGAGAGCTGACCGTGGGGTGAGACTGGGTCAAGGGAACGTCTATTAATTGTCCAGAAATGGAACCAAAGGTCTGTGTCACATGAATGTGTGTCAAAGAGGATTTTTAAAGCCTGATTTCCCCATTTAATTTTATGAAGTATTTTATTCAGAAAGAGTGGAGAAGGAATCTATTTTGAAGCACTAGTATTTAAATTTTTTTTCTGGACGCTTGACCCATTTTTTCCTATGGAGTTGGTAGTGTTTTTCTTCTTGATTTGTAGCTCTATCTTTTTCTTCTTTTGGTGTAGACTATTTTGAAGTCTTAATTGAAACTGTTACAATATTGCTTCTATTTTGTGTTTCGGTTTTTTGGCCAAGAGGCAGGTGGGATCTTAACTGCCAGACCAGGGATCGAACCCACACCCCGTGCATTGAACCCACACCCCCTGCATTGAAAGCCAAAGTCTCAACCACTGGACCACCAGGGAAGTCCCCCTCTCTCTTTAATATCTCCTCCTTTTCTCCCTCTACTGGAGCTTTTCCATGGTGTTGCACTACCCACCCTCTTTAAAAACAATCCACCCCATTTCTCCATCTGGTTACAGCTCAAACACAGCAAAGCGTTAAAGCAAGACCCTTTTAAAACATTATCTACCTGCCTACAGCTCCTCATCTCCTTGGATGAGTCTGATCAAGTTGTAGGCAAGATGTTGGTTGACCTGAGAATGTTGAACTAGGTGGTTCTCAACAATTTTTAAATTCCATGACATTCTGTGGTGCGTTCAATAGCCCTGAATAATTAATTCCCAGCCTGAGATCCTCTGCAGGACGATTTTCTCTGCTCACAAGCAATGACTAGCCCAACCCTCCAGGCAGAAAGTAAGCTTTATTGATGTTTCTCTACTGCCCTCTTGTGGTCATTCCTCATATTGCTGCAGTTGTAAGAAGGAATTCATTGGGTATTTATGGGGGGAAAAGTGTTAATTACTTTAAGCGGGGGTTTACTAGGTAGCTCAGTCGGTAAAGAATCGGTTTGCAGTGCAGGAGACCCGGGTTCGACCCCTGGGTCGGGAAGATCCCCTGGTGAAGGAAACGGCAACCCACTCCACTATTCTTGCCTGGAAAAAACAGCGGAACCTGGTGGGCTGCAGTCCATAGGACTGCAAAGAGTCGGGTAGGACTGAGCAACTAACACTTCACTTCACTACAGTGGGAGATATGTGCATGTGTGCTAAGTCACTTTTGCTGTGTCCGACTCTATAATCCTATAGCCTGTAGCCCACCAAGCTCCTCTGTCCATGGGAATTCTCCAGGCAAGACTACTGGAGTAGATTACCATTTCCTTCTCCAGGGGGATCTTCCCAACCCAGGGATCCAACCCATGTCTCTCTTGCATCTCCTGCATTGGCGGGCGGGTTCTTTACCACAAGCGCCACCTGGGAAGCCCAGTGGGAGATACACCTTCATGCCATTCTCTGTGGAGTTCACTCTTTCTTTAGAAGTAAGACACAGCCCAGAAGTGTATTCTGTAGCAGCACGTACCGTCACAGAGCTGGATCACAGGTCTGACTTCACTCCTTACACACACCACCCTCACCACCATCTCCGTCACCTGCATCATGCCCACCACCACCGCTGCCAACACCACCCAAAGGCAGAAGCTGTCAAATCACGTGGACTTTTGAAATGGAAGTTAATAGAATCAACAGCAAACGGAGCAGATTAGCTATAAAACCTAATGTTTGTCCAGAGCTTTTCATTTTGCAAAGAACGTTCACAAATACTCATTGAAACCTTGCAACAGTTTAAGAAGTGAAGTAAGTACTATTGCCATCCTTGTATTTACTTTGCTCTTGAAAATTTTAATACCGAAAAGTGCAAAAGGTAATATAACACACATCCGCATATGTGCCACCCAGAATTAACAAATGCTAATGTTTTGTCATATATACCGGAGACTTTTCTTTTAAGAAAAGCCCAGAAGACAATTAGACATTAGAACTTACACTTTCTTCTATCTTCCTCATTTATTGTATTGTTATTTTTAAATCATTAGAGTTTATGAAATTTATTCTAGCTAGATTTTCCATAGTGGTTCATCTCAGGCATATACCTTAGTGGATGAAATACTTCTGCATTTTTAATTAATATGATGGTTTCTCTCTTTCCTTGCTCTTAGAGGTCTTTCAGGAGGTAGCTTAGAGTAACCCCCCTACACACGAACGAGTTCCATTCTGAGAGCATGTCTGTAAGTCCAATTTGTTCCTAAGTCCAACAAAGTTATCCTAGGTACTCAACTAACACAATCGGCTATATTTATAATACTTTTCACACAAATAATACAAACACAAAAATAAAACATTTTTAATCTTACAGTACAGTACCTTGAGAAATACGCTAGTACAGTACAACAGCAGGCACACCGGGCTGGCATTGAGTGAACAGGCAAGAAGAGTTATTGACTGGAGGAAGGAGAAGGGGTGGGAGACAGTAGAGCTGAAGGGTCGTCAGCTATAGGAGATGGAGGACAAGCTGAGATGCCACTCATGCCCGAGGTTGATGGCATGGGTTCTGGTTCCTTGCTAGATTCAATTGTTCACATCTTCAGAAGTTTGAAACTTGGAATTCATATATAGGGGACTTAACTGTGTTCAGTAATGGTTCATGAGTGCTCTGACCCCTGAGTTCCTTCCAGCTTTAGAGTGGTCACCTCCTGCCTTTGTATTTGAATCACAAGCTCACAGTTTATAATCTCCTTTGGTCTGCACTCTCTTTACCTAAGTTGCTTAGAGACACTACTTTGCTGTCTTTCTCACAGTAAATGTCATAGAAAAGTTGGAGATCACATGATTTCTTCTTGGAGATAACTTGCTTTTTTGTCTTTGTTTTTAATGTAACATAGATGTTGATGACTTCTTCATTTTTTTTTTTTTTGGAAATTCAGTAGCTTCACTAGGATATGTCTGTGTTGACTATTCTGCTTCAATCTTTCCTAAACTGCAAGGTACCCTTAAAACTGAGGATTTGGGTCTTCCTTTATTTTTATTAAAGCTTTCTCTTTCATGTCTTTAGATTTGTTGCGGCGGTTCTGTTTTCTTCTTCAGGAGCACCAGTTATCGGCATGACGGATATCCTTTGTTGTAAAAATCTCTCAGCTTTTCCCTGATAACTTCGGGTTCTTTGTTCTTTTTTCTATTTTATTTGGATAGTTTTCCCAAGCCTTTCTTTAGTGTTCCTACCTGTGATTTCAGTTGTATCTGTTCTCTTTTTGGCATCTTCAAATTGACAGTCATTTCATAACATTTTTTTTCTTCTTCCACATCTTCCCCTGAGATTTGACAATTCTTTTTCATCTCTTCTGCTGTATTATGACCTCTTCTATAATTCTTTGTAAGCTTTTTCTGAAGTCTTAGTGCCTTTTTATAAAAAATATGAAGGAAGTAAGTCAGAAAGAGAAAAATATTAAAGTATATATATGGAATCTAGAACAATGATACAGATGATCTTATTTGCAAAACAGAAATACAGAGGCAGATGTAGAGAACAAATGTACAGATTTGTAATATACACTATTGATACTATGTATAAAATAGGTAACTAATGAGAACATATTGTATACCACAAGGAACTCTACTTCAGGCTCTGTGGTGACCTGAATGGGAAGAAAGTCCAAAGGGAGGAGACATATGTGTATATATGGTGGATTCATTTTACTGCACAGCAGAAAATAGCACAACATTGAAAAGGAACTATACTCCAATAAAAATTAATTTAAAAATTGCTAACAACAAAAAAATAAAGACTTGGGGGAAACTATGTTTGCATTGTTCTGCTTCCTGGAATAATTCTCCTGAAATGCACTCTTCTAATTGTTACCGTGCTGTTATTTCTGGTCCTGTTTGTTGCCCCTCCTTTTGTCATCCACGTCACTGATTTGCAGGATTCGGGACAGTGGGGAGCTTGGAGCAAGGCATCTCCAAAAGCATTTCCATCAGTTTTCTTGGGCACACGCTGGGAACAGGCTTCTGCTCAGCAGCCTTCAAGGTGATCAAGCAGACAGCAGTTTTTTAGCAATACCCCGCCAGCCGCAGGCCTATTGGGGGTAAGATCTGGTGTCATCAGGATCACAAAGCTGACTGTCTCCCATACCCCTCATCCACTTGTCACATCTCCTGTCCATCTGTCTGACAAGCTTCCCCTCCAACCCCCTCCCTGACGACGCTGAGATGGGCAAGAGAGTAGGAGTCACCCCTGCCACTCTACATGGCTCTGAGGTGCCACCATTCCAAGCTGTGTTGCTGCACCATTCAATATAATATTCCTTCTTTAAGAAAAGCCCAAACATGGGGACAGTTTCAATCTCTGGGTTAGGAAGATCCTTGGAGAAGGGAATGGCAACCCACTCCAATATTCTTGCCTAGATGATCCCATGGACAGAGGAGCCTGGTGGGCTACTGTCCATGGGGTCGCTAAGAGTTGGACACAACTTAGCGACTGAGCACACGCATCCAGGAGGTTCTAACTATAGCCTGCTGCTGCCGCAAGAGCTGGAAAAACAGGTTCTCCCCAAACTTTGTTCCAGAAACAATTATTCAACTGTATTAGGCTGCACTCAGTTGTGAGTTTGGTCAGGCAGGTTCTACCTGCATTCTTACAATAAAAATCATTCTTACAATAATTGGCCTTCAATTCTGTTCTGTTAGATACTGAGATAATTACCTCGATTTAATTTAGTTGTTTTCCTGGCAAGTCTTCATCATTTTATTTTTAACATTCCTGTGTCTTTTAATGCATGTCTCAAAACATATTACTGGATCTTATATTTTTTACCTAATCACAGTTTCCCATTTAATTAACTACATTTATTATAATCATTCTTTCATTAGAAATATACAAAGGTACTTCTTTTTTTCCCTATTTTCACTTACTATGCTATTTTTTTCTGCCTCCTTTCCATTTTTCCTCAGGTAGATCAAATTTTCTTTCACTGATTCCAAAATTATTTTTTCCAATTTTGTTTTCATGGTGGCTGCTTGCTTCTAACTTAAGGTCCAAACTCTTATCTACTTGTCTATTGATTTCTTAAACTTACCATCCTCATGCTCTTCTGTTTCTCTGCCTGCATTTTAAACTTTTCCAACCTTGTTCAAAATGGTAGTACTGTGTTGGGAGCTGCGTTAGGCATTACTGACAAAATGGAGGCACGGCCCAAACCCCCTCTCCTCATCTCGCAGGCACAGTCCCGGGATGAAGGGCTTAGCTCTTGTGATTCTGACTTGTTTCTTCCTTTCTTTGGTTGAGTTGGCTGGAAAGAATGTTAAGGTGCTTATTGTTCTTGAGAGGAGCATGAGAAAGCACAAAGCTTTCTGCAGTTGTGCCCAGAAAATAATCCATAAAGTTAACCACTGACATTTGTTCAAAGATCTTTACAAAGAATGTTCCAGGATAAGCATGTAGGCCGCAGCTTGAGGCCATGGGAAGGATTGTTATCTGAGACCTGTTTGTGAGGGGAATGTTTATGGCAAAAGAAGTTTGCTGAGCTTCAGTTCAGTTCAGTTCAGTCGCTCAGTCGTGTCCAACTCTTTGAGACCCCATGAATCGCAGTACACCAGGATTCCCTGTACATCACCAACTCCGGGAGTTCACTCAGACTCACGTCCATCGAGTCAGTGATGTCATTCAGCCATCTCATCCTCTGTCGTCCCCTTCTCCTCCTGCCCCCAATCCCTCCCAGCATCAGAGTCTTTTGCAATGAGTCAACTCTTCGCATGAGGTGGCCAAAGTACTGGAGTTTCAGCTTTAGCATCATTCCTTCCAAAGAACACCCAGGGCTGATCTCCTTCAGAATGGACTGGTTGGATCTCCTTGCAGTCCAAGGGACTCTCAAGAGTCTTCTTCAACACCACAGTTCAAAAGCATCAATTCTTTGGCGCTTAGCCTTCTTCACAGTCCAACTCTCACATCCACACATGACTACTGGAAAAACCATAGCCTTGACTAGACGGACCTTAGGCGGCAAAGTAATGTCTCTGCTTTTGAATATGCTATTTAGGTTGGTCATAACTTTTCTTCCAAGGAGTAAGTGTCTTTTCATTTCATGGCTGCAGTCACCATCTGTGGTGATTTTGGAGCCCAAAAAAATAAAGTCTGACACTGTTTCCCCATCTATTTCCCATGAAGTGATGGGACCAGATGCCATGATCTTCATTTTCTGAATGTTGAGCTTTAAGCCAACTTTTTCACTCTCCTCTTTCACTTTCATCAAGAGGCTTTTTAGCTCCTCTTCACTTTCTGCCATAAGGGTGGTGTCATCTGCATATCTGAGGTTACTGATATTTCTCTCGGCAATCTTGATCCCAGCTTGTGTTTCTTTCAGCCCAGCGTATCTCATGATGTACTCTGCATATAAGTTAAATAAGCAGGGTGACAATATACAGCCTTGACGTACTCCTTTTCCTATTTGGAACCAGTCTGTTGTTCCATGTCCAGTTCTAACTGTTACTTCCTGACCTGCATACAGATTTCTCAAGAGGCAGGTCAGGTGGTCTGGTATTCCCATCTCTCTCAGAATTTTCCACAGTTTATTGTGATCCACACAGTCAAAGGCTTTGGCATAGTCAAGAAAGCAGAAATAGATGTTTTTCTGGAACTCTCTTGCTTTTTCCATGATCCAGCAGATGTTGGCAATGTGATCTCTGGTTCCTCTGCCTTTTCTAAAACCAGCTTGCACATCAGGAAGTTCATGGTTCACGTATTGCTGAAGCCTGGCTTGGAGAGTTTTGAGCATTACTTTACTAGCATGTGAGATGAGTGCAATTGTGCAGTAGTTTGAGCATTCTTTGGCATTGCCCTTCTTTGGGATTGGAATGAAAACTGACCTTCTCCAGTCCTGTGGCCACTGCTGAGTTTTCCAAATGTGCTGGCATATTGAGTGCAGCACTTTCACAGCATCATCTTTCGGGATTTGAAACAGCTTAATTGGAATTCCATCACCTCCACTAGCTTTGTTCGTAGTGATGCTTTCTAAGGCCCACTTGACTTCACATTCCAGGATGTCTGGCTCTAGGTGAGTAATCACACCATCGTGATTATCTGGGTCATGAAGCTCTTTTTTGTACAGTTCTTCTGTGTATTCTTGCCACCTCTTCTTAATATCTTCTGCTTCTGTTAGGTCCAGACCATTTCTGTCCTTTATTGAGCCCATCTTTGCATGAAATGTTCCCTTGGTATCTCTAATTTTCTTGAAGAGGTCGCTAGTCTTTCCCATTCTGTTGTTTTCCTCTTTTTCTTTGCATTGATCGCTAAAGAAGGCTTTCTTATCTCTTCTTGCTATTCTTTGGAACTCTGCATTCAGATGCTTATATCTTTCCTTTTCTCCTTTGCTGTTCACCTCTCTTCTTTTCACAGCTATTTGTAAGGCCTCTCCAGACAGCCATTTTGCTTTTTTGAATTTCTTTTCAATGGGGATGGTCTTGATCCCTGTCTCCTGTACAGTGTCATGAACCTCATTCCATAGTTCATCAGGCACTCTATCTATCAGATCTAGGCCCTTAAATCTATTTCTCACTTCCACTATATAATCATAAGGGATTTGATTTAGGTCATACCTGAATGGTCTAGCAGTTTTCCTACTTTCTTCAATTTAAGTCTGAATTTGGAAATAAGGAGTTCATGAGCCACAGTCAGCTCCCGGTCTTCTTTTTGTTGACTGTATAGAGCTTCTCCATCTTTGGCTGCAAAGAATATAATCAATCTGATTTTGGTGTTGACCATCTGGTGATGTCCATGTGTAGAGACTTCTCTTGTGTTGTTAGAAGAGGGTGTTTGCTATGACCAGTGCATTTTCTTGGCAAAACTCTATTAGTCATTGCCCTGCTTCATTCTGCAGTCCAAGGCCAAATTTGCCTGTTACTCCAGGTGTTTCTTGACGTCCTACTTTTGCATTCCAGTCCCCTATAATGAAAAGGACATCTTTTTTGGTGTTAGTTCTAAAAGGTCTTGTAGGTCTTCATAGAACCGTTCAGCTTCAGCTTCTTCAGCATTACTGGTTGGGGCATGGACTTGGATTACCGTGATATTGAATGGTTTGTCTTGGAGATGAACAGAGATCATTCTGTTGTTTTTGAGATTGCATCCAAGTACTGCATTTCAGACTCTTTTGTTGACCATGATGGCTACTCCATTTCTTCTGAGGGATTCCTGCCCGCAGTAGTAGATATAATGGTCATCTGAGTTAAATTCACCCATTCCAGTCCATTTTAGTTCGCTGATTCCTAGAATGTCGACGTTCACTCTTGCCATCTCTTGTTTGACCACTTCCAATTTGCCTTGATTCATGGACCTGACATTCCTATGCAATACTGCTCTTTACAGCATTGGACCTTGCTTCTATCACCAGTCACATCCACAACTGGGTATTGTTTTTGCTTTGGCTCCATCCCTTCATTCTTTCTGGAGTTATTTCTCCACTGATCTCCAGTAGTGTGTTGGGCACCTACTGACCTGGGGAGTTCCTCTTTCAGTATCCTATCATTTTGCCTTTTCATACTGTTCATGGGGTCTGAAGGCAAGAATACTGAAGTGGTTTGCCATTCTCTTCTCCAGTGGACCACATTCTGTCAGCCCTCTCCACCATGACCCGCCCGCCCTGGTTTGCCCCATGGGCATGGCTTAGTTTCATTGAGTTAGACAAGGCTGTGGTCCTAGTGTGATTAGATTGACTAGTTTTCTGTGAGTATGGTTTCAGTGTGTCTGCCCTCTGATGCCCTCTTGCAACACCTACCATCTTATTTGGGTTTCTCTTACCTTGGGAGTGGGGTATCTCTCCACGGCTGCTCCAGCAAAGCGCAGCCGCTGCTTCTTACCTTGGACGATGGGTATTTCCTCACCGCCGCCCTTCCTGACCTTCAGCGTGGGATAGCTCCTCTAGGCCCTCCTGTGCCAGAGCAGCCACCGCTCCTTGGACATGGGGTTGTTCCTCCCGGCCGCTGCCCCTGGCCTCAGGTGTGGAGTGGCTCCTCTAGCCCGTTCATGCGCGGTTGTAGCCTGGCACTCTCAGCCGCTGCCCTTGACCTCGGACGTGGGGTAACACCTCTTGGCCGCCGCCCTTCAGGCATGGGGTCCTCTTGGCTTCTGCCCCTGACCTCGGACATGGGGTAGCTCCTCTCAGCCGCGCTTAGTGCGCTGGTCGCAGCCGCCTGCGCTTTCACTTACTCTTGCTGAGCTTAGGGTTTAGGAATAATTAAGAATAGCTAAAAGCCTTTTTAGGAGATAGTGAGCTTAGGATGCTAGGGGCAAACAGGATTTAGAAAGATAAGAAATAAATTGAGGAATGTGGTATGCAGCCCATAAATAAGCATGAGTTACAATGTAATCACAAGGACACATAAGACGAAGTAGATAATAGATAGGATAGTGAAAAAGTTGGCTTAAAGCTCAACATTCAGAAAATGAAGATCATGGCATCCAGGCCCATCACTTCATGGGAAATAGATGGGGAAACAGTGGAAACAGTGTCAGACTTTATTTTGGGGGGCTCCAAAATCACTGCAGATGGTGACTGCAGCCATGAAATTAAAAGACGCTTACTCCTTGGAAGAAAAGTTATGACCAACCTAAATAGCATATTCAAAAGCAAAGACATTACTTTGCCGCCTAAGGTCCGTCTAGTCAAGGCTATGGTTTTTCCAGCGGTCATGTGTGGATGAGAGAGTTGGGCTGTGAAGAAGGCTGAGTGCCGAAGAATTGATGCTTTTGAACTGTGGTGTTGGAGAAGACTCTTGAGAGTCCCTTGGACTGCAAGGAGATCCAACCAGTCCATTCTGAAGGAGATCAGCCCTGGGTGTTCTTTGGAAGGAATGATGCTAAAGCTGAAACTTCAGTACTTTGGCCACCTCATGCGAAGAGTTGACTCATTGGAAAAGACTTTGATGCTGGGAGGGATTGGGGGCAGGAGGAGAAGGGGACGACAGAGGATGAGATGGCTGGATGGCATCACTGACTCGATGGACGTGAGTCTGAGTGAACTCCGGGAGTTGGTGGCCTGGCATGCTGCGATTCATGGGGTCACAAAGAGTCAGACACGACTGAACTGAACTGAAGTGCAACCCGATTCTGAGAGAATCGCTGAAGCAGGAACTCTGTTTGTAGGGCAACAGTGATTTCTGGAGACAATAAATCTGGGGGGGGGGGGGACTGAAAATGTCAAACCTTTGACTTAATGCTTTTGTCAAAGTATAAAAGAGAACCTGAAACTTGAAATAAACATGTAGTCCCGTACTTTGAGTCAGAGGCTGCATCATCCCCCGCCAACACCGCTCACCCCTTCAGGCTGATTCCCTGGCTGTTGGAGCTGGACTCGCCGTACTCGGTTGGCATGTGTGTATTTTCTTTCCTCTTTTCTCTGGCTACAGATTGGCTTTTTTTGGCAGTGAAAGTGCGGAGCCTTAACCACTGGATCACCAGGGAAGTCGTTGCCCTAGATTTTTAAACAAGAATTAACATCAGTTCTCACACATGTTACAGCTGTCTCTGAGGTTTAGTTCTCTTCTCTGCTGTGGTCCACATGCCTGAGATCTTCAGTGGAATTTCATATTTACAATTTGGTTAGACATCAGTGTCTGAATTCAGGGGTTATTTTGTTCTTGCCTTTTCTATTTTAAAAATAGGACCTTATCTTCTTCTTGCATGCAGTGTTGCTATTGTGAAATCTAATTTCACTCTGATTGATGGAGGAGTTGTTCTTTCTCTCTGGAGGCATTTAGAATCTCCTCTTTGCCTTTGGAATTCTTACATGTCCATGTCCATGTGGGGGTTCACCTTCTCGGTCCTCAACCCTGTTTGTCATGTCACTCCATGAGCCTTTTGCTCTGAGATCTTTCATCTTTCTTTAATTCTAACAAACATATTTTTATTATTTCTTCTAATATATTTTTTCTGCTTCAGGTTCACCTCTTATCCATCTCCTACCATTTTTACTTTTCATATCTCTTAGTTCTTTTCCCCCCTTCTTTTTGCCTTCTAGGAGGGTTTTCATACACATCAGCTCTATTTCATGCTTTTGTCCTCTCTGAGGGTGGCCTTCATTTCTACTTTTTTATTTCTCATCTGTAACATTTCCATTTGTTCTTTATTACAACTTCATGTTGCAGCTGAACATTACCAACATTTTCTCTTTTAGGTTGCTTCCTTGGTGGATCAGACAGTAAAGAGTCTGCCTGCAGTGCAGGAGACCTGGGTTTGACTTCTGGATTAGCGTTGCAGAAACCAGTACTCGAGAAAACAAGCACACACTCAGAGAGTTGGAGAACTCAGGTTTCTTATGCCAGCGGGCCCAGAGGAGTTAACAGTCCAAGCTCTGAGCCCCGAACAAAGGGATTACAGAATTTTTATAGACAGACTGTAAGCAGGCAACACTAGCTGTTAACAGGCTGGCTTAAACTAAGGGGTTTCATGCTTGCAGGAACAATGGTCAAAATGGGAAGGGGGATGCCTGACCTGGGCAGGCATGATTAAGCAGGTTTGCAGGGGCTGGGCAATTGCAAAAAGCAGGACAAGGGTGAGTGAGATAAAATTTAGTTCTTAGTATTACAAATCCCCACCTTTTGAGACTATGTGACCTACGTGATCTAGACTTTGCAAGGGGCAAGCTGAGTTACAGAGGTAGAAGGAGAAGCAGGTTATGTAAAATTTTAACTTTTCCTCTTCATTGGGAAGATCTCTGGGAGGAGGAAATGGCAACCCACTCCAATATTCTTGCCTGGAGAATCCTATGGACTGAGGAGCCCAACAGGCTACAGTCCATGGGGTCACAAAGAGTTGGATAAGACTGAGTGACTAACACTTTCTCTTTTAGAGTATATTTACTATGTTACTTAAAATGGAGCTCTGTGACAACCTAGAGGGGTGGGATGGGGTAGGAGCTAGGAGGGAGGTTCAAGAGGGAGGGGACATATGTATACTTATGGCTGATTCATGTTGATGTATGGCAGAAACCATCACAATATTATAATTATCCTCTAACTAAAAATAAAACAGAAAAAAAGTATAATCAGAAGAAAAATGTGTAAAAATAAAAATTTGGCTCCACATGTTCCAACAATTTCAAACAATAGTTTGGATGGTGCTCAAGGGGTTGTGTTTCTTCTTTGTTCATCTTGGGAGTATGGTTGTTTCTGCCTGGGTATGCATGTTCTGTTGGGGTCTGGGATGTTTTATGAGCAAGTGCTAAAGACCAGGCTCTGGTTGGTGTCTCCCTAGAGAAGTTAAGGAGGTACTGGGGGAAGGATATTCCCCAGGATGGAGTGTCACAATGAGTAACCCTCATTATCTGATACTGGGTTGGCCAAAATGCTTTTCTGAGTTTTCAAAACACCTTACGGAAAAACCCAAACAAATTTTTGGCCAACCCAATACTTGGCAGCTTGTTCACTGTTCAATTTATTTTATTGATTTATATTAAATTTATTTTTGGCCACACTGGGTCTTTGTTGCTGAATGCGAGCTTTCAGCGTTACAGCAAATGGGGGCAGCTACTCTCTAGTTGTGGTGCATGGGCGTTTCATTGTGGTCGCTTCTCCTGTTGTGGAGCATGGGCTTAGTTGTCCCACAGCACAGGCATCTTCCTGGGCCAGAGACGGAACCTGTGTCCTCTGCATTGGCAGGCAGATTCTTAACCACTGGACCTGCAGAGAAGCCCTCAATGTTCACTTTAAACTCTCAGAAAGAACAGTCTGGGGATGAGAGCAGCCTTAGTTTCTAACCCATCACCCAGAGGTCTTAGGAGGGGAGGACAGGGAAGAGGAGATGCCCTAGGGCAGCTGGTCAACCACCACTCTGCATCCTGAGGCAGGGCCTCCGATCTGCCCTGATTGTGCCCTACACAAAGCACCTGTGGCCTGACTGCTGCCACTGAAATCATGTTAAAGGGTGGGTGGGGAGCATGGGAGCCTCAAGGCAACATGCAAGAGAGGTGGGCACAGAGCAACAGGGAGCTTCTAAGAGGAACCGGTTACATTATATTGGTTAATCCAGGTAGTGGAACATAAGGATGTGTTACACTGTTTATCACTATACTCCAAACATGGGGAAAGTCCCTGGCGGTTCAGTGGTAAAGAATCCACCTGTCAGTGCCGGAGACACAGGTTTGATCCCTGGGTCAGAAGATCTCCTGGAGGAGGAAATGGCAACCCACTCAAGTATTCTTGCCTGGAGAATCCCATGGACAGAGGAGCCTGGCAGCCTACAGTCCATGGGGTCACAGAGAGTTAGACATGACTGAGCAACTACCCAACAATGAATACTCCAAACATACTTCATAAAAAATCTCTTATGTTTACTTGGTACTTAACTTTAAGAGAGAAGAAATACCATCAAAACTCTATGAACAGGTTTAAGTAGGATTTATCTTTCAATCAAGCTAAGTAAGGCTTACAGAGCTTCTTTCTAGGCAGACTGTTTATTTTGTTCCCTACAGGGCACTGCTACTGCTAAGTAGTGTCCAACTCTGTGCGACCCCATAGACAGCAGCCCACCAGGCTTCCCCCGTCCCTGGGATTCTCCAGGCAAGAACACTGGAGTGGGTTGCCATTTCCTTCTCCAATGCATGAAAGTGAAAAGTGAAAGTGAAGTCGCTCAGTCGTGTCTGACTCTTCAGGACCCCATGGACTGCAGCCTACCAGGCTCCTCCATCCATGTGATTTTCCAGGCACTATTAACACTTAAAACAGCTTAGGATTTCAGATTTGTGGGGTTTTGTGTTTTTTTTTTTTTTAATGAAAGACATGATATCTGCCCTCAAGACCTACTATTTAGATATTTGATCAGTATGCATTTAAACATCTATTCTGCTTTCTTGACTATGCCAAAGACTTTGACTGTGTGGATCACAAGAAACTGTGGAAAATTCTGAAAGAGATGGGAATTCCAGACCACCTGACCTGCCTCTTGAGAAACCTATATGCAAGCCAGGAAGGAACAGGTAGAACTGGGCATGGAACAAGAGACTGGTTCCAAATCGGAAAAGGAGCACGTCAATGCTGTGTATTGTCACCCTGCTTATTTAACTTATATGCAGAGTACATCATGAGAAACGCTGGGCTGGAAGAAGCACAAGCTGGAATCAAGATTGCCGAGAGAAATATCAGTAACCTCAGATATGCAGATGACACCACCCTTATGGCAGAAAGTGAAGAGGAGCTAAAAAGCCTCTTGATGAAAGTGAAAGAGGAGAGTGAAAAAGTTGTCTTAAAGCTCAACATTCAGAAAACGAAGATCATGGCATCTGGTCCCATCATTTCATGGGAAACAGATGGGGAAACAGTGTCAGACTTTATTTTGGGGGGCTCCAAAATCACCACAGATGGTGACTGCAGCCATGAAATGAAAAGACACTTACTCCTTGGAAGGAAAGTTATGACCAACCTAAATAGCATATTCAGAAGCAGAGACATTACTTTGCTGACTAAGGTCTGTCTAGTCAAGGCTATGGTTTTTCCAGTAGTCATGTATAGATGTGAGAGTTGGACTGTGAAGAAGGCTGAGCGCCGAAGAACTGATGCTTTTGAACTGTGGTGTTGGAGAAGACTCTTGAGAGTCCCTTGGACTGCAAGGAGATCCAACCAGTCCATTCTGAAGGAGATCAGCCCTGGGTGTTCTTTGGAAGGAATGATGCTAAAGCTGAAACTCCAGAACTTTGGCCACCTCATGCGAAAAGTTGACTCACTGGAAAAGACTCTGATGCTGGGAGGGATTGGTGGCAGTAGGAAAAGGGGACAACTGAGGATGAGATGGCTGGATGGCATCACTGACTCGATGGACCTGAGTCTGAGTGAACTCCGGGAGTTGGTGATGGACAGGGAGGCCTGGCGTGCTGGGATTCATGGGGTCGCAAAGAGTCGGACACGACTGAGCAACTGAACTGAACTGAACTGACTAAGCTGAATGGGAAAGGCTGTTCATCTAACAACTAACACATATTAAGAGCTTAGCATCTATCAGGCATTATTCTACACTAGGAATACAGCAGTAAACAAAGGCCCTGCCTTCATGGAGTTTCCATCTTTATGAGGTAAGCACAACAATAAGCAGACAAGTAAACATATCTGTGGGTGGTGATACATGCCACACAGAGAAGTAAAGCCAAGACAGGCATGAACGGCCAGGGCGAGGCGAGATGACGCCATATTAGAGAAAGTCATCAGGGGAGACCTCACAGCTAACATGATACTGGTCAGGAGGAGCTCATGCAGGCAGCAGGGAGAGGGTGTTCTTGTAGAGGAAACAGCCTGTGCAAAGGTCCTGGGGTAGGGGCATGGCCTGCTGTGATGGGAATAGCAAGCCAGGAGGACTTGAAAGCAGAGAGTGGATGGCGTAGGGTAGGGGCTTCCAGGGCCAGAGGCTGAGGCACCAGGCACTTCAGGACTTCACCACCACGGTGGGGACTTAGCCGTGAACTGAGAGCAACATGCACGACATGGGGAAAGTTCTGACCAGAAGTGAAGGATCCGACTTACATTTTAAGGAGGCCACTGTGGCCATGACCCTGAGACAGCCACTCAGTACTGCTCAGGCTTGGCATTTTCTGTTCTGAGCCCCTGTATTTAAATGAAATGATGACTCAGTCATTCAGAGTAACCACTAGTCTGAGACCACAAAGTCACCAGCTCCCTACTTCACTGTTTTCATTCAGCTGAGAGGAGTAACTTACTGCCCCCTCCACAAACGTCTACACAGACCCATCTCTGAAGTATAACTTGCTCTGTCACATTCCAATTATTTATATGCATGCCAGTGATCCCCACTAAGCGGTGAGCTCCTTTAGGGACACAAAGAGTAGTTATACGTATATATACAACTGATTCACTTTGCTGCACAGGAGGAACTAACACAATGTTGTAAAGCAGTTATATACCAATAAAAAACGAATTTAAAAAAATGACCTTAGGGCCTGTTACACAGAGTGAAGTCAGAAAGAGAAAAGCAAGTATTATATATTAACACATATATGTGGAATCTAGAAAAATGGTACAGGTGAACCTGTTTGCAGGGCAGGAACAGAGAAGCAGACTTAGAGACTTGTGGACACAGCGGGGAAAGGAGAGGATGGGACAGACTGGGAGAGTAGCAGTGATGCATATACGCTGCCATGGGTAAAACAGACAGCTGATGGGGAGGTGCTGTACAGACAAGCTCAGTTCGGTACTCTGTGATCACCCAGAGGGGTGGGATGAGGAGAAAGGGAGGTCCAAGAAGGTCGGGATATATATATACTTTACAGCTGATTCACATTGTTGTACAGCAGAAACCAATACAACATTGTAAAATAATTATCCTCCAATTAAAAATAATAAAGTCTTATACCTAAAAAAAGACCCTGATGCTGGGAAAAAGCTCTGGTGGCAAAGACTGAGGGCAAAAGGAGAAGGGTGGGGCAGAGGATGAGATGTTTGGATGGCATCACTGACTCAATGGACATGAGTTTGAGCAAACTCCAGGAGATAGTGGGGGACAGAGGAGCCTGGCAGGCTACAGTTCATGGGGTCACAAAGAGTCAGAGATGACTTAATAACTGAACAACAACACCTAAAAAAATTAATTAAAAAAAAAAGAGCTTCTTCTTCGTGAAAACACCAAATGGCGGATGACGCCGGTGCTGCGGGAGGGCCCGGAGGCCCCGGTGGCTTCCGCGGAGGCTTCGGTAGTGGCGTCCAGGGACGGGGTCGCGGCCGGGGCAGAGGCCGCGGAGCTCGCGGAGGCAAGGCCGAGGACAAGGAGTGGCTCCCCGTTACCAAGCTGGGCCGCCTAGTAAAGGACATGAAGATCAAGTCTCTGGAGGAGATCTACCTTTTCTCTTTGCCCATCAAGGAGTCTGAGATTATTGACTTTTTCCTGGGAGCATCCCTCAAGGATGAGGTTTTGAAGATTATGCCCGTGCAAAAGCAGACCCGTGCTGGTCAGTGAACCAGGTTCAAGGCGTTTGTTGCCATTGGGGATTACAACGGACACGTCGGTCTGGGTGTCAAGTGCTCCAAGGAAGTAGCCACCGCCATCCGTGGGGCCATCATCCTGGCCAAGCTGTCCATCGTCCCCGTGCGAAGAGGCTACTGGGGGAACAAGATCGGCAAGCCCCACACGGTTCCTTGCAAGGTGACTGGCCGCTGCGGCTCCGTGCTGGTGCGCCTCATCCCTGCCCCCAGAGGCACTGGCATCGTCTCCGCCCCTGTGCCCAAGAAGCTGCTGATGATGGCCGGCATCGACGACTGCTACACTTCTGCCAGGGGCTGCACCGCCACCCTGGGCAACTTCGCCAAGGCCACTTTTGATGCCATTTCCAAGACCTACAGTTACCTCACCCCTGACCTCTGGAAAGAGACGGTGTTCACCAAATCTCCATATCAGGAATTCACTGACCATCTTGTGAAGACCCACACCAGAGTCTCTGTGCAGAGGACGCAGGCCCCAGCTGTAGCCACCACATAATTTTATAAAGGGAATAAAAAAGTGAATGAAACCAAAAAAAAAAAAAAAAAAGAAAGACCCAAGTCTCTATGGTGCTCACACTCAGATTTTATTAGCCAGAGTCCCACCTCCAAGGAGATACACAACCAGCCAAGGCACCCAGCTACCATCCTGTTCTTGCTTCCAGGGCCGATTCCAGGGCTCCCCGGGGGTGGGGTTTCTGCAAAGCTGCTTTAGGGCCTGGTTTCCACAGGTACAGAGAGCTCAAGGGAGGGAAGCCCAGACTCAGGGCCCAGTCTTCTCCACAGGGGAGAGGACACAGAAGCCAAATGTGTTGTGCATCACAGAGCAAGGAGAGAGAACCCTGAGCTGTGGTGTGGAGGCCGTGGCACTTGGGATTCCTTCTGCTGGCCAGGCTGCTGGATGGCGGCCTGCCTGCCCCCCACAGTAGCCAGTCCCTGCCTGGTCAGACCCTTTCTGCGTTCACTGTTGCACATATAAGGCAGCTCGATGCCTCCTGCTAACTGGGCTCTATGAGCTCCAGCTGCTGGAGGACAAGGACCAAGCATCTGATTAGAAGGTGAGATGACAGGGCATCCACCCTGGGGTACACCCACCAGCCCGCACGAGCCTGAGGCCCAAGGGGGCTGCTCTGTCCCGGGGTGCAAAGGGCTTGGGAGCAGAGCACCCCAACTAGGAGTGGACCGTCCTGCCAATGGGCCGTTTCTCTGTAAAGAAGCTTTTTAGCAGTAGCACCTGGCTGAAGCTAACCACAAACAGGGCGATGGTCTCGCCGATGGACCAGTAAGAGACTCGGCTGTTGAGGTCTTCTGCGCGGGCCCGGTCCTGCGCCTCCCGGAGTCGGTAATGCTTCTGGGAGTCGATCACCGTCTTCAGAGCCTCATGGATGGTCACACAGGCAGACTCCATCTGGGCAGAAAGAGAAAAGAGGTCGCTGCTGACCCTCAGAAAAGAAGAATGGAAACTGGCACACACAAAGCAAACTCCGTCATCAACATCCTAGGTACTACTGAGTGCTAACGATGTGTCTGTGCTAAGGGTCTGACACAGTTTTATTCATAATAAGCCTAACTGAGGTTCAGAAAGGTCAGGTAACTCGTCCAGAGTCACAGAGCTAGGAGATGGCAGGAGGGTGAAAGTGTTAGTCGCATCTCCATCATGTCCGACTCTTTGTGACCCATGGTCTGAAGCCCTCCAGGGCCCTCTCTCCATGGGATTCTCCAGGCAAGAATACTGGAGTGGGTTGCCATTTTCTTCTCCTAGTGATCTTCGCAACCCAAGGATCGAACCTGGGTCTTTCACATTTTAGGCAGATTCTTTATCACTTGAACCACCAGGGAAGCCAGATATGAACTCAACTGTCAGGGCTGCTCCCAATGCAGAGGACCTGGGCTGAATCCCTGGTCAGGGAACTAGGTCCCATATGCCACAGCCAAGATCTGGTGCAGGCAAATAAATAAAAACTCAACTGTTCGAGTCCTGAGACTATGCTTTCAAACACTGTCCTGTGTTCTTTTTTTTTTTCCTGAGCTCTTATTTAATACTTACCATATCTCTGACAGGCAAGGATCATTACCCCCAGTGCTAAGGAGGGCTGACTGATTGCTTACTGCATATATTAAAGAGGAAATTGAGTCTTAGAGAGGCTACGTGACTTGCCCAAGGTCACACAGTAAATTAATGGCAGGGCATGGTGTAAATTCCAATTGCACTAGACTCTGAATCTACCCTGGCGGCTCAGATGGTAAAGAATCTGCCTGCAATGCAGAAGACTAAGGTTCAGTTCCTGGGTCAGGAAGATCCCCTGAAGAAGGGAATGGCTACCCACTCCAGTATTCTTGCTTTGGACAGAGGAGCCTGGCGGGCTACAGGCCACGGAGTCACAAAAGAGTCGGACGTGATTGAGAGACTGACACCTTCACTTTATTTCTGAATCTACTGCTCATTCTATTACAAAACTGCTGCCTACACTTTTAGGCATACATACATATACATGAAAACATACACTTCTCATGTACATAGACCCACACCCACATACAAACAAGGGCAAAGACACAGACACGTGTGCCTGTCAGCACATACACATGCATATACTCACATGTAACACGTGCTACATCACAACTTCCTTTACTTGCTAAACTGCCATGTATAGCAGGCAGAACTCTGACTATGTCCCCACCACCACTACCAAGGCCCCTGCTCTAACCCCAGGAAGCTGTGAATATAATGAGCTCCTTCTATGACAATTATATGTCACACCTGAGCCTGTCCAGGGAGTCTGAGAGCCCTTCAAAACAGGGAGCTTTCTCGAGCTGACACCTGAAGGACAAGTTAGAGAGATGGACACAGGAGGATTCAGCACACTGCTGCTGGCTCTGAAGATGGAGAAGGTCACATGCAAGGAGCAGAGAAAAGAACTCTAAGGGCAGAGAGCATGACCGCCAACTGCAAGGAACTCAACTCCGCCAAGCACCTGAGTGAGTGTGAGACGCCCCAGAGCCTCCAGAGGACAGCCTGACCCCACCAGGATCTTGAGTTCAGCCCCGAGAACTTGAGCAAAGCCTCTAGAACTGTGAGATAATAAATGGTTATTAATTTCAATCATTTGTAGTAAATACTGACTCAGCAATGGAAAACTAAGACATTATGCCTTTGAAAGAACATGTCCTTACTCACTGGCAACCTCTAAAACATTCAAAACCTAGAAAACTCTATGGACAATGGGTTCCTGTGTTACAGAATTTCATGAGCACCCGACAGACAACTGCTTCCCATACTGGAAAGGTGAACTGTTCATAAAGTTCAATATAAGAAGCTAGAAACTAGGGCTTCCCTGGTGGTCCAGTGGTTAAGACTTGGTGCTTACAATGCAGGGGGCCTGGATTCTATCCCTGGTCAGGGAACTAGATCCCACAGGCTGAAACTAAAGATCATATTTGCTGTAACTAAGAACCAGCGCAGTCGAAGAGATAATTTTTTTTTTTTAAGACGAGTGGATCTGGGAGCCATTTAGAGACTTTGTAACAGGTCTCTAAAAATCAGTGGGATGAAATCAGTGGGATGGACAGAGATATACATATATATATGTATACCTGCATATGAATGGCCGTTTGTATATGCATGCATACGCATGTGTACATATATGTACATACATGTTCAATATGTATAAATCCATACTTTGCTTTTTAAATACAAGGGAAGGGCTCCTTGGCTTTCCAGGCTGGAATTCCATCCTGTGTTTACGTCCATCGCACACTCATTCAGAAACTCAAGGTATACATTTCATTCACTTGAACTGGGTGCTCCTGGGACCCCTGGGCCTGGCCTGAGCATTCAGCAGTACAGGTTGATACCTCCACCTTCCTCCCAGAGTCCAGAGTCACTGGAGAAGGAGTGCGGTCAGGGTTGGCAGGGAGGAAGAGAGACTGAGGACACAGAAATCACAGGTGCAGACACCCGGGCAAGGGACATGCCACATTGCCGAGGAAAACATCACTTCAGAGGCTTGGCTCGCATGTCACCGGCCAGAGACCAGCACCGAGAGTCTCTGAAGAGGGCCCGAGACCTTCAGAGGAACAACCTCAGACCCGATCAGTGATGGGAAGGAGGTCAGTCCTCAGAGTTAACAGAGCAAGAGGTGGTGTTCTACAGTCTTCCTGGCGTTTGGAACCAGCAAACCCCTTCGAAACTTAGCATGGGCCCCCAGAGACCAAGAGCAACATGACACCAAGATCCACAGACACTGGGAGTAGCCCTTACCGGAGAAACATCATTCCTCCCTTCTCAGGGACCTGCCGTTGCCGTTTGCCTAAGACACCAGTTCCGCTTGTTTCCACAAAGTTTCAGTTAGGCAGCCTGGCCAGCCTGCTTCCTGCCCAGCAGGAAGCCAGCAGAGGCCCTTTTTTTGCAAACAGCTCTGTTTGCCCAAGGCCAGGGGTCCCCAGCTCTCCCAGAGCGTGACTTTCACCCTGCTGAGACCTCCAACCCTGCTAGTTCCCAGTGTCCTGGAGCCTCACGGGGATGGTGGGCACTACTCCATCCTGACAGGTGGTCTCTGGAGACACTCTGACCAATCCTTCTGCCCCTAGGACTATCCCTTTCCTGCATCCCATGCCCACTCCCATCTTATCTCCACCACCTGCTGGCGCCCAGGTCTTCACTCTGTAACTGTCAGGAAATTCACTCAGCCTCACCTCTTCAGGGCCCCCACGGATAAAGCAAGTTCCCTACGTACGATCCTTCAAGTTGCAAACTTTCAAAGGTGCAAATGTGCATGCCATCAAGGTCAGGCATGACAGTGCAGCTTGCCCTCCATCTCCTATTGCTGATGACCCTGCATCTCTACCATCTCCCACCTCCACTCCCTCCTCCTGTCAGTGACTCTTCCTGCTTGTTGACTCGATGCCAGCCCCTGTGTGCCACCTGTTGTACTGTGCTCCTGTACTTTTCAAGGTACTGTACTATAAGATTAAAAATGTTTTCTTTATTTTCTGTGTTTTTTATGTATTATTTGTGTGAAGAGTATTATAAACCTATATAGATGATTGCGTTAGTTGGATACTTTGCTGGACTTAGGAACAAACTGGACTTATGAATGCATTCTCGGAAGAAAACTTGTTCGTACGTACATAGGAGACTTACTGTACTTGGTTCTTTAAATTCTTGAAGAACTCAGAGGCAGAGTCGTGTGAGCTGGCATCAGAGTAGAGTCAGGGAAACTTTAATCTTCCCTTGACCAACACTGAGGCAGCCCCGGACCTTGGACCTCTGTCAGAAGCCTCCAGCCTCCCCTAGGACCTGCCCAGACTCTCGGGATGCTGGGAGCGCTTCAAGCTTGGCCTCCCTCAGCAGGAACCCTGGCCCGTGTCCTCTGCTAGGAGCCCGGTCGTTCTGGAACTCAGGGTGAAGACAGTCCCTCCTGCCTGGGACTCGGTCACTCTGGATCCTGTTCTTTCCCCGAGGCTGATACTAGTACCACAGCACACGGCCTCTGGCGCGGTGCTGACCTAGACGAAGCCTCATGGGAAGAGACATGACAGCTGCAGGCAGAGAGGGGGTCTGTGCCAAGCAAAGCAAGAGCAAAGTTAAGATCAGGGCCCAGGAGGAAATGATGCCCTGAATACCTGCATCTGCTGTTCTCGCCACCTGGGAGGCCCTCTGTCCTCCTGCACATGCTCCTGCACAAGCACTCACACTGTCGCTTGTCAGCTAAGACTCTCCCTGCGAAGACTTTCCCAAACCTCCGGGAAGAGTCAATTGGTCCCTTCCCTGAGAACCCTCACCCTTAAATCACAGCTCTGGGACTTCCCTTGTGGCTTAGTGGTAAAGAAGCCGCCTGCCAATGCAGGAGATGCGGGTTCAACCCCTAGTCTGGGAAGATCCCACGTGCCACGGGGCAAACTAAGCCTGTGCGCCACAACTATTAAGCTTGTGCTCTAGAGCCCGGGAGCCGCAACTACTGAAGCCTGCTTGCCCTAGAGCCCATGTTCTGCAACAGGAGAAGCCGCTGCATTGAGAAGCTTGCGTAGCGTACCTAGAGAGTAACCTCCTGCCTGCCTCAACTAGAGAAAAGACTGAGCAGCAAGTAAGACGCAGCACAACCAAAAATAAATAAATAAACAGAATTATTACAAAGAAAAGACACAGCTCTGATCACAGCATCCTCCGGGCACAAGTGCAGGCGGAGCACGTGCCCAGCATTAGCAAGTGGGCTTTGTCGGAGGCAGACACAGATAGAACCCCGCTCAATCAGGGAGAGGGGACAGAGGTACAGAAGTAGATGGAAATGTCTCCTGCATCTGGGCAGAAGTAAGGATGAGGTCCCCAGATGCAGAAGCAGCAAGTGCAATCTCTCCTGCAACAAAACGCAACTCTGAGGCTCCAGGAAAGAATGTCTCTACTGCCCTAACCCACAAAGCCTATTCTCTACTGACTAAAGGGCCATACAGTCAAAGCTATGGTTCTTCCAATAGCGATGTACGGATGTGAGAGTTGGATCATAAAGAAGGCTGAGTGCTGAAGAACTGATGCTTTCGAATTGTGGTGCTGGAGGAGACTCTTGAGAGTCCCTTGGACAGCCTGTGCTCAGTCAATCCTAAAGGAAATCAACCCTGAATATTCATTGGAAGGACTGATGCTAAAGCTGAAGCTCCAATCCTTTGGCCACCTGATGCAAACAGCCAACTCACAGGAAAAGACCCTGATGCTGGGAAAGACTGAGGGCAGGAGAAGGGGGCGACAGACGATGAGATGAGATGGTTGGATGCACCACTGACTCAATGGACGTGAGTTTGAGCAGACTCCGGGAGACGGTGAAGGACAGGGAAGCCTGGCATATGCAGTCTATGGGGTTGCAAAGAGTCAGACACAACTGAACAACAACTGCACTAATCCACAAAGCCTTTTCTCTACTGGTTTCTTTTCCACTGTGTCAAGGGGCAAATCTCTCAGCTCATGTGGCGACAGTGATGAAGAACCTACCTGCCAATGCAGTCAAAGGAGGAGACGTGGGTTTGATCCTGGGTTGGAAAGATTCCCTGGAGGAGGAATTGGCAACCTGCTCCAGTATTCTTCCCTGGAGAATCCCATGGACAGAGCCTAGTGGGCTACAGTCCATGTGCTGGCAAAGAGTCGGACATGACTGAGCAACTGAGCACACCCACAGCTTCTGGAAACTTACAAAATCTTCAGCACAGAAGCTATTTCATCAACAACCAACAGAACTCTTGAGAGGACAGGTTATGAAAGCTCTTACACATAAAGACACATCCTGGGCTGGACTGTCTATCAGCACTCATGTTGCCAAGTTCAAATACAATGATGCCCAGCAGAACTCTCCACGCATGGGCACCAGCCACTTGGGACTACTGAGCACTAGACAGATGTGTTGTTACAGAGCAAACAAGGAAGCGAATTTTAACATTAATATGTCAGTAGCCCTAAGTAGGTAGTGTTTACTGACTGCACAGTGCAGTACTAACCTTCAGCTGCTCAGAGAATAAACCCATCATCAAAGCCACAGAGGAATGGAGCCTGTGGTCACTTTGGAGGGCAGCCCAGAAGGTGACCTGGTCTCACCAGAGACTCAGATGCTCTGGCTTTGGTTCTGGGACAGGTGCGGCCACATATGGTCATTCCCATCTTGGGGACTCTCCTGGGTCTTGCCACTCAGTTGCTCGACAAATATTTGGTGAGCTCCTATTCTGTGCCACACTCCATGCACCGGGGCGCTGAGGGCCCACGGGTAAATAACACAACAGTTCCAGCCTGAGCCTGTGTCTGGGAGGGAGGAGCTTGAACAGCAGGAGGAGAGACTGATGGAGGAGGCTGAGGTTGAAGTATAGTTAACCGTGAGCCACGGGTGACACAGATGAATATCTGTCCTCCAAAAGTGTCACCATTTCTCTGTCAGGATGTGGAGCTGTCACTAGGGATCAACTGCCTAACAGGAATGTCTGTGCCAGCCCTCCTTCCATCCACCCAGACTGTCCACATGACTAATTCTCTTAACAATGAGATATGAGCAGGGGTAATGGTGTCACTTCTGAGCCAGGGTTTTTAAGAAGCAGGCAGGGCTTTCTCATTCTCTCCAATTTTTGGTGGCAAGAAACAGAGGACTCTGAAGCCCTAAGGGACAGTGGAAAGATGACCAAAAAGGAGCCTGGCTTCCCAAGTCACTCCATGGAGGAGAGTCCTCCACCCCCACCCCCACTTTCCAGATTATTGAGTGAGAATCACAATTCCCATTGTATTAAGCTATTGATATTTGGGGTTTACTTGTGATAGCAGCTTGTGTTACCTTAACCGATGCACCATAGAAAGCAGGACTTTGTCTTTCTGATGCAGACGCACTGAAGGAGCAGAGAGGCACGCATTGTGTGTGCTTTGAGAGCGGTGCTGTGTCAGACTAAGTGGGAACGTGGGAATATCAGAAGAAAGTACTGCAGGGACACAGTTAAAGAATGGAGAGGAAGACCAGAAGGGGAACCAGAAAGCAGAACCGTAACGTCTTCTAGGACTAGACGTGAACACGAGCAGAGCAAATACTGCAACTTCAGACTGGGAGGTGGGTGGCTGGTGACTGTTCATCAGCCAAGACCAGGACGGACGAGGAGGAATAGGCCGGGGGTGGGGGTGGGGGGGCGGTTCATCTCAGACTGTTGGTGCCGACGTCCACTCACCTGGGTGAGAGCTGTGACTCTGTTCCCCATGTCTGGGAGAATGGGGGGCTCGTCGCCCACTTGAAAATCAAAGTAGACGGTTTTGTGAGAGAAGGTGGAAAACTCATTACTGAAGCAAAATTGATACACGCCCTTGACCTCGGCCTTGTGCGTGAAGCTGTCATACTGCTTCTTGGTTTCACTGTAGATGGTGTTCCCCAGGGGGTCTTTCACAAAGCAGTCGACATCATAGTGGCCTCCAGTGATGACCTGACAACCATAAGAGATCCACAGGCCGTTTTTCACCAGGGGGCAACCAGCACTTACCAAAAGCCAACCGGCCACTGTGACTAGATGGCACAAACAGTGTTTTCCTTTAGTCTTTACAACCTTCTAAAGCAGGTGCCATGACACTCCCCAGTTCACAGAGGAGGAGTCTGAGGCTGAGAGAATTGCAGTGAACTGTTCACATCACACAGCGTGAAAGTAACAAGGCTAAGACTTGGATCCATGTCTGACTCACTCCAAAAGTTTTGCTCTGCAAGAGTGCAAAGAGCCATGGGGTTTCCCTGGTGGTCCAGTGGTTAAGATTTTGCCTTCCTGGATACATGTATATGTATAGCTGAGTCCCTTCACTGTTCACCTGAAACTACCACAACATTGTTAACAGGCTACACTCTAATACAAAATAAAAAGTTTTTTTTAAAAAGACTTTGCTTTCCAATGCAGGGAATGCAGGTTCGATCCATAGTGAGGGAGCTAAGATACCACATGCCTAACAGCCAAACAACCAAAACACAAAACAGAAGCAACATTGTAACAAATTCAATAGACTTTAAAAATGGTCCACATCAAAAAAAGAAAAAAAATCTTGAAAAAAAGGCTGCAAAGAGCTTAATTCTCCCCACTTTACACAAGAGGAAACTGAGGCTCTGGAGGTTTATATTATTGCAGATGAAATGCAAGAGGAAGGCAAATACAGATTGAAGCCTTCACAGAATCAGTGACTACCAGGGGAGTCATTAGTTTAAACTGCACCACAGGAAAGATAAGATCTGCTAAGGGCAGAATCACAGGGATGGCCACTGACTAGAACTAAGGTCCATCAAAGAACACGGTGAAAGGCCTCCATCTGCTTCCAGACGTTAATATTTCCTTTCGTACAGATGGAAGAAATTGCTTTGTGATCAGTGAGATTCCTAATGCTGGACATGTACAGACTTATGCTGAGCCCGTAAGAGTGGTTTCTGACCTATCACGGACCTGATGACCTCTCAGGCCCCTCCAGCCTCACAACAATCTGTTTTCAAATACTTATTCATGTATTTATTTATTGCACTGCATTGCGTCTTCATTGCATCCCACAGGATCTTTCGTTGTGGCACGTAGGATTAGTTGTTCTGCAGCATGTAGGATCTTACTTTCCTGACCAGGGATTGAACCCATGTCCCCTACACTGCAAGGCAGATTCTTAACCACTGGAGCACCAGGGAAGTCCCACAAGGATCATTTTTTTTGACGACTGTGTCTGGGTGACCCCTGTTTACCCAGCTGCAGTTTGCACACTGTCCACAAATGTGAAAGTAAGCAGATGAATGACTCAGAGGCCAGGACACATGATGCTGTACCCATGCACAGCCTCTTTTAGTGGTTTTGGTTATAGAGGGCCCATCAAACTGCCTACCCTCCCTTTTGCTGCCCGTGCCACTTCCCTTCTGTAATGCCTGCCAGTATTTGTCTACGATCAGACGCCTGTATGGATATCTGGGCAGGATTGCCTAAACTCAGATTGCAGCTCTCTCACTCAAGACCTACCTGCTCCCTACCGCCTCCCCCTCCTCCCCTACACCCCAACAGCGAGCCACGAGAACTCTCACACCAGCCAAGAGTGCAAGAGCTTGGAGCTTTTTCTGAGCCATATGGCAGTAGTCACAACACCACTCCTTGTAAACACTGCCAGGCTCAAAGCCTGCGTGGACTCCTTTCCAAAGCACCCTCACTCCCCCTAACTATGACTTCAAACGCAGGAGAGAAGGGGGAAAAATAAAACCACGAACCCATTTCCTCTCGCTGCCATTTTCCAGTACAGGCGGGGACAAAGCTGTCCAAAAAACGTTGGGACAGAGAGCCTGGTGCCATAAATGGCGTTCTGTAGAGTCAACGCGCCCGCAGGTCATTCAGATCAACTCCCCAGGAAGCCGGAGCCGCCCGGGCATCCCCATCCTGGGCATGCACCTGCGGTGCTACCTCCCTGGCTAGTCGGCCCGTCTCGGGTGGGCTCTGACTTCCTTGTCTCTGGTCATTCCCGCCTCCCTCTGCAGCCTCCTTGGCTAATTCCAGCTACTACAGCCGGGGGCGCACGAGTGACCACTGACGACCTGGAAGCGGGAGAGAGAGGAGGCGCCAGGTCTCACCTGGTAGTCTAGGGAGAACTTCACACCCTGCTCCACCTCCTCGTGGAAGCACTGCTTGGCGTTGTCCGGCAGCTCGAAGGTGAGCTCGGCGCCCCGCGGCCGCTCCGCCTGGAGCAGCAGCAGTAGCAGCAGCGGCAGCGCGGAGGCGGAGCGCGGGACCACGCCACCCATGATGCTCCCGGTCCAGACCGGCAGGCCGCGGCTCGGGCGTGCGCTCCGCACGGGCGGGGCGGCAGCTGCGGGACCCGGAGAAGGTGCAGCACAGACGTGGCGCGAGCCGGCGCCGCGCTTCCGGGCCCGCGGTTCAGAGCGCAGACGCGCGCTCGGGGGTGTGCCCGGGACGCGGGCCAGGGAGCATCGCTGCGCCTGCGCGCTGACTGGGCTGGGGAAGGGGACACTCCCCCTTCGCTGCCCCGCCCCGCTTTCCTGCTGGAGCGTCTCAGCGAAGGGGAGGCGAGGCCCCCACCGCCAGCGCGCATCTCCCCAAAGCGCACTCTACTTGCATCCCCAACAGGGATGTTTCTGCACCCACTGGGTCCCGCAGGGTTGAGTGTTTCCCGGAGTCGGCCCAGGTCCACGCAGTCCGTACTGTCTGGCTGCAGGAGCACGAAGCCCGTGAAGTTTTACAGGGTACACTCTGTTTTTGACTGGTTCTGGAGAAAGTCTCCTGGTCTACCAATGGGTGTGCTCAAACTTGCTATAACACAGTAGTTAGGAAGGCTAGATGAAAGAAGAGATGGAAACTCTAAGAATCCAATTAATACCCTCTTTTTCATTCCCACCGCCTTCCCAAGGTGAAAAAGTATGCCATGGGTCAGGAGATGGATGGTGAGAGTAAGTAGAAAACCCACAATTACATCTACTCCGGGAAAAACCGACAGGCGTGCTCATACTCAAAGCTTCACGAAGCTTCGTGAAGATGGGAATACAAGTCTCTTGCTCAGGGGTTTCAGGTTCGCTTTGGTTGTCAGGATAAGTGGAAGGTTCTTCTGGGACAAAGCAATCATTGTTTTCTTTCCTTTTGACTTCTCAAAAGCGCTGGAAATTAAATTAATTTACTGCCTTATCTATACCGTTGACCTGAGAAGCTATTTTGTATAATCATCACTATAGCGTTTTATAGTATACTCAGTATAATCAGGTAAGACAAAGAGAAAACCCACTGATTTTAGTTTCACTACTCAGTAAAGGGGGCTTCCCAGGTGGCTCCGTGGTAAAAAAAAAAAATCCACCTGTAATACAGAAGACTCGGGTTTGATCCCTGGGTACGGAAGATTCTCCAGAGGAGGTCATATCAACCCATTCCAGCTTTCTTGCCTAGAGAATCCCATGGACAGAAGGACCTGGCAGGCTATAGTCCATAGGGTCAGAAACAGTTGGATATGACTAAAGCAACTGAGCACGCACTCAGTAAAGAGTTTTGTTTTTTTTTTCAGAAGATTGTTGGTTGACCTGTATCTTGATTTTAGCAAAGACTTTTACTGCCCAGATAGGTCTCCACGTAGATAAGACCAGCTGTCCTGTCCCTGGACATATTTGGACTTCCCTGGTGGCTCAGACAGTAAAGAATCTGCCTGCAGTGATGAAGACATGGGTTCGATCCCTGGTTTGGGAAGATCCCCTGGAGAAGGAAATGGCTACCCACTCCAGTATTCTTACCTGGGAAATTCCCATGGAAGGAGGAGCCTGGCAGGCTATAGTGCATGAGGTCGCAAAGAGTCAGACATGACTAAGTGACTAACACTACTTTTTAGGATGCTAACCTATCAATATGTGAAAGCAGTCTGTTGACTGAAATAATATGCATGCATGATGTAATTGTTAATATTTACTGGCTCTGTACTGGACTTGGCAAGGTATATAGTGTGCTTTGAGGCTCCTTCCATGGCCCTGTCCTGTTAAACATTATTTTTTAGTAACTGGTAGAAAACATGGACGTAGTAATCATCAAATTTAGAGGCACCAAGTGGAGAAACATATGACAAATATAAGACCAAGATTACCTCAGGCAGCTCAGCTCAGCCAGCTGAATACTCTGAATACTCAGAGTATTCAGCCAAGACTAACAAAAAGAAATCTCACCAGGTTAAATGTTAAATCCTAAATTAATTCCAAGAAAACACCTGCATAGTCTCAGGGGCAAGAAACTTGGCTTGGTAGTAGCTCAAGTCGGGGTATGTGAAGACAGATAATCAACTGTTAGCTGAATATAAGACAATGGAAACAGAGAAACTAAAAAAGAATCCCTGACTTGGGCTGGGTGACTAAAAGAACAGCATTGTTTTAGCACCTATTGTGTGGAAGTTCCTATTACTGAAAGGAACTGCCTGCACTGTAACAGGCAATGATCAGATCATAGCTATTGTTCTAAGAGGGACATTAATAAAATACAGAGTATAGGAAGTAATTAGGAGGGAAGCAGTATAATAAATTGCTGGGAAGGCTTCTCAAATAAGGTAAAATCAAAGGAAACAGGATTTAACCTGGAAGAGTAGAAAGTAAGAAGGAAGAGAGTATTAGCTTTAAAAGTTTGCATAATAGTGCTCCAGTGGTTAAGATTCCACGCTGCAGGGGGCATGGGTTCGATCCTATGGTCAGGGAACTAAGAGCTCATATACTGTGTTGTTTGTTTGGTCACTAAGTTGAGTCCAACTCTTTTTTGATCCCGTGGATTGTAGCCCACCAGTCTCCTCTAGCAAGAGTAGTGGAGTGGGTTGCCATTTCCTCCTCCAGGGGATCTTCCCAACCCAGGGATCAAACCCACATCTCCTGCATTGGCAGATGGGTTCTTTACCACTGAGGCACGGAGGAAGCCCCCTGTAGGCTTGATGATTTCCTAGATGATATGGCAGGCTCAGGGCAGCCTCCCAAGAGAGCCAAGTCAGAGACAATTTGGCCCTTCTCCCTCTGCCATCCCCACCCACCCCCACTACATTCAGAATTTGCCCAGTATCACTTTTAACACATTCTGTTGATCAAAGTAAGTCCCAGGGCCAGCCCAGATTCAAGGTGAAGAAATGGATTCTGTAGACATAAAAAGAATATTCGAGCTGTATTTTATTTGGTGGGAATTTTTAGGACTTCAAGCCTGGAGGCAACATTGCAAGAAATTCTGAGAGAACAGCTCCAGGGAGATCAGGTGGGGAGCCAGGTTATACAGAAGATTTGCAACAAAGGGCAGGTAATCAGAACATCAAAGGAAAGAAAGATGAGATATTCCAAGGTAAGGAGTTTAGTGCTTTTCTGTGTATGGGAAGATGTAGGAATCTGGGCTCACTGAAATCATTCCTTTGTGTGTACCTTAGATATAGAGTCAGTATCCTGTGTTTTCTCATCTTGAGCTTCCTCAGAGCTCATCATAGGGCATGGCTGCAGTCTGATGGCTGCTATATGGCAGGTATTCTCTCCTTCTTGAGTCCCCTCAGGGCTGATCAGCTCACCATTGGTGGTGGCTGCATTGGCTGGTGACTATGACATCATTGTTTACTGATACAGCAGGAAATGTTCCATTTCTCAACTCCATCCATCTCTGGATTGGAGGAGCTGCAGAGTCACATTCAAAGGAGGAGCATACTAGGTTGGCAGGAAGCTGTGGTCATGACACAATCTACCGTAGTACTCAAATTCACTCAACTTGTTAATGGCTAAGCCAGCAATTGAAACTAGGCCTGCCTGATTCTAAAGGCCACATGCCTTTCGCCACACACACACACAACTCTACCCATTCCTTGGGGTAGATCTGTCCTGCATGTTGCATCTGCCATAAATAACTTGGGCAAACCATGAATCTGACATTGAGGTATATTTCAACTCAACGTAAGAAATGACTTCCTGACAACTAGAGCTTTCCATAAATTGATGAGTAGAGATAATGGATTTTTTTCATTGCTTAAAATATTCAAGCAGAGACTCTATAAATAGCCTGGGATGTTGTAGAGAAGATTCATGAACTGAGTGATGGAGTGTAATGGCTGAGGACCTCCAAGCCTCTTTCAGTGTTTGTGTTTCATGATATGTGGTGGAGTGGGTAGACTATCCCTTCTCCAGGGGAACTTCCTGACCCAGGAATCGAATCGGGTTCTCCTGCGTTGCAGGTGGATTCTTTACCAGCTGAGCTACCAGGGCTCTTTTTTCTTTCTTTTTTTTTTTTTTTAATCATGAATGGATGCTGCACTTTATCATACTTTTTCTGAATCTATTAAGATACTCATTTTTAACTTACTGTTTTAAGAGACCTTTAGAGAAGTCAGCTGTGAAAGTGGACAGGTAATAGTTTTGCTTTTGTTTTCCAAGTTATCCTGTTTTGGAACCTAAGGATGGGCTTCCCTGGTGGCTCAGATGGTGAAGAATCCGCCTGCAATGTGGGAGACCTGGGTTCAGTTCCTGGGTTGGGAAGATCCCCTGGAGGAGGGCATGGCAACCCACTCCAGTATTCTTGCCTGGAGAATCCCCATGGGCAGAGGAACCTGGGGGGCTATAGTCCATGGGGTCACAAAGAGTCAGGCACAACTGAGTGACTAAGGAGAGCACAGCAGATCAAACATAATTGATAATTCCTTAATGTCATAAAATGTGTATTAAAAAATGAGAGCCCACCTCATGGTTAACAAACATAAAAATCTTTCCCTTTGAAACTGGCAATAAAACATAAACTATCACCACTGCTATTCAATATTGTTCCAGAAATTCTTGACAGTAAAATAAGGCAAGATAAGGAAATAAAAGGATCAGAATAGGAAATATGAAAGTCATAATATGAGGGGCACCCAAGGGGAACTCAGGAATGTTACCATTGTGACTCGTTGTTGAATTGCACACTTGTGTTCTGTATGTGTATTTTATTTCACAATTTTAAAGGTTTTGAAAGTGACCTATAAAGATACAGGCTTTATAAAGTGAATCTGTCTGCCCCGAAGCAGGTTTTTTATTTTATTTTTAATTGGAGGATAGTTGCTTTACAATGTTGTGTGGCTTTCTGCTGTACATTAAAGTCAATCAGCCGTAAGTATATGTATGTGCCCTCCCTCTTGAACCTTCCTCCCACTCTCCGTCCCATTGCACCCCTCCAGACTGTCACAGAGCATCAGGTTAGGCTCCCTGTTTTATACAGCAACTTCTAACTAGTTATCTGTTTTACACATGGTGATTTATATATTTCAGTGCTACTCTCAATTCATCCCACCTTCTCCTTCCCCGCTGTGTCCACAGGTCTGTTCCCTATGTCTGAAGCAGGATTTTTATTTGTTCCATGCCACAGGAGCACACTCCACAACTTGCTCTTAGGATTTTGAAAGAAAATCAGTTTTTATCCATGCATCATACATGTAATTGATGGTGAGGAAAGAAAGCAATGTAGTTGCTATGGACTGACTGAGGCAAACCGCATGTGCTGCCATGGAGCTGTGGCCATACCAGGCTTTTCCCAGACAAACCAGAGAAGGTGACACACACTGCCCTCCGTGAGAGGCCAGCCTGCCTCCCATCACAGCACCCAGAGGGCCAGGTATTCCCCCTCTTTCTGCTTGTAGGTCCCAAGACATGTGGGCATGTGACCCAGGCTCTGCCAACCAGACAGTCTTGCATCCGATCTTGAGGGGGTGTCTAAAGGCATGAGGACGTCAAAGGTTATTGATGGCAGTGGTAGGATGGAGACTCCTGGGGAGTGAGAACAAGTGCCCAGGAGCAGAAGTTCACCCTGAGAGGAAGCTTACCATGGCATGATTTTGCCGGTGCATTTGGCCACTTAACCTTTCTTAAGTCTTAACCCCTTTTGTGAGTCAATTTCCATTCTTCTCATTGTTTCTATAGAGTTTGAGATTTTTAAACTGAAGTGGAATGGGACTGGATTTTTCATTACCTTTGAGCAGCTAGAAAGCTATAGGATTCACCTAAAAGGTTAAGACAGGATAGGAAGGGGACTTTCCTGAGGGTCCTGTGGTTAAGAATCCACCTGCCAATTCAGAGGACACGGGTTCAATCCCTGGTTAGTGAAGATGCCACATGCCATGGGGTAACTAAGCCCGTTCACCACAACTACTGAGCCTGTGCTCTAGAACCAGGGAGCTGCAACTGCTGAGCCCACATGCTGCAACTAAATGAAGTTTGGTTTCGTTGCACAGCAATTTAGTTTAGTTGCACAACAATAAAAGCCACTGCAATGAGAAGCCCACACTCTGCCACAGCTAGAGAAAGCCAGCAAGTAACAAAAAAGTCTAGCATAGTCGAAAATAAATAATCTTTTTATAAAAAAGAGGAATGGGAAAGGGAAATTCTACAAAGTACTTATGAAGGCAACACTTAGAGTAAAATAGCCTCTGTATGATTATCAATAGACCACTCTGAAATTATGTGCTGTGGAAACATAGAATCAGGAGAATGCTTTGAAATAGCTTTTGTGTTTATAGTACAGAAAATTTCTTTGTGTTTATAGTACAGAAGAGACACACACACTGATCCCACTCCCAGCTCATTTTCCTCAGTTTATATCATGGCCCTACCCAATGACAAGGTGAATGGGAAGATATGTCCCCCATGTGTCCAGAAGAAGAGGAGGACGGAATATAGGTGAATACTATTCATAGCTGTTGCATTACAGTCAATAATAATAATAGAAACACAACAAAGACTTACAGTTTCTAGTTAAGGCAGGTTAGATCATTTGAACTTAAGTTCCCCCTGAAGACAACAACTTTAAATGTTCTCTAGAAAGCATCAAAGAACTGACAAAATTGGAAAGAATTATCAAGGGACAACAACCCATTGGAGAGGGAAGCGGTCCCAAATGCTGCTTTTCCCATGAGGGCCTTTGCCAGTTCTGAAAATGTTTAATTTGAATGTTTACAGTCACACAGGGAGAGTGGACAGAAAACAGAGCCTGAAGGAGGATGTTGGGGGCACATGATGTCACTTTCTAGCTCAGAAACTGCAGCGTATTATCCACACCAACCACATGCAGTTGGCTTCACAGAACTATCACAGTTTCTCTTGATCCTGATTATCCCAGTGGGTCCTGAGCATCACCGCTGTTTTAGTCTCCATTTGGAGCCAACGTGCTCTGACAGTCGTTTCCCATTCAGACTTCATTTGTGTTGTTCATATGCCTGGGAGGCTCTGCCAGCTTCCTTTAGGGACCCTACTGCTCACACCATCCACAAAACATCTATCGTCTTATGATGAATCCATGTGGCTGAGCCACAAGGCGCCCAGCTATTTGGTCAGACGTCATTCCAGGTATTTCTGTTCATTCCAGGTATTTCTATAACAGATGTTTGGATGAAATTAACGCTGAGGTCGCTGCAGTTTGAATAGAGCCAGTTGCCCTCCAGAATGTGAGATGACATCGTTGAGTCAGTCAAAGGCCTGAATAGACCAAATGGCTGACCTTCCCCTGCACGAGAGGCATTTTCCATCAGATTGCTTTAGGACGTGAATTGGAGCATCAGCTCTGCTGTTTGTCCAGCCTGCCGGCCCACCCTGAAGGTTTTGGACTTGACCCAAGCTTTCACAATTCAATTCCTTATAATAAAGCTTTAGTTAGATAGACAGTTCATATATATATACTTCATGTATATCATATATGCGCCTCCCAGTGGCACAGTGGTAAAGAATCTGCCTACCAATGCAGGAGACACTGGAGAATCCCTGGGTTGGGAAGATCCCCTGGAGAAGGAAATAGCAGCTCGCTCCAGTATTCTTGCCTGGGGAATCCCATGGACAGGGGAGCCTGGCAGGGTCGCAAAGTCACAGAGTCCAAGGGGTCGCAAAGAGTCCGACACAACTGATCACACACACACACATCATATATATCCTATTTATTCCATGCCTGTATACTATATATAGTATATATAATTCCATGTGTATGTGTGTATACTATCCTATTGGTTCTCCTTCTCTGGAGAACCCAACAAATCACTCCTCCTACAGTCTGTGTTGTCTTACTGTCTCACTTTATGTAGTCATTCTTTAATTTTCCTGTATCAGGGGAGCTCCTTATGGGACTTGGCTAAAAATTGAGGTGTAATTGACATGTGACAACCCACATCTGTTTAAAGTGTACAGTTCGATGAGTTTTCACCTGTACATGCCTGTGAAATCATCGACATAATCACGACAGTGAATCCACCTCCCCCATAGTTTCCTCCTTCCCTTTGTGATCCCTCCCTCTCTGCCTCCCCAACCTTCCCATTCATTCCCATAACCACTGATTTGCTTTCTGTCTCTACATTCATTAGCATATTCTAGAATTTTCTACAGCTGAAATCATATAAAAGCACTGCGTTTAGTAGAGCTTCTTAAACTCAGCACAGTTATTTTAGGATGCATTCATGCTGTTGTGTATGTCAGTTGTTTAGTCGATAAGTCATGTCAACTCTCTTGTGACCCCATGAACTCCTATATAGCCCACCAGGCTCCTCTATTCATGGAATTTTTCAGGCAAGAATACTGGAGTGGGTTGCCATTGCCTTCTCCAGGGGATCTTCCCGACCCAGGGATTCTCCAGTGTCTCCTGAATTGGCAGGCGGATTCTTTACCACTGAGCTTCCAGGGAAGCAATGTATCTCAGTAGTTCATTCCTCTTTATTACTGAGCAATATTCTAGTCCACATATCCATGGGTTTATTTCTGATCTCTCCAATTGGTTCTCTCCAACTCTGTTGTTCTTTTTCAAAGTTGTATTGGCTCTTGGAGGTCCTTTGCATTTCCAAGCGAATTTTGTTTTATTTTTTTATATTTTGTTACAATGCAAAAAATCATTAAAGTTGCCGATGGAATTATAGGTACTTATCAACTGACTTTTTTTTTTTTTTTTGCCTGAGCAGCATTCGAGATCTTAGTTCCCTCAGCAGGGATCAAACCTGGGCCGCCACAGTGGAAGCTCAGAATCTTAACTGCTGGATTGCTAGGTAAGTCCCTCCAAGTGAATATTAGAATCAATTTTTTAATTTCTATAAAAATGTCTGAAGAAGTTAGCTTTAACCATATACATGGGCAGCTGACTTTTTTACAAAGGTACAAAGGCAATGTAGTGGAGAAATGACAGCTTTTCCAACAAATGATGCTGGAAAAATTGGATATTCATATGCAAAAAAAAATACTTGTTTTAAAGAACTTGGATCCATATTTCATACCAAATACCAAAATAATTGAATCGTATGCCTAAATTTAAAACAAAAAGGTATAAAACTTTGTAAAATGGAAGAAACAAGGACATCCCTGGTGAGCCAGTGGTCAAGAATCCACCTGCAGGGGACACAGGTTCGATCCCTGGTTGGAGAACTAAGATCCCACATGCTGAGGGGCAGCTAAGCCCACCCTCCACAACTAGAGAGCCAATGTGCCGGAAACTAAGCTCATGCAAGTTCCACTCGAGGGACTCCAACCTTCTGAGCCCCCTATCAATCCTGGGAATGCACTCCCTCCCTCAAGGCAGGCCTTGTCCCTCATTACGCCCCCCTCCCTCACCACTTCTTATTCTTCTCCACCATGGAGATCCTTCCTAATCTCTTCTTGAAGGAGCTGGAAACAATATTGGCTTCCCTTTCCTGCAGATAGAAGGGGGACAAAGACATGCTGAAAAGAGTCCTTTTCTTCAAGATTTTTAAGATTTAAAAATGAGGACCATTTTAAAAGTCTATTGAATTTGTTACAGTATTTTTTGTTTTGGTTTTTTGGCTGCAAAGCATGTTGGATCTTAGCTTCCTGACCAGGGATCACCCCCACAGCCCCTGCATTAGAAGGCAGAGTCTTAACCACTTGACCCCCATGGGAAGCCCCCCCTTTTTTGTTAACTGTAGTGTAAGCCTGACAGCTGGCTTTTCTTCTGTAATGCAAGTGCCTGACTTTGTTTTTGATGGTTGAGGGCCTCCATCTCAAAGATGGCTTTCTCCCTAGATACATTACCAGTCACACAGGACGGAATAAAGAACCTGGTCATGCTCCCCCCAACTTTGTTTTAGAGATCTTTGTTGACTGACTGTTTGGGCCTCCCTTTTTTTTTTTTCTCTTTTCACACTTTAAATTCCCGCTGTTACAAGTCTTTTGTTTGTTTTTCAGGGTAGGTGCAGGAGGATTATTGGGGGGCATTGCTTTTCAGGTTTTTTGGCTGTGCTTTTCAGCATGTGGGATCTTAGTTCCTCAACCAGGGATTAAACCTATGCCCCCTCCAGTGGAAGCTCAGATTCTTAACCACTGGACAGCCACGGGAGTCCCTCACTTTTATGTTTCAAATTCACAAATAAAAAGCGAGCCCCCGACATAAATCACAGCAGGATCCTCTATGATCCACCTCCCAGAATACTGGAAATAAAAGCAAAATTAAACAAATGGGATCTAATTAAAATTAAAAGCTTCTGCACAACAAAGGAAACTATAAGCAAGGTGAAAAGACAGCCTTCTGAATGGGAGAAAATAATAGCAAATGAAGCAACTGACAAACAACTAATCTCAAAAATATACAAGCAACTTATGCAGCTCAATTCCAGAAAAATAAACGACCCAATCAAAAAATGGGCCAAAGAACTAAATAGACATTTCTCCAAAGAAGACATACGGATGGCTAACAAACACATGAAAATATGCTCAACATCACTCATTATTAGAGAAATGCAAATCAAGACCACAATGAGGTAGCACTTCACACCAGTCAGAATGGCTGCGATCCAAAAGTCTACAAGCAATAAATGCTGGAGAGGGTGTGGAGAAAAGGGAACCCTCTTACACTGTTGGTGGGAATGCAAACTAGTACAGCCACTATGGAGAACAGTGTGGAGATTCCTTAAAAACTTGCAAATAGAACTGCCTTATGGCCCAGCAATCCCACTGCTGGGCATACACACTGAGGAAACCAGAATTGAAAGAGACACATGTACCCCAATGTTCATTGCAGCACTGTTTATAATAGCCAGGACATGGAAGCAACCTAGATGTCCATCAGCACATGAATGGATAAGAAAGCTGTAGTACAAATACACAATGGAGTATTACTCAGCCATTGAAAAGAATACATTTGAATCAGTTCTGATGAGATGGATGAAACTGGAGCCGATTATACAGAGTGAAGTAAGCCAGAAAGAAAAACACCAATACAGTATACTAACACATATATATGGAATTTAGAAAGATGGTGATGATGACCCTGTATGCGAGACACCAAAAGAGACACAGATGTGTAGAGCGGACTTTTGGACTCTGAGGGAGAGGGAGAGGGTGGGATGATTTGGGAGAATGGCATTGAAACATGTATACTATCATGTAAGAAACGAATCACCAGTCTATGTTCCATGCAGGATACAGGATGCTTGGGGCTGGTGCACGGGGATGATCCAGAGGGATGATATGGGGTGGAAGGTGGGAGGGGGGTTCAGGATTGGGAACTCATGTACACCCGTGGTGGATTCATGTCAATGTATGGCAAAACCAATACAGTATTGTAAAGTAAAATAAAGTAAAAATTAAAATTAAAATTAAAAAAGAAAAGGAATCTAAGAGAAGCACAAGAAAAAAAATAAAATAAAGAGCGAGCCCACAAAACCTTAGGTCCTCAGCTTGGACCCCAGTAAAATCAGACCTCAAGGCCTGGGCCCTCTGACTACCCACAACCTCACTGTATGACTCCAGGTATGCCATGTAATCTTTAGAACCTTTTCAAAAAAAATCAGCAAACTTCTTTCCCCCCAAAGTTTCCTAATGATTATTGTGGATGGATTCTTGCAGCCACAATGAGAACCACAAGGGCTGGACTTGTCATAACATTGGTTTAGGCTGAGATGGGCATAAAACAATAGAATTTATTTCAACCATCTAGGGAAGAACCTCGGGGTAAGGTTTGGAACTCTCCAGGGAATCAGGATGTCTGGATGAAATCTGAATCACAGAATGCTGGAGTATAGGGGATAAGAGAGACTGTCCAGCTGGTTCATTTGATACTTACTACCTACTACCTCTGCATATAAGTTAAATAAGCAAGGTGACAATATACAGCCTTGACGTACTCCTTTCCCTATTTGGAACCAGTCTGTTGTTCCATGTCCAGTTCTAACTGTTGCTTCCTGACCTGTATATAGGTTTCTCAAGGGGCAGGTCAGGTGATCTGCGATTCCCATCTCTTAAAGAATTTTCCACAGTTTATTGTGGTCCACACAATCAAAGGCTTTGGCATAGTCAAGAAAGCAGAAATAGATGTTTTTCTGGAACTCTCTTGCTTTTTCCATGATCCAGGGGACGTTGGCAATTTGATCTCTGGTTCCTCTGCCTTTTCTAAAACCAGCTTGCACATCAGGAAGTTCATGGTTCACGTATTGCTGAAGTCTGGCTTGGAGAATTTTGAGCATTACTTTACTAGCATGTGAGATGAATGCAATTGTGTGGTAGTTTGAGCATTCTTTGGCATTGCCTTTCTTTGGGATTGGAATGAAAACTGACCTTTTCCAGTCCTGTGGCCACTGCTGAGTTTTCCAAATGTGCTGGCATATTGAGTGCAGCACTTTCACAGCATCATCTTTCAGAATTTGAAACAGCTTAACTGAGATTCCATCACCTCCACTAGCTTTGTTTGTAGCGATGCTTTCCAAGGCCCACTTGACTTCACATTCCAGGATGTCTGGCTCTAGATTAGTGATCACACCATCATGATTATCTGGGTCGTGAAGATCTTTTTGTACAGTTCTTCTGTGTATTCTTGCCACTTCGTCTTAATATCTTCTGCTTCTGTTAGGTTCAGACCATTTCTGTCCTTTATCGAGCCCATCTTTGCATAAAATGTTCCCTTGGTATCTCTAATTTTCTTGAAGAGATCTCTAGTCTTTCCCATTTTGTTGTTTTCCTCTATTTCTTTGCATTGATTGCTGAAGAAGGCTTTCTTATCTCTTCTTGCTATTCTCTGGAACTCTGCATTCAGATGCTTATATCTTTCCTTTTCTCCTTTGCTGTTCACTTCTCTTCTTTTCACAGCTATATGTAAGGCCTCTCCAGACAGCCATTTTGCTTTTTTGCATTTCTTTTCCATGGGGATGGTCTTGATCCCTGTCTCCTGTACAATGTCATGAACCACATCCCATAGTTCATCAGGCACTCTACCTATCAGATCCAGGCTCTTAAATCTATTTCTCACTTCCACTGTATAATCATAAGGGATTTGATTTAGGTCATACCTGAATGGTCTAGCGGTTTTCCCTACTTTCTTCAATTTGAGTCTAAATTTGGCAATAAGGAGTTCATGATCTGAGCCACAGTCAACTCCTGGTCTTGTTTTTGTTGACTGTATAGAGCTTCTCCATCTTTGGCTGCAAAGAATATAATCAATCTGATTTTGGTGTTGACCATCTGGTGATGTCCATGTGTAGAGTCTTCTCTTGTGTTGTTGGAAGAGGGTGTTTGCTATGACCAATGCATTTTCTTGGCAAAAGTCTATTAGTCTTTACCCTGCTTCATTCTGCAGTCCAAGGCCAAATTTGCCTGTTACTCCAGGTGTTTCTTGACGTCCTACTTTTGCATTCCAGTCCCCTATAATGAAAAGGACATCTTTTTTGGGTGTTAGTTCTAAAGAGTCTTGTAGGTCTTCATAAAACTGTTCAACTTCAGCTTCTTCAGTGTTACTGGTTGGGGCATAGATTTGGATAACTGTGATATTGAATGGTTTGCCTTGGAGACAAACAGAGATCATTTTGTTGTTTTTGAGATTGCATCCAAGTACTGCATTTCGGACTCTTTTGTTGACCATGATGGCTACTCCATTTCTTTTGAGGGATTCCAGCCCACAGTAGTAGATATAATGGTCATCTGAGTTAAATTCACCCATTCCAGTCCATTTTAGTTCGCTGATTCCTAGAATGTCGACATTCACTCTTGCCATCTCTTGTTTGACCACTTCCAATTTACCTTGATTCATGGACCTGACATTCCAGGTTCCTATGCAATATTGCTCTTTACAGCATTGGACCTTGCTTCTATCACCAGTCACATCCACAGCTACGTATTGTTTTTGCTTTGGCTCCATCCCTTCATTCTTTCTGGAGTTATTTCTCCACTGATCTCCAGTAGTGTGTTGGGCACCTACTGACCTGGGGAGTTCCTCTTTCAGTATCCTATCATTTTGCCTTTTCATACTTTTCATGGGGTTCTCAAGGCAAGAATACTGAAGTGGTTTGCCTTTCTCCAGTGGACCACGTTCTGTCAGCTCTTTCCACTGTGACCCGCCCATCTTGGGTTGCCCCATGGGCATGGCTTGGTTTCATTGAGTTAGACAAGGCTGTGGTCCTAGTGTGATTAGATTGATTAGTTTTCTGTGAGTATGGTTTCAGTGTGTCTGCCCTCTGATGCCCTCTTGCAACACCTACCATCTTACCTGGGTGAAACACAAGCTGGAATCAAGATTGCCGGGAGAAATATCAATAACCTCAGATATGCAGATGACACCACCCTTATGGCAGAAAGTGAAGAGGAACTAAAAAGCCTCTTGATGAAAGTGAAAGTGGAGAGTGAAAAAGTTGGCCTAAAGCTCAACATTCAGAAAACGAAGATCATGGCATCCGGTCCCATCACTTCATGGGAAATAGATGGGGAAACAGTGGAAACTGTCAGACTTTATTTTGGGGGGCTGCAAAATCACTGCAGATGGTGATTGCAGCCATGAAATGAAAAGACACTTACTCCTTGGAAGAAAAGTTATGACCAACCTAGATAGCATATTCAAAAGCAGAGACATTACTTTGCCAACAAAGGTCTGTCTAGTCAAGGCTATGGTTTTTCCTGTGGTCATGTATGGATGTGAGAGTTGGACTGTGAAGAAGGCTGAGCACCAAAGAATTGATGCTTTTGAACTGTGGTATTGGAGAAGACTCTTGAGAGTCCCTTGGACTGCAAGGAGATCCAACCAGTCCATTCTGAAGGAGATCAGCCCTGGGATTTCTTTGGAAGGAATGATGCTAAAGCTGAAACTCCAGTACTTTGGCCACCTCATGAGAAGAGTTGACTCATTGGAAAAGACTCTGATGCTGGGAGGGATTGGGGGCAGGAGGAGAAGGGGACAACAGAGGATGAGATGGCTGGATGGCATCATGGAGTCGATGGACGTGGGTCTGAGTGAACTCCGGGAGTTGATGATGGACAGGGAGGCCTGGCGTGCTGCAAAGAGTTGGACACGACTGAGAGACTGAACTGAACCTACTACCTACTTACCTTACTACCCTAGTAAGAGCTAGGAGAAATCAGCTTCTGTTAATGATCATCAGGATTAGAAATCCGGCCCAAGGAGGGCTGACCAGGAACCTTTAAGTCCCTGCCAGTAGCAGATGGCAGGTGCATCCCTGGGGTGAGGGGAGGGGGGAACCAACAGCAGAGGCATCGTAAAGGAATTCACTCCCCTTGAGGCCATGACTTTTCATTCTTAGCCTTTTGTAAGCAGAATAGAAACTATAATCCTTGTGTAATTAAAAATTAATTGGGGGGACTTTCCCTGAGGTTCAGTGGTTAGGACTTCATCTTCCAATGCAGGAGTGTCTGGTTCAATCCCTGGTCAGGGAGCTAAGATCCCACATGCCTGCCCAAAACCAGAACATAAACAGCAGAAGCAGCATTGTAACACATTCAATAAAGACTTTGAAAATGGTCCACATCAAAAAAATCTTTAAAAATTAAAATTTAAAATCATGCATACATAAAACAGTGTTTACTCAGTTCAGTGTTACCAGGCAGTCATGTCAAGCCCATCTTAAAGAAAACATAATACTTATGATTGAGATCTCACTAAGAAAAATGGGAAATGCTACTGAAGGATTGCAATTTATCTTTTATTGACACATCAGAAGTATCTAAATAGTTCCATTACATGGAATTTGGTACATCCTTGAGCACACTGTCAGCTTGAGACTAGGATAGAACATTGTAGAGAATCAGTTCAGAATGGTACATCTAAAGTACCAAGACACACCAAAGAAGGTCAGACAACACCTGCATTTACTTGATGAGATTCTAAGAAAATGGACGATGGACTTAAATGATCAAACAAATGCTTTGGAATGTTTAGAAATTGAATGCAAATCCCAGACATGAGGCTTTAGACTCACATTCTATGATATATTTTGATAAACATTTCAGAGAGTCTTACATAGGCGAGTTATTGAAACTGCAGTTTGCAACTAACTTCTGTAGTGATCTAGGTTCCCCCAAATCTCTGATCTAGAAAGCATGTTTGAATCTAAATATGCCTTTAAAAAGCATTCCTGTGAGGTTTGTTAACACAAAGAAAACTGCCCATTTATGCATTAACCATAATCAAGTATTGCAGGGGTTGTACTAGTTTGGAACAGTCTAATTCAACTACCGCATCATCAGATAGTGCTAAACAGTACTATTGTAATGACTGTCTACAGAAAGGCTAATGGGAAAATCCCGACTGATGGATACAGGCAGTAAGTGGCGTGAGCATACCTGCTATTACCCACCTGTGCAATGGACAGGCTATGCTGAATGGGCAACTCGCACTGGGTAGTGTTTTGCCTAAGCTAATTGCTATGAATGTGCCACAGTCACTATTTTGGATAAATTACGCTTTCAAGTCTTAGCTAAAGGTTTAGAAAAATTCTCTTATGCAGTCTCGCTATCCCCACAGTTAGATATTACTAACAGAGGTTAGTTAACTGACACTAACATCTGCTAGAAAAGTATTTAAAGTGTGCAGTGTGTGTGTGTGTGTGTGTGTGTGTGTGTGTATGTGTATCTTTAATGAGCTGCTAATGTATCTCTCTTTAATGTATCAGAGTGGTGTTGCTTTGCCTGTAATCATGTCCACTTGGTAAGAACTATTCTCATCTGAGGACTTCCCAGGTGGCTCAGAGGTAAAAGAATCTGCCTGGCAATGCAGGAGACGCAGGTTCAGTCCCTGGGTCAGGAGGGTTCTCTGGAGAAGGAAATGGTTACCTACTCTAGTATTCTTGCCTGGAAAATCCCATGGACAGAGGAGCCTGGCAGACTACATTCCATGGGATCTCAAAGAGTCGGATACAACTTAGCAACTAAACAACGACAACATTCCTATCTAAATGGTCCTGAGAAGCCTATGGGATGTCCACATTCAACCAAGTTTGTGAGCCCTGGGTTTCACTAGCTTATGTGCAATGCATCCCATTTTCTTTCCTTGCTGCCAAGTACAAGAGGCCATTGGCACTCATGTCAAGAATCCTATAGGCCCACATTGTATGTTAGTCACCTTCATGCCTCTCAGTTAGTGGGACAGCCTTGCCAGCCAGCCCCTCACCTCTGCGCAGTTCGGTTGTTCTTGACATACTTCTACCACACACACAATTGTTCTCCTAGAGCCGTGCTGATCAACTGAGGCGGTATTGCCTCCAGGAGATGTCTGTCCATGTCTGAAATCACTGTGGGTTATCCCAGTATGGGGGGAAGTTGCTGTTATCTAGTGGGTAGAGGCCAGGAATGCTGCTCAGCAACACATAGTACACACACAGTCTCCCACAGAAAAGAATTACCCAGCCCAAATGGCCAACAGTGCCAAGGTTGGGTATGTGCCTGCCCTAATGGAATTACTGAAAAACAAACACTTGGAGTATTTATAACCATCATTAGCACTTTTGATTGGGATATTCAGATATATTTCTAGAGAATATCCTTACAGAAATGGTCTGATCTGCATAGCTTCTGTGGCAGAATTTCTTTCACTTTACAAATAAGTTTGGGGCTCAGTATGTATAGAACCCATGAGAATCTCAAGGCTTCCCTGGTGGCTCAGATGGTAAAACATCTGCCTGCAGTGCGGGAGACCAGGGTTGGGAAGATCCTCTGGAGAAGGAAATGGCAACCCACTCCAGTACTCTTGCCTGGAAAATTCCATGGACTGAGGAGCCTGGTAGGCTACAGTCCATGGGGTCGCAAAGAGTTGGACATGACTGAGCGACTTCACTTCATGAGAATCTCAAGGGCTCTTTAAATATTTCAGCTAGAGTCTGCTTCACTTTGCATAGGGTATTCGGTATTATTTGAGATTTTGAGACTTCAGAGGTCTGAAGGAGTATTTAAAATCAGCTACCTCTTATTTTCATTGTTATACAAGTTAATTTTGGGTTTTATATCACAGCATTTAAACTTTGGGAAAACTGAAATATAATCAGATCAATGGAATTTCACCGAAAGTCTCCTTGTGTGCCTTCCCATTCAGTCCCAGTCACAAAGGTGGCTACTTTCTGATTCTTTTTTCCACCACAAATTAGTTTTGTTTGTTCTGGGACTTTATATAAATGGAATCCTTTGGTTTGTACTCTTTTGTGTCTGGCTCCTTAATTCAGCATAATGTTTTAGAGATTTATCCACCTATGTAAAAATATACTCCTGTTGATGGACATTTGGGGTGTATTATTATTATTATTATTTACTATTTAGTAAAAGCTTCTATGAGCATATATATAAAAGTCTCTGTATGAACTTGAATTTTTATTTCTTTTGGGTAAACGCCTAGAGTGGAGTTACTAGATCACACAGTGGTGTAGGTTTAACTTCATAATAAAGTACTAAACAACATTTTAAAAAAATCAGCTTCATCTTATCCAATTACTCCTCCCTGTGCTAGGCACAGTTACAGGCACTTTCATATATTATCTCATTTAATTCTCACCACAAACTTTCCAGGTGAGGCATTACTAACCCCATTTTACAGATGAGGGGGTGGAGGCTTGGAGAAGTAAAGCTACTTCCTTGAAGTCTTGCAGCTGGTAATTGATGAAACAGAGACACAAACCCAAATCTCAAAGTCTTTCCTCTTTCTAGGATGTGATGCTACCTCCAAGGGACTACTGAATTTTTCTTTAACCATAGAGCAAACCTATCTAAGTAGCATGAAAGAGAAAGTACATGGGAAATAGCCAGAAATAGCTTCATTTCAAAGGTGGCTACATGACACCAAAAGTGATAAATATCTGCTTCCCTTCTTGGGTTCAAACAGAGTGGCTTTAAAAGGTTATACAGGTTATTTCTACAAATTTCCCATCACGTAGATAATTCAGGCAAAGAAGAAACCAGACGTTCTTGAATTTCCCAGAAAAGTGAAGGGGAAATGACAGTGTGCATCCCTTAAAATTTTCAGGCTCCGACTGTCCCCCCTGCCCCCTGCCTCTGACCTGAGAACCATCCATCAGCTCTACCTTGGAATATATGTGTCTCTCAGCATCACGCATTATTCTAGTTTGGCAAGATCTCACCCAGCTGGTTTTTTTTTTTTTTTAAAGAATAATAAGGAAATACGTCTTATGGGTCTATTCTATAAGTTGTATAATATTTAGCTCCAAAGTGCTAATAGCCCTGACTTTTTTTATTTTTTTCATGAGATTTCAACACAGAACCTGAGTCAGATCAGGAGGCCAACGTGAGTTTCACTTCTGGATGTGATTCGTCTTTGAGGCACCAGCTACTATTACATGACAGAATTTGGGGGACATGTAGATATGATATTTGGGAACCCAAAAGTGTTTGTCACTCTGTTGCATCTGACTTTTTGCAACCCCATAGACTATAGCCCGCCAAGCTCCTCTGTCCATGGGATTCTCCAGGCTAGAATACTGGAGTGGGTTGCCATTTCCTTCTCCAGGGGATCTTCCTGATCCAGGAATTGAACCCAAGTCTTCTGCATTGCAGGCGGAATCTTTATCTCCAAAACACTAGAGAAACCCAAAGGACACCCAAATTAGTGGATAAAATCTGTTGCTGAAGTTCTGGAAGAACTCCACTGTGCTGTACCAGCCAGTGCCCCCTGATGTGGTTCAACATAGGAAGCAGATGTCAGAACCTCTCTGAATGCTGCTTCTTTTTTTCTGGATGTAACACACATCCCCAAATTTCATAGCCTGAGGGTTGGTGTTGAGCCTCTGCACATTCTAACACATGTTAAAGCCCCTCGTTTTTCTCTTGGGCACTTTATACATTTATGACACATGACATACTCCAAATACCACCTTGTGATTTAAATTCTTGTTTGTCTGATATAAAATAACAGGTGTCAGCAGCTCAGATCATGGTACCTGCTGTGCAACTTTGAAATTCCAAAGGTTTTCTTCTTTGGGAGATTTTTTTTTTTTTTTTGCAATTTCAACTCTAAAAGTTATCCTGAGCTCTTTCCAAGGAGCCCTATAAAACCCCAGATGTCCTTTCAGAACGGAAGTGGCAGTCTGTTTTCATTTCTTTTGAAGCAGCCACACACCAGCATTAAGGAATGATCAGGATACAGAGAGCCTGCATGGCTATGTTGGTCTAGATTATAGTACTATTCATAAACTACATAGATTAAAAAAAAAAAAAAAACCTCCCTAAAAGCTTAGTCTAGGTCATGATTTCCTCAAAGTCAGACAGCTGCTTCATCTGCTCAACTTGCATAGAATGCCTCCGGAGGAGTTTCTTTTTACTTCTCAAGTCAACTCTCTTTGGTGAGCTTGGAGCGACAGGAACCATGGATTTTAAGCCACTAGCAAGTGGAGAGGAAGGTTTGCTGCTCACTCTAATATCCGGGATAGGTGGGCTCAGATTTACATTTAAAGGTGGGAGGAAGCCAGGCCTGGTCTGAGAAATTCGGTCCAGGAGCAAGGTTCCAGAACCTCGTCTTTCTAGAAGATGGGGTGGCCTGCGGCGGGCTGAGTTGGGTGACGTGCTGGACACAGCGTCCAGGGACTCCCTGGAGCCTTGGAAGAGAGAAAGGTGGGAGCTGTTGAGCTTCTTGCGATCCAGTGGACCTTTGCCTGATTCTAGGGAGATGGGGTTGGGCAGGTCGGCCCCAGGCTGTAACTCTAAATCATAGAGGTCATTCTCCAGCCGTTTGAGGGTCACGGCGTCTTTGAGAGCAGAGGGGCCTGCTGGGCAGATGCCCACCTTCTCTTGGTCGATAGGGAGAGTACCTCTTCTGGCCAGACGTGGGTGGGGAGCCTGAGTCTTCTCATAGGCTGCCTTCCACGAGGCCGGTGCCGAAGAGACCGGGATCTTCACCACCTGTTCCGTGACCGTGTGGACGAGGCTGGCATCTTTGCCATCAATGCTGCTGGTTCTGGAGAGGGGGCTCCTTCTGGGGAAGGATACATCACCGATGCTCTTGACCTCGCCGTCCATGCCCACGCCATGGGTCTCATCCTGACGCACACAGGAGGCAGCCAGCACGGATGGTGCCGTCAGGCCCCAGGGCTCAGACTGGAGCCTCTTCAGCTGAGGCAGGCGGGCCCTTTTGAGATTCCCAACTTTCTGAGCAGGTGACCCAGGTTCATTAAGAGCCTTGGCAGTGTTGCAACTACTTGGATGCCCTGACTGGAGGCTAAAGAAGTCATCTTCCTTCTCGCTGGGTGGAGATCCCAGGCCTGGAGCCTTCAGTTCAACCTCAGACGGAGAAGCACACAGGGGAGGCGACTGTCTGTCTTCTTCTTTGGGTGAAGGGGGGACATTCAGATACTGTTTGGTGGTTTTGGTGCCGGAAGATGACTTGTCTGTCGTTATGATAATTACCTCCTTGCCTTTGGCCTTGCAGGCATCCAGAAGCTGTCTCAACGCATCCTTGTCATCTGCATTTATGGCATAAACCAGAGCTGAAGCCCCAGTGCGGTCCTCAAGGCTGGGGTCTGCTCCGTTCTCCAGCAGCAGGGAGACCACGTCCCCACCAGCTCTTCGGATGCAGGCGTGGATGAGGGCAGTCTTGCCAGACTTATCCTGGATGTTGGGGTCTGCCCTGTTGTCCAGCAGGTACTTGACCATCTTGGACTTGCTGATGCTCTGCTGGTCCACGTGCTTGGTGATGCACGCCACCATGAGAGCCGTCTCCCCCTTGTCATTGCTTTCATTGATGTATGCGCCCCCTTCCAGGAGGAGCCTTGTCAGCCTGAGCCTCCCGAGCCACACAGCCTTTAAAAGTGAGTTTCCATCCGTCCTCAGTTCCGTGTCATCGTCCATCATCCTGGCTACAGCTTAGGGTCTCTGAACCACAGCAGCAGTCAGACCTAGCAAAGGAAGAAGAGAGAAAAGTGTCATATATTCTATAGCTTTGGAGAAGGAAGTGAAGCCTATTCCTGTATCCTTGCCTGGAAAATCCCACAGACAGAGGAGCCTGGCGGGCTACAGTCCATGGGGTCACAAAGAGTCAGACACAGCTGAGCATGCATGCACACATTCTATAGCCAATCTGAGCAGCACAGGTGTTACAGAGTCTGTGTACAGTCGTGTCCCAACCTGATCCCAAGTGATGCCACCTTGCTTGGTTTTGTTTTGTTTTGTTTTGTTTCTTTATTGGCTATGCTGGTTCTTGCCTGGAGAATCCCAGGGATGGAGGAGCCTAGTGGGCTGCCGTCTATGGGGTTGCACAGAGTCGGACACGACTGAAGTGACTTAGTAGCAGCAGCAGCTGGGTCTTAGTTGCAGCACATGGGATCTTTAGTTGCTGCGTATGGGATTTTAGTTCCCCAACCAGGGACTGAACCCAGATCCCCTACATTGGGAGCTCAGGGTCTTAGCCACTGGACGACCAGGGAAATCTCTTGCTTGGTTATTTAACTTTTCTGAATTTGCTTCTTCATCTGTAACCTGTCAGGGGTAGGGGTGGTGATAGTAGCAGGCTACCCCATAAAGTCATTGTGAAGATTAAATGGGATACTGTATATATTAATTAAACAAGTAACCACATATAAAGTAGCTGGCATAATGTCTAGGAGAGAGTAAGCAAGAAAACATGCAAGCTCTTACTGCATTGACTGCACATATTTATCACACTGCGGTTTAAGAACCTTTGTGTTTTTTCTGTTGGCATCACTAAGGTCGAAGTTGCCATAAGGAAAGATTTGTGTCTGTCTTGTTCACTGCTGTAGCCTCAGCCTTTAGCAATGACTTACACTTCATAGGTTACCTCGTCAATAATGATTTAATGTACTGTTGCTCTAGGTGTGTATCCAAAAGACCAGAATAAAATGCACTACAATGGAGATGGGATTGTGAATAGATTTCATGTTCTTCTTTTTGTTGTACTTCCTAAACCAAACATGTATCACAGTCATCACAGGAGGAAAAGATTATAAAAACAAGAACAGTCCAGCCATCCCTTTCCAGGCTGTAGTTCCCACTTCTCCAGCAGATGTCAGAGTTCTCATCCTTGATGATCAGACTCGCAGACCCACTGGAATGATGCATTGCCACACCCTCCTCTCTGGTTGAGCAGACCTGAGGCAGAGGGTGGACAAGGGATTGCATCTTTGCTCACCAGTGTTAGGAAATAAAGCTCATACCAGAGCTGCCCCCGTTGAAGTTTGTCAAACCTGGGTTTCCTGTGTTGGTTTTCCTCGTGTCAATTACCTAAATCCTGGACTTAGAGCCTCCAAAGTGGGTGTTGATCGAGAGGTCTTCCAGGAATAAGGAGACATGGTCTCCCAGAATTGATGCCTGCCAGCCCTGGACCTCTCACTGGCTGCACTCTGCCCACAAGGCCCCACCAGGTAGACTTTTTGTCCTTTGGGCTCAGCTGAGCAGGTGTTACAATGCCTGAGCTTTCCTTCTCCTCTGATACACACCATCCTTCCTCTTGCCCCACTCCTCTGAGCAATTATTGATCAATTTCCATCCCTCTATTGTATAAGAGGGCTTCCCCAGTGGCTTAGCAGTAAAGAATACGCCTGCAATGCAAGAGACATGGCAGGAGACACGGGTTCGATCTCTGGGTCAGAAAGATCTCCTGGAGAAGGAAATGGCAACCCACTCTAGCATTCTCGCCTGGGAAATCCCATGGACAGAGGAGCCTGGCAGGCTAAAGTTTATAGGGTCACAAAGAGTCAGACACAGCTGAAGCGACTTAGGAGCAGCTAAGGTCGCAAAGAGTTGGACATGACTGAGAACACATGCACACAAAAATTAAGTAGGAAGTCAGCTTTTCTTGGCTCAAGTTGAGAGATGGATATATAGCCTTTTAAAACATTCAATACATGAATAGATACTTGTTTCTTTTTTGGGAAAAAATGCCCAATTCATATAAAGAAGAAGCAATACCCTTTACGCCCCCTCCCAACCCTCTTCAAAGCTCCTCTTTCCCTTCAGAAGTAACTTTGATTTACAGTCTAGGATGTATCTTTCTGCTTCAGATCATTTTCTGCTTCTTCCAAATGCTCTGTTCTAACAACAACTCCATCTCAGTCTGATCTTGTCGCAATTGTGTCTATGTGTTCCTATGAGATTTTTCTGTAAAATCACTACCATCCAAAGATACCATATGTTATTAAGTGTATCCACAAGAAGTCTCCGTTTCTGTCTCTTCAACTCTATGCTGCTTTCTTCAGGCTCCTTCCAATTCTATTTGTTTGTTGATTGATTTATTTTTGACTGCTGGGTCTTCCTTACTGTGCAGGCTTTCTCTAGTTGTGGGGAGGACTTCTCATTGCAGTGGCTTCTCTTGTTGTGGAGCACAGGCTCAGTAGTTGTAGTGCCCAGGGTTTAGTTGCCCTAAGGCATGTGGAATCTTACAAGACCAGGGGTTGAACCCATGTTCCCTGCATTGGCAGGTGGACACCCAACCACTGGGCCACCAGGGACGTCCTCTCCTACTGATTCTTTATCTCTCCCTCTTCTCCCTGATGTGGCCTTTCTTTCTCTTCTGATTCTGTCATTTTAACTTTCCTGTGGTCCTACATATGATCATTTTATTACAGTTCCATGAGTTGATAAGCTTGTTAATCCCTAAACTCTGGGCATTTAAAGCAGAATTTTCAAGAGCTAAAGGAAGAAATGAAGAAGGGAATGGCAACCCACTACAGTATTCTTGCCTGGAAAATTCTCTGGATGGAAGAAGCTGGTGGGCTACAGTCCATGGGATCGCAAAGAGTTGGACATGACTGATCCACTAACACACAAAAGAAGAAAAGGCAGCGTGCAGTGAAAACAAGCTGTCTTCCACTCCATCCAAGGGGCCTTCATCTCCTGGCCACGCATCTTCAGCACCTGCCTGCTACACCTGTTCCCTTTATGCTCCATCTATCTTGAAAGCTGGCCATTGCTCAACCACCCCACTTTTTCCTTTTCTTCCTTCTAGCCCTGTTCATGTTTCTAACTATAAGCCCACCCTGCTCTTCTTTAATTATTCATCATCTCTCAAATCTCAGCTCCAATGTTACTTCCTTTTTAATCAAGAGAAAAATCACTCAAGATGGAAGGGAGAGAGTGGAATAAAATTACAACTGACTCATATCCAGACTATATAAAGAACACCTACAAATCACTTCCTCCAAAAGAGGATACACAAATGGCCAATAAGCACAGAAAACAGTGCTCAGCCTTGTTGTAATCAAGGAAAATCAAATTACAGCACCGTGTAGCCATAGCCCTACCCCCTCCAGCAAGGCTAAAATTAGACCGACAGCATCAAGAAGGCAGGAAGATGGAAGCAGGAGGTGTGCGTTGGTGGAGCATCAGTTGGTCCCAATGAGCCAGTGCCTATGCTCTGACCCAGTAATTCCATGCCTGGGTTTAGGTGTGTGGTGGACCGAAAAGCATGGCCACAAAGTCCTCCCCTCCCTGCGTGCACACCACCTGTGATGAGGTCTTCCCTCTCCTCCCATGGAAAGGAGGAGTCAGCATGGGATTTGCTTTGACCAATGAAAGTGAAGTTGCTCAGTCATGTCCGACTCTTTGCGACCCCATGGACTGTAGCCTACCAGGCTTCTCTGTCCATGGGATTTTCCAGGCAAGAATACCAGAGTGGGTTGCCATTTCCTTCTCCAGGGGATCTTCCTGACCCGGGGATCGAACCCAGGTCTCCCGCATTGCAGGCAGACGCTTTACCCTCTGAGCCACCCAATAAAATGCAGCAGAACTAACTTTGTGTGGTTTTCAAGGCAAGGCCTCAGGGGACCTTACAACTTCAGGATTTGCTCTCTTGGAATTTGACTGCCATGGACAGAAGCCTGGGGTATCCTGCCAGGAAGGACACAGAGCATTTCAGCTGACAGCCTCAGCGAACACTAGAGTGTCCATGAGACCATCTCAGAGCAGCCAAAGCCCCAGAAGATGGCAACAGCATAAGGGAGCTCGGGAGAAGCCAGCAGATGTTCCAGTTCCAGAACTATTAGCAAAGAAGTGATCCTTCACTTAAGCCACTCATTTTGGGGATGTTTTGTTCTCAGGAATAGATTACTGATAAATATGCGTAGCAAAACACGTGCAAAAATGATCCCAGGAGCCCTATTCATAAAAAAGCCAAAACTAGAAACAATACCTCAAGATGAAAATAGAGGGACTTCCCTGGTGTTCCAGTGGCTAAGACACTGGGCTCCCAATGCAGGTGGCCGAGGTTCTATCCCTGGTGAAGGAACTAGATCCCACATGCCACAACTAAAGATTGCTCATGCCACAACTAAGACCAGGCACAGCCAAATAAAAAAATAACGTAACTAAGTAAAAATATTTTTAAAAAAGAAAATAAAGAAATGGTAGTGTATTCATACACTGGAATACTGTGCATCATCTTTGCATTCTCTGTCTCTCTCTCACACACACTCACACACACACAACATACAAAAGAAAAAATGTGGATACTGCATTCCCTGGGGTCACCTTCTTCACTTGGTGTATTGATCTGGTTAACCATCTGGGTCAGCCTCCTCCCTGTATCTCTGAGCCCTTTGAGGCAGGGAAACTGTCTTTTGTCCCTCATCAGCTCTGTGATAATTTGAAAGTTGGATAAAGGGAAAGATGGAGGAAGGGAGGAAGACAATCAAGAAAGGAAGATGGATAGGGGACATGGGCGGACCATTGGGTTGTCTCTCTCTGTGTTGTGTGTAGTGCCAGTCACATAGCTCTGGACCACCTCAAAGTCTGGGGTGGAAGGAGGCAGGTAGGGAGAAAAATAAGAAAGGAAAGGAGGGAGAGGATAGAATATCTGGGAGGTGCATCTCTCCCTTCACTTTTGCATCAGCGGCTACCTCCTCCTCTGAGCTCAGGCTTGTCCCCCATCTACTCTTCCCCCGGCCCCTAAGGAGAGAGCAAGATGGAGACTCAACATCCCAGTTGCTCTCTGAGGTCTGGGTTGTCTAGCCCATTGACGGAGGGAACTTTTTCTATCCCCAGTGAGCTACTTTTCAGGTTGTCTCTGGCCATTTTTTTCACTGTGGTCCTCCCCACTTAAATTCCTTAAATGATGAAAATGCGGGAGCTCCGTGCAAGGACAGAATCAGTTCCTTACCTCATCCCTGTAGCCCAGATAAAGTGTGCTGCCTTAACGTTAACTGTTGGTGTGCTGCATCCATCTTACGCTTTTCCCATCAAGAAAAGTGGGTTGAAGAGATTGCAGGTCACATGGCTTATTGACAAGAGCCTTGCAGATGATGCCAGACTCACTTTATGTATCATCCCAGATGTACGTCCACCTCTCCTCTCTGGGTGTTGGCTGCTCACCTTGCTCTCTTGCCCAAGTGGCCTTCGAAAGGTCTATACCTCGGTCTTAGAGTCAGGTCACCCTTGCTGTCACTGCTACAGATGGCTGAGCCCCACACCTGGGTGCCACTGACCAGGAGAAACTGACTACTGGAGAAACTATTTCTCCATCAGCTGCCTGGAGAGATCAAGTTACTCTGCTCAGAAGCTGGTGGTGAGGACTGGCCTTTTGCAGGACAAATGTTGACTGATGGGAGATGGGTGGTAGATGTGAGGTAAATTCTTTTCCCTTTCTTCTAATAGCCTAGTTTGGGTCTGGGTGAGATGCAGTGGATTATACAATTTCCAAAAGACTGAGTAATCACTGCACTAGTTGCCAAGCCATGAAAAGCTCAATAATGTATTTACTTTTCCTCTTTCCTTGCCTTGTGTTTCATTTCCCTTATTCCTACTTTCCAAGGTTTTATAACCCAATACAGTAACTCCCCTGCATACAGATGAGTTCTGTTCCAAGAGTGCATTCATAAGTACAATTTATTGCTAAGTCCCACAAAGTTAGCATAGGCACCCAACTAACATATTTGCTTTATAATACTGTACTGTAATGTACTGAGATCAAACCAGTCAATCCTGGAGCAAATCAACCCTGAATATTCATTGGAAGGACTGATGCTGAAGCTGAAGCTCCAATACTTTGGCCACCCGATTTGAAGAGCCGACTCACTGGAAAAGACCCTGATGCTGGGAAAGATTGAGACCAGGAGAAGTGGGTGACAGAGGATGAAATGACTGGATGGCATCACCAACTCGATGGACATGAGTTTGAGCAAACTCCAGTAGATGGTGAAGGACAGGGAAGCCTGATGTGCTGCAGTCCATGGGGTGGTAAAAAGTCGGACACAACTGAGCGGCTGAACAACAACTGTACTGTAATAGATTTATAATACTTTTCATACAGATAATGCATAAAAACAAACACCAAAAAAATAGCACTGTACAGTATATGAAAGCACAACCATGTGTAGAGGATACACCCACATGACAATATATGCCAGATATGTGAACTGACTTACATGATTGGACAGGTGAATGCACATTTGCATCTTTGAAAGTTCAAAACTTGAGGCTAATATGTAGGGACTTACCATAAAGGGCTCATATGTATGTTTTTGCCCCAGGCTGACACCAACTGCCTTGTTTGAAGCAGGGCTGTTTTGTGTTTAACTCAACTCCACTCTAATGGTGACTAACATAATTTCAAAGGCACATGGACTAGAAATGCTAAAAACTAAAACATCTCTAACACACACACTCAAAATATTTTTTTGATGGAGGAGATGAATGGGTGAAATTGTTTGCCTTATTTTGTCCATAAGTGTTAGTCGCTCAGTCATGTCCAACTCTGCAACCCTATGGACTATAGCCCGGCTCCTCTGTCCATGGGATTCTCTTGACAAGAATACTGGAGTGGGTAGCGATTCCCTTCTCCAGGGGATCTTCCCAACCCAGGGATCAAACTCAGGTCTCCTGTATTGTAGACAGATTCTTTAGCATCTGAGTGAAGGGGGAAGCCCAGAAACCCTTGGATTATTTCATTATCCACAAACTATGGAAGTCTTAGACTTTTGAAGCTGAGATGAACCATCTTGTTCAACCTTTCCCCATTTATAAGTGGGAAGAGATTGAGTCTTTAATCTCGCTGAATCTAGGCTCTTTCACTGCCAGGTCTTCCCAGACCTTTAGCCTGATTAGTTTAGAACAAGGCTGCATAGTACTGGGCTGGGGGCTAAATGTAGTACACAGTTCTGTATTGCTTGACTGGAACAGTGCTTGAACATTTTTTAATGGGAATGTTTTAAGATGGATTAAGCCCTGCCCTCAGTTGTGCCCAGCACCCTGTAGAACGCCACTGGGGTTCATTCCCAATCCTCTTCCTCTTTGAATCACCTGCTCCCTGCTTCCTTCCCCCACTACCACACAACCACAATTCAAAGTTACCTGAATCTTGCCACATACGAGATCTCTTTGACACTTCCTCCCCTAGTACTTCTGCAGGGGAAGCTTTATTATCCTAACTTTACAGATAGAGCCTGAAGTCCAGACACATTAGGTAATCTTGCCCAAGAGCACACGTCTGTAAGTGGTACAGCTTTGATTTAAACTCTGTTCCTCTGATCCCAAGTTCAGAGCTCTTTGACAGAATTCTGCCTGACATATCTCCCGACTATTGCAGCACAGATTGGAGTTTAAGAACGCTGCTCTGCCATTTGGTGTTTGTATAAACTGGGGCAAGTTACTCAAGTTCTCTTGCCTCAGTGTTCTCATCTGTGAAATGGGGATCATAGACCCATTTGTGGCGGGCTCTAACAATAAAGTAACTCATGTAAAGAGCGCTTTGCACAGGGCCTTGGCACATAGAAAGCTCTCAGTAATTGTTAAAATTTGAAGAAGGTTGGGTCCACCTTTCAAAATCCAGGAGGCCACGCCTTTCAGCTGTAGTATTTGCGGAAGCTAGGGGGTATGTGTTTACACTCCACCTCTTCCTTCCGCAGTCACGGGAAGCAGTTAGAAGCGGATCAGACATTGAGTTCCACGTTTGCCTTTGCGATTCGAGAATCCTCTCTCCCGGCTGTAGGGGCGGCGTTGGGTAGCCGCCCTCAGCCAGGAGCCTCGGTGGCCTGGGGCGGAGACGTGATGCCAGGTGTTCTCGGGGCGCTGCGCGCTGCCCCGCGGGCTCTGTCCGAGGTGCTGAACGCCGAGGGCTCCCGGCGCGGGTGTCCATTGTTGCCAGTACCTGTGAGCATCTTCGTGGAGATGGCCGAGTGTGGGGGTCAGGTGAAGCCAGGGCGGTAAGTGCTTCTCCCATCATTTCTCTAAAGTGCTTAAATTCATACTCTACACAATATCTGGCACATTTTCAGGATCATCGCCTCTCACCTCCCCTTCATCACAGGTTTCTGCAAAATCTGAGGGCTTCGCTCCCCCTTCAGTCCATGCACAAATTCAGGCGCCTATCTCCAGGCCCGATCCACAAGCATTCCGACAAAAATTCAGCCCCCTACGCATCTCATCCCCACGCGTCAATACAAAAATAAAATATTTAAAACCATCTTCCACTCCTATCTCCCACAATTTCCTGTGATAAAAACAGACTCTTTCCTACAAACCTCCCACTCATGCCTGTGGCTGAACTGTGTGGACTTACTTCTTAGGAGCTGAAGGTCCCATTCAGGTGCCCAGTGGAGACCCCCCGGGGTGCGCTTACCTGGTGGGGACGCTCACCAAGCGAGGCCACCTGGGTCCGGGATACAGGGAGTGTCATTGCTCCAGAAGCAAAGTCAGGGAGCGCCCCGCACCCCTGCCTGAGGCTGTGGGCTGGCTTGCCATACTGAGCCAGCGCCTGGAGCTGGGGTTACCTGGGGCCTCGCGGGTCCCGTGGAGTGACTTGCCCAGAACTTCTTTAGGGTTTATAAATAAAGCTTCTGCGTCAATTCCTTCCAATCACTCCATGCTCCTCCAAGTTGCAGTGGGAACTTGGTTTGTTTGTTTGTTTCGGTTTGTTTGTTTGTTTTTTGAGCGAAAGAAAGAAGCGTGAAAGAAAGAAGCGTGAAAGAAAGATAAGAATTGTCCCCAGTTCTGGATTGTAGGTCTCCGGCGCAACCCCAGCCCTTCAGCTGCTTCTTGGGTTCCGCTGGCTAAGGAGGAGCCGCTGCCCGCTGGCTCCTCAGAGCATCTCTCCAGCCGGGAGGCGCGCGGCTTGTGTGGGTGTGTGTGCTAGGGAGGCAGGGGGAAGGAGAGGGCAGCGGGGGCGGGGATGCTCCTACCTGCAGCCTCGGGCGGAGGCGCCGGCCACCCCACCCCCTCATCGCCAGCTCTTGCGGGTTTAGACTCGCTCAACAATTTAGCTTGAGTCTCTAGGAACCCCAGAGGGTGGTGGGTGCGGGTGGGGCGCAGCGACCCTTGGATCGGGAGAAAGTGAGAGTACTCTCCCCAAAGTCTGACACTCCAAACCCCAGACTGGAGGAGGGATTTGAACTCCTGTCTTCTTTCCTCTTTCCGCTGCTCTGCCTTGTTTCATCAACGCCCTCCAATCTCAGGATGTCTGTCCACAGACTGGGAAGGAGAGGGAGAGAAGTGGGGGCAGGTGGAACGGTGAGATGGGGAGAATCTGATTATCACAGAGGAGCGGTTGGATTCCATTCCAGCTCCATCCTTTAGCCCACCTCTGGCTTGTTCCTGGGACTTCCTGGAGAGCCACTCACCAACAATTTGCTTCCTTTATTGCAAAAGTAATTCGTGACTTTTACAGGATTCAAAGCACACAGCTTGTATTTAGAAAGCAGCTGCCCCCCTCCACCTAGCCTTGCCTCTGTTAGTCCCATTTCCCAGAGGTAATCTGCATTTTTAAACCACAAACCTACTGATATATATCATCTATCTATCTATCTATCATTTATCTATATCTATCCATCATCTATCTATCTATATCAATCTATCTGTGGCTCTATATCTATTAATATGTCCAGCGTTCTATTTTTCCTTTAAAAAAAAAAAAAGCTCCACATCTTCTTGAGTCAGTTTTAGTCGTTTGCCTTTTCCTAGAAAATTGTCCATCTCATTTACAATTTCAAGTTCAGAGGCACGAAGTTACAACTAGTATTACCTTATAGAGTTTTTTCTTTTCTCTGAAACTATACCCCCTTTTCATTCTTAATATTGCTTATGTGTGTCTTCTCCCTCCCGTGCCCAGTTTTTTTTAATCAAACTTGCCAAAGGGTTATCAATTTTATTGATCTCAAAAATATAATTATTCTGTCATTTGCCTTTATCACTTAGTGTTTTCATGGTGTTACCATTGGAAATGTTTTCATGTGGCACCCATTATTTGTTAAGCACTTAATAATATTTGGTGGGGTTGTCTGCAAAGCTGTTTCAAGATTGTATGACCTCAAATCTGTGAGTCTTATCTTTTGTGGCTTCTAGATTTCCTGTCTAGCTTAAGGAGACCCAGAATCACAAGAGGAATTACTTAAGAGTTCTAGCAGCTTAGAACTTTACTGTTATTGTTGTTATTGATGATGATGATGATATTGCTTAGGTTATCTTTTCATCTGGAAATTGTACCTATATATAGGGTAGGGCAAGGATTTGATGAAGGCAAGAAGTCAACTGTCCTAACACCAAACCTGACTAGTCCATCCTCTGCTTATTGATTCAAAATGCCATCCTTAATTATACCATGTATATATTCCCCCAACAAATTTATCTGGTCGATATATGTTCTTTTATAAAAATACATTGAATTAAAATTACTAATTTTTCTTAGGGCTTTTATGGGGCATGTATACTGATAAATAAAATTATTTTTTCCTTTTCAGGCAATGGTGGGGTTCTCATTCAGATTTAACACTAGATTATGCTAACTTTCTAGGATGATTTTGAAAGCATCCTGGTTTTTCCTACACATTGGTGTTTTTAACTTATAAGATATCTATCTGCTCATTGCTGATTTAAAGAATGCATCTATAAGTCAAGCTGGGCTTGATGGATTTTGGAAGGCTAGATCTTTAATTATTCTTTCCAAAGTTATTAGTAAGTAATAGAGTATTCATTATCTGATTCCTCTTTAGTCAATTTTGGGTGATTTATATTTGCTTAGAAAAGTCCATCTCATTTACATTTTCAAATTTATTGGCATGAACTAATAGATAACCTCAGAATTTTTCATCTCCTCTGAATCTGTTCTTTAAAGTATCAACATTTATTTTTGATTAAAAATTCTTTTGATGTGGACCATTTTTGAAGCCCTTATTGAATTTGTTACAATACTGCTTTGGTTTTATGTTTTGGTGTTTTGGCCTCAGGGCATTTGGGATCTTATCCCCAACCAGGGTTCAGACCTGCACCCTCTGCATTGGAAGGGGAAGTCCTAACAACTGGACTACCAGGAAAGTCCCTGAATCTGTTCTTATATTCCTTTTTTCATTCCTGATATTTCATCCTTGCTTTCCCCCTGTTATCCTTGGTGTCTATAGCGAGTGTTATTTTGCTGTGGTCAGACTGTAGGATCTATGTAATTTCCACTTTGTGGCTTATTAAATGACCAATTTAAAATACTCAAAGAGCTATTTTCCTCAGTGGAGAAAATAATCTACTTTCTGTGTTTTTTGATACAAACAACACCAGTTCAGTTCAGTTGCTCAGTCATGTCCAACTCTTTTCAACCCCATGGACTACAGCACATCAGGCCTCCCTGTCCATCACCTACTCCTGGAGTTTACTCAAACTCATATCCATTGAGTCGGTGTCCCATCCAACCATCTCATCCTCTGTCATCCCCTTCTCCTCCCACCTTCAGTCTTTCCCAGCATCAGGGTCTTTTCAAAAGAATCAGCTCTTTGCATTAGGTGGCCAAATTATTGGAGCTTCAGCTTTAGCATCAGTCCTTCAAATGAATATTCAGGACTGATTTCCTTTAGGATGGACTGGTTGGATCTCCTTGCAGTCCAAGGGACTCTCAAAGGTCTTCTCCAACACCACAGTTCAAAAGCATCAATTCTTCAGTGTTCAGCTTTCTTTATAGTCCAACTCTCATATCCATACATGACTACTAGAAAAATCACAGTTTGACCAAATGGACCTTTGTTGGCAAAGTAATATCTCTGCTTCTTAATATGCTGTCTAGGTTGGTCATAACAAATCTGCCAGTAAAGTTGGTTGCACACTATCACTCTTTATCATTTTATTTTGTGCTGCAAGTCAGTGGAGCATATTATCAGACTACCTGGATTTAAATCCTAACTCAGCCACCTAGCAGCCATGGGATCCCTGGTGAAGCACGAAACCACCCTGTGCTTCAGTTTCCACCTCCATAAAACTTAGTTCATAATAGGATCTACATCATGGCTGGGGATCAGAGGCAGCTGAGTTAATCCATGTTAAATGTTTAGTGCAGTTTCTGGTAGGATGTAAGTATACATGTCTTCACCACATTTGTGTTCAGTTCAGTTCAGTAGCTCAGTCGTGTCCGACTCTTTGCGACCCCATGAATTGCAGCACGCCAGGCCTCCCTGTCCATCACCAACTCCCGGAGTTCACTCAGACTCATGTCCATCGAGTCAGTGATGCCATCCAGTCATCTCATCCTCTGTCGTCCCCTTCTCCGCCTCCCCCCAATCCCTCTCAGCATCAGAGTCTTTTCCAATGAGTCAACTCTTTGCATGAAGTGGCCAAAGTACTGGAGTTTCAGCTTTAGCATCATTCCTTCCAAAGAAATCCCAGGGTTGATCTCCTTCAGAATGGACTGGTTGGATCTCCTTGCAGTCCAAGGGACTCTCAAGAGTCTTCTCCAACACCACAGTTCAAAAGCATCAATTCTTCGGCGCTCAGCCTTCTTCACAGTCCAACTCTCACATCCATACATGACCACAGGAAAAACTATAGCCTTGACTAGACGGACCTTAGTCGGCAAAGTAATGTCTCTGCTTTTGAATATGCTATCTAGGTTGGTCATAACTTTTCTTCCAAGGAGTAAGCGTCTTTTAATTTCATGGCTGCAGTCACCATCTGCAATGATTTTGGAGCCTCCCAAAATAAAGTCTGACACTGTATCCCCTGTTTCCCCATCTATTTCCCATGAAGTGATGGGACCGGATGCCATGATCTTCATTTTCTGAATGTTGAGCTTTAAGCTAACTTTGTCACTCTCCTCTTTCACTTTCATCAAGAAGCTTTTTAGTTCCTCTTCACTTTCTGCCATAAGGGTGGTGTCATCTGCATATCTGAGGTTATTGATATTTCTTCCAGCAATCTTGATTCCAGCTTGTGTTTCTCTCAGTCCAGCGTTTCTCATGATGTACTCTGCAGATAAGTTAAATAAGCAGGGTGACAATATACAGCCTTGACGTACTCCTTTTCCTATTTGGAACCAGTCTGTTGTTCATGGCCAGTTCTAACTGTTGCTTCCTGACCTACATACAGATTTCTCAAGAGGCAGGTCAGGTGGTCTGGTATTCCCATCTCTCTCAGAATTTTCCACAGTTTATTGTGATCCACACAGTCAAAGGCTTTGGCATAGTCAAGAAAGCAGAAATAGATGTTTTGCTGGAACTCTCTTGCTTTTTCCATGATCCAGCAGATGTTGGCAATTTGGTCTCTGGTTCCTCTGCCTTTTCTAAAACTAGCTTGCACATCAGGAAGTTCACGGTTCACGTATTGCTGAAGCCTGGCTTGGAGAATTTTGAGCATTACTTTACTAGCATGTGAGATGAGTGCAACTGTGCGGTAGTTTGAGCATTCTTTGGCATTGCCTTTCTTTGGGATTGGAATGAAAACTGACCTTTTCCAGTCCTGTGGCCACTGCTGAATTTTCCAAATGTGCTGGCATATTGAGTGCAGCACTTTCACAGCATCATCTTTCAGGATTTGAAATAGCTCAACTGGAATTCCATCACCTCCACTAGCTTTGTTTGTAGTGATGCTTCCTAAGGCCCATTTGACTTCACATTCCAGGATGTCTGGCTCTAGATGAGTGATCACACCATCGTGATTATCTAGGTCGTGAAGATCTTTTTTGTACAGTTCTTCTGTGTATTCTTGCCACCTCTTCTTAATATCTTCTGCTTCTGTTAGGTCCAGACCATTTCTGTCCTTTATTGAGCCCATCTTTGCATGAAATGTTCCCTTGGTATCTCTAATTTCTTGAAGAGATCTCTAGCCTTTCCCATTCTGTTCTTTTCCTCTATTTCTTTGCATTGATCACTGAAGAAAGCTTTCTTATCTCTTCTTGCTATTCTTTGGGACTCTGCATTCATAGTACACATTTGTGTACCTGATCTTTTAATGTTTAAATTAAACTGTTAAAGTGTCCCAGTATTCATTCCCAAATTCATTCATTCAGAAAAAACTTCTTGAGCTGGGGCTATGTGATGTGATCTGCGTTCCTTTATTGTTAGAGATTCAGCTGTGATCAAGAAAGACATGTTTTCTCCCTTTGTGAAGGAACTTTCTAAAGATTAAGATTTGTCAGCATTTTTGTGTATGTGTGTGTGTGTGCGTGTGTGCGTATGTGTGTTTCAGCGGCTGCCATCTGTTTCATACAAGAGAATATGAGACAAAAGCCTTTTGCAACCTATCCCAAATCTGCCTTCTGGGTAGAATATCAGCCGCTTCCCCAGAGATGCGTCTTTTATGCTGGAGCCACTTGTTTAATAGCAACAATAATTATTTTTAAAAATAATCATTGCTAATAGTAGCAACAAACATTTTTGAATGCTTACTATTGTCAATGTCCTCTAGTCAAAGTCCTCCAGGAACACACCTGTAGTTGAATATGTTGGATTTATTACCTGTGCAGCAAGGGGCCATGCACACCATGGGGAAGCATGGAGCATCTCAGTAGACAGGTGTTAGAAAGAATGTGTTCTAGGATTTCAACTTGGTTGGGAGATTTGGGGAGAGTTCACTCTGTTCTTAACAGAAGAAAATCACATTAGATGGTATTCTGACACCACAAAGAAAATTATAAAGTGATCCTTGGTGCCTTGATTCCCTATGCCCTCTGTGTTTGTTGTTGTTTGTTTTTTATTGAGATATCATTGACATATAGCATTATATTAGTTTCAAGTTTATAACATAATGGTTCAATATTTGTTTAAATTGTGAAATAAACACCCTAATAAATCTGGTTAACATCATCACAATACATAGTTACAAAATTTTCTGTATATGTGGTGAAAACTTTTAAGATTTACTCTCTAGTCAGCTTTCAAGTATACAGCATGGTATTGGTATTATTTAAATTATTTATTTATTATTTATTTGCCTGCACCAGGATCTTAGTTGGGGGCATTCAGGATGCCCAACTAAGATCTCTTGGCAGCATGTGGGATCTTTTTTTTTCTTTTCTTTCTTTTTTAGTTGCAGCATGCCAACTCTTAGATGCAGCATGTGGGATCTAGTTCCCTTACCAGGGACTGAACCCAGGCCCCCTGTATTGGGAGCAGGAGCCTTAGCCCCTGGGCCACTGGGGAAGTCCCTAGTATTATTAACTATAATCTCCATGCTGTACATTACATCTCCAGGACTTATTTATTTTATAGCTGGGAGTTTGGACTTTTTAACCCCCTTCTCCCATTTCACCCACCCCGATGCCCTCCCCACCTCTGGTAACCACCGGTCTGGTCTCTGTATTCATGAGTATGCCTCTGTTTTTAAGCCAAGGAACAATAGTGTTTATTTCCCATTCTTGAGCAGTTTCCCTACACAGAGTATCTTTTTGGTCAAGTCATTGTCCACAGGGAAGAGAATGACAGACTCAGAGATGAGCACAGAGCTCTTTAGCTGGAGCTCTTAGCAAGGAGCCTTAAGAATCATTTGATTCATTGTCTTACACCATTTGGGAATCTGAGTTATAGAATGATGAGATGCTTCCCCGAGATCATACAGCAAATTAACACCGGGACTACCAGGTCTTAGAAGACCAGTACTGGCAGACTGGATGTGTTCTAGACTGTTATAAAATTTGAAATAGCTTTTACTGGGTTGTGTTATAGTAAATTGTAATACATGTACACAAATGTAATGTACACATAAAATACATTACATTACAAATGTGTTGCAGGTATATTCTAGATAAGATACAGACTTATTCTCCTAGTCCTTTGGTTACACCTCTTAATTCTAAAAAAAAAAAAAATTGTTTGTTTCAAGTGTTTTTATGGCACCCTTAAATCAGCGAGAAATGCTTTTTGATGCAAGTAATAGAAATCTTCATCTAAACAGAGGGACTTGTTTTCTTGCATAGCAAAATGTCTGAAGATGGGCAGTTGCTGCTGTTGGCTCAGAGGCTCAAAACTTTCAGGACCAGCAGTGCACTAGAAGGCTGCTGGCAGCTCCAGACAGGACATTTACATTCCAGACAGGAAAAAAAATAACATAATTTAAATCAATAGCTTTATAGCCTGAATTCTGAGAAAAGAAATTTAATGCAGATTTCAAATGTGTCCTCCAGAAAGATTGTACCAGTTTTCATTATCCCTTGCTCATTATACAGCTCCAGAACATGCACATTCCAGACAGGAAAACTGCAATCTCGTAGAGCCAGACACATGCATCCCTTTTATCAGAACACACCTTCCCCAGCAGTACATCTCACAGCTGACTTCTCCTTGATACTTTGCGTTAGAAATCAGTCATATGCAGGATGGTTGGGAATCCACCTGCAGATGCAAGGGAAATGGGTTCAGTCCCTGGTCCAGAAAGATCCCACATGCGGTGGGGCAATTAAGTCCGTATGCCGCAACTACTGAGCCCACCCACTGTAGAACCCGTGCCCCACAGCAAGAGAAACCACGGCAATGAAAAGCCCATGCACCGAAAATGGAGAATTGCCCCCACTTGTTACAACCAGAGAAAACCCTTGCACGGCAACAAAGACCCAGCACAGTCAAAAATAAAAATAAATTAAAATAAATTTTAGAAGATATCAGTTATATGCAAGAAATGTTGGGGATACAGAAAGAAAGATTGTTATGGTTTGTATTAGAGCAAGAAATGACTCCTTTCCTTGGTTTGGTTTAATGCTACCGCAGTGAAAATAGAATTCTGTTACCAAGAAAATAAATAGGAAATGCATAATGTGACCACCACCGTGTTTGTCACTAAAAACTTGCAAAATGCAGGTGAGCAGGAAAAAGAGGCCATATACATTTAAATATGTAACATATGTATAATTTTACAAAATGAGAGTTCAACAATCGAGTGTATTGTATTTATACTGTGTCCTTTCTTTTCTTCCTCAAAATTCAGGCTATAAAGCTATCAATTTAAATTATGTATTTTTTTTTTACTCTGAGAGCTTATCTTCACGTAATTGAATGCTATTTTTCTACTTCATTGTCAATGGTTACATTGTATTTTAGTGCAGGCATGAACCATAATTTCTTTACACAATTCTGCTAAGGATGTGAAGGTTTTATGTAGTTTTTCTCTATTGTAAATAACATTGCAATGAAGATCTTTTAGTTAGTCTTTTTCAGATTTCAGAATTATTTCCTTAGAGCAAATTATTTGAGATTTTAGACAAAAGGGTATGCAAAATTTTAATATTTTTGATACAGATTTTAAATGTGTCTTCCAGAAAGATTGTGCCAGTTTTCATTACCCCTCGCTCATTATAAAATGCATCCTCAACCACACTGGACCTCATTATTAAAGAAATGCACCAATATGATCTTTTAAAAATGTATCAGGTCATTGTTTCAATTTGTTTTTGGTTTTTTTGTATTACTAGTCAGGTTGATTTTTTTTGGCCATGCCATGTGGCATCTGAGATCTTCCTCAACCAGGGATCAAACCCCTGCATTGGAAGTACAGAGTCTTAACCATTGGACCGCCAGGGAAGTCCCACAGTCAGGTTGATTTTTTTTAATGTTTATTGCCTATCTTTTGGTATAATTACTGATTATATCTTCTAATCACTTTTCTGTTGGTGCCGGTGATTCAGAGTTGATTAGAAAATAGGCATAAAGTAAATAAAATTGTTCATAATTTCCCAATCCACAGATAATCACTATTGTTCATCTTTTTTTCATATGGGTTATCTATTTATTTCTCTCTCTCCCTCTTTCATCTCCTATCTATCCAACTATTTCTCATTCAATCTATCTGTCCACCTACCTATCTTGTGATTATTTCATCAAAGTTTGAATATCATTGAATTTCAGCAGTGATTCTGATGCAGACAGTCCATTAGAAATTACTTGGTATATTAAAAAAAAAAAAGTAGCTGATTCTCCTTGAATGGAGGAGAACCCATGCATGGATGATTTTGGAAGATCTCCAAAAGATAGTAATGTTAGTAATAGCAGGGGTAAGGCTCTCAGATGTACCTTATTTCGTCCCAGACTCCCTAATCAGGATGTCCCTGTCGATGCCTGATGCTACTGAGACCTACTGTTTCTGAGAAGCAGGGGTGAAGGTGACTGCACCCAAGGTGGCACAGTGACAATGGTCAGGATGGCTGGAACCTGCCCCCAGCAAGCTGCCTGCAAACCTGAATGTATCCACAATTTCCAAACACCCTTTTCCTCCCAGTCAGTTCCGTTTAGTTCAGTAGCTCGGTCGTGCCTGACTCTTTGTGACCCCATGGACTGCAGCACGCCACGCTTCCTTGTCTATCACCAACTCCCAGAGCTTGCTCAAACTCATGTCCATTGAGTTGGTGATGCCATTCAACCATCTCATCTGTTGTCCCTTTCTCCTTCTGCCTTCAATCTTTCCCAGCATCAGGGTCTTTTCCATTGAGTCAGGTGGCCAAAGTATTGGAGCTTCAGCTTCACCATCGGTCCTTCCAATGAATATTCAAGGTTGATTTCCTTCAGGATTGACTGGTTTGATCTCTTTGCAGTCCAAGGGACTCTCAAGAGTCTTCTCCAACACCACAGTTATCAGTTCTTCAGCGCTCAGCTTTCTTTATGGTCCAACTCTCATGTCCATACATGACCACTGGAAAAACCATAGCTTTAACTAGACAGACCTTTGTCAGCAAAGTAATGTCTCTGCTTTTTAATATGCTGTCAGGGTTAGTCATAGCTTTTCTTCCAAGGAGCAAGCATCTTTTAATTTCATGGCTGCACTCACCATCTGCAGTGATTTTGAAGCCCAAGAAAATAAAGTCTGTCACTGTTTCCATTGTTTCCACATCTATTTGCCATGAAATGATGTGACTGGATGCCATGATCTTAGTTTTTTGAATGTCGAGTTTTAAGCCAGCTTTTTTACTCTCCTCTTTCACTTTTATCAAGAGGCTCTTCAGTTCCTTGTCACTTTCTGCCAGGAGGGTGGTGTCATCTGCATATCTGAGGTTATTGATATTTCTCCCAGTGATCTTGATTCCAGCTTGTGCTTCATCCAGTTTGGTGTTTCACATGATGTACTCTGCATGTAAGTTAAATAAGCAGGGTGACCATATACAGCCTTGACGTACTCCTTTTCCAATTTGAACCAGTTCGTTGTTCCATGTCCAGTTCTAACTGTTGCTTCTTGACCTGCATACAGATTTCTCAGGAGGCAGGCAATGTGGTCTGGTATTCCCATCTCTAATAATTTTCCACAGTTTGTTGTGATCCACACAGTTAAAGGCCTTGGCATATTCAATAAAGCAGAAGTAGATGTTTTTCTGGAACTCTCTTGCTTTTTCAATGACCCAACGGATGTTGATTATTTGATCTCTGGTTCCTCTGCCTTTTCTAAATCCAGCTTGAACATCTGGAAGTTCTCTGTTCCTCCCAATAGAAAGAGTCATTGCCCCCATGAAACTTCTTTAGTTATTATCCTGTCCTTTTGGGAGGAATGAAAGTTGTGGGGAAACCAGCGGGGGCAACCAGCTCACAATGTTTGTTTCACGCCAAATGTATGCTGTTATCTCTGCTTCAGTTCTTTTATAACTTCTCTCTAAAGAGAAGATATTGAATGTATCAGAAAGTGTCGTGGCAACATAAATGCTACAGTATCATGATCACTGTCTTCCTTCCCACCCTCTTCTAAAGGCTCCTACGGAAATTGTTTTTATCTTTTCAGATTTGCAGTACTTTGTAAAAACACTCAAGCAAATATTTTAGCAAAAATAAATGTCCCCAAATAGCCACTCTATCCAGTATAAGTCATGATCACCAGTGTTCCTCTGAAATGCCCAAAATAGAGTCCGTGCTAGCAGTTCCCTCCAAGGAGTGTCCTTGTTTAGCTAACCTAGTTAGAAGCTGTGAGCTTGTGCTTTTGGGTCCTGTGAGAGCCTTGTGTTTTTAAAATAATTTTGTCTAAAAACCCTTTTCATCTCTCAAAGGAAATTCTTGATATGCAAATTTCCAAGAACTGGGAGCATGGAGCTGACCTGTTTGTGGAGATACAGCTCTTGTTTGCAGACCCCTAGGATAGCACTGTATGGTTTGTACCAGGAATCATATGTAAGCAGAAGACCCTTTGGATCTGCTCCACCATGCTTCCTTTCGGCTGTGTCTCTCTGCTGGTGGTGTGGGCACTACCTGCTCTGACATCTTTCTCACTCCCTTTACAGCATCAGATGTGGAGGAGAGTCCCTGCATTTTAATCTGATTCCTGCAATGACTGAGGAGAGATGTGGGTGTGCTCATCACCTCTTATGGATAGAACGTACTTATGTCAGAGGGAGGACATGGCTAAACTCAAAATTTGACTAAGACACTGGCAATAAAGCTTATTTGTGCCTGTGATGACAGGAGTGACCAGCTTATCCTGATTTGTCCAGGACTTGCTTGGTTTCAGCCCTAAAAAGGCCAATGTCCCAAGAACCCTCTCAGTTCTTGGCAAACAGAACAACTCGTGACCCTGGATAGCAGCCCAAAGCCACCACTCTTAGGATCTGGAACAGTAACCCCTGCTGGGTATCATGATGAAATTTTATAAAATTTGAAATTATACATAGAATAGGTCTTCCCTGGTGGTCCAGTGGGTGAGAATCCACCTGCCAATGCAGGGGACATGGTTTCAATCTCTGGTCCAGGAAGATCCCACATGCCACCAGGCAACCAAGCCCATGCAGCACAACTAATGAGCTTGTACTCTAGAGCCTGGGCTCCATAACAAGCGAAGACACCACGCAGAGAAGCCCTCACACCACAGCTAGAAAGTAACCCCCCAATTGCTGAAACTAGAGAAAGCCTTCATGCAGCAATGAAGACTCAGCACAGCCAAAAATAAATAAATGAATAAAATTATATTTAGAACAATAAAAAAATAAAATTCAAACTATCCTGATTTATAGTCTGTTATCAAGACTCCTGTCAATGTTATATTCATGATAGTTATCTGTCTCTGTACAGCAGAAATATTGAATTTTAGCTTGAACTAACCACTGAATAAAAATATATTTCCATAACATAAAAACAATCTTCTCAACAAAATTTAAGTGTTTCAAAATTTTCTCTTTTCCACAATAGGATTAGTTATGAGTTATTTAGTATTAAGTCAAGTGGGCCTTAGAAAGCATTACTGCAAACAAAGCTAGTGGAGGTGATGGAATTCCAGTTGAGCTATTTCAAATCCTGAACGATGATGCTGTGAAACTGCTGCACTCAATATGCCAGCACATTTGGAAAACTCAGCAGTGGCCACAGGACTGGAGAAGGTCAGTTTTCATTCCAATCCCAAAGAAAGGCAATGCCAAAGAATGCTCAAACTACTGCACAATTGCACTCATCTTTACACACTAGTAAAGTAATGCTCAAAATTCTCCAAGCCAGGCTTCAGCACTACGTGAACCGTGAACTTCCAGATGTTCAAGCTGGTTTTAGAAAAGGCAGAGGAACCAGAGATCACATTGCCAACATCCGCTGGATCATGGAAAAAGCAAGAGAGTTCCAGCAAAACATCTATTTCTGCTTTCTTGACTATGCCAAAGCCTTTGACTGTGTGGATCACAACAAACTGTGGAAAATTCTGAAAGAGATGGAAATACCAGACCACCTGACCTGCCTCTTGAGAAACCTGTATGCAGGTCAGGAGGCAACAGTTAGAACTGGACGTGGAAAAACAGACTGGTTCCAAATAGGAAAAGGAGTATGTCAAGGCTGTATATTGTCACCCTGCTTATTTAACTTACATGCAGAGTACATCATGAGAAATGCTGGGCTGGAAGAAGCACAAGCTGGAATCAAGATTGCTGGGAGAAATATCAATAACCTGAGCTATGCAGATGACACCACCCTTATGGCAGAAAGTGAAGAGGAACTAAAAAGCCTCTTGATAAAAGTGAAAGACGAGAGTGAAAAAGTTGGCTTAAAGCTCAACATTCAGAAAACAAAGATCATGGCATCTGGTCCCATTACTTCATGGGAAATAGATGGGGAGACAGTGGAAACAGTGTCAGACTTTATTTTTGGGGGCTCCAAAATCACTGCAGATGGTGATTGCAGCCATAAAATGAAAAGACACTTACTCCTTGGAAGGAAAGTTATGGCCAACCTAGATAGTATATTCAAAAGCAGAGACATTACTTTGCCGACTAAGGTCCATCTAGTCAAGGCTATGGTTTTTCCTGTGGTCATGTATGGATGTGAGAGTTGGACTGTGAAGAAAGCTGAGACCTGAAGAATTGATGCTTTTGAACTGTGGTGTTGGAGAAGACTCCTGAGAGTCCCTTGGACTGCAAGGAGATCCAACCAGTCCATTCTGAAGGAGATCAACCCTGGGATTTCTTTGGAAGGAATGATGCTAAAGCTGAAACTCCAGTACTCTGGCCACTTCATGTGAAGAGTTGACTCATTGGAAAAGACTCTGATGCTGGGAGAGATTGGGAGAAGGAGTAAAAGGGGGTGACAGAGGATGAGATGGCTAGATGGCATCACCAACTCGATGGATGTGAGTCTGAGTGAACTCCGGGAGATGGTGATGGACAGGGAGGCCTGGCGCGCTGCGATTCATGGTGTCGCAAAGAGTCGGACATGACTGAGCGACTGAACTGAACTGAAGAGTAAAGATGTGAGAGCATGGTAATAATGCCCAGTAACACTGGAGTTTTGTTTTGTTTTCCATTTCATATGAAACAAAAATCTTCTGGGTGTTTGACCATAAGGAATAATTTTTTTAATTTTTATTTTTACTTTATTTTACTTTACAATACTGTATTGGTTTTGCCATACATTGACATGAATCCACCACGGATGTACATGAGTTCCCAAACATGAACCCCCTCCCACCTCCCACCGCATATCATCTCTCTGGATCATCCCCATGCACCAGCCCCAAGCATCCTGTATCCTGCATTGAACATAGACTGGCGATTCATTAAAGTGATTGTGTATTGTAGAACAATTTCTCTATAGAAGTCAATAAACACACATACATGGAAAAAAATTAAATTAAAAAAAATAAAGATTTCATGTACAAGAGTCAGATGGGTATAGCTATTCACCAAACCCCCATTTTAGGGGGAGATGAAAGTAGATTGGGCTTCCCAGGTGGTGCTAGTGGCAAAGAACCCGCCTGAAAGTGCAGGAGACACAAGAGACGTGAGTCTGATCTCTGGATCGGGAAGATACCCTGGAGGAGAGCATGGCAACCCACTGCAGTAGTCTTGCCATGGATGGACAGAAGAGCCTGGCAGGCAGGGTCGCAAAGAGTTAGACACGACTGAAGCGACTTAGCACGCACGCACCAAGGTAGATCAACTTTGGTTTCCAGTCCAAAGGGCCAAGGTGAAAGAAGGGACCCCATCCCAAGCAGCCAGCTGCTGAGGAAGCTGGGAGTTATGGTGAGCACAGAGCAGAGCCAGCCAGAGTGAGAGTCTGAGGGAGGAGATCTCGAGCAGGGGTCAGAAGACCCAGGCCGCAGCACTCCAGGCTCACTTTCCTGGTCCAGGAGGCTGCCTAAAATAGGCAGGCAAAGGACAGGTGCCTCGGGCAACTACTGACTGCTCCACAGAGATGCTTTGAAGAGTGAAGGGTAAAGGAAAATATTAAAGCATGTCCTTCCTTACTATAAAAGGAATGCATTCATAATGGAGAAAAATGTGAAAAGTACAGACACCTATAAAGGAGACAATTGGAGGACTTCCCTAAAGGTCCACAATGGTTAAGACTGTGCTCCCAATACAGGGGTTCCATCCCTGGTTGAGGAACTACCATCCTGCATGCTGCATGGTGCAGCCAATAGTGAAAATAAAATTAAAATTAAAAAAAGAAAGCAATTAAAATAACACAGAAAGCCATCACCCTGAACAAGCCATTTGTAATATTGCCATACATTTTGTTCTCCCTAAAAATACCAAGAATTCATTTGGTCCAGTCCAGTGAGTAATCTAAAATCATTGAGATCTTCACCAGAGATTCTTAAAGAAAATCAAAGGGGATCTCATTTATAATCAGTGAAAAAGACTTCTTAAAATTTTCTTTCCCATTCCTATCCTCTCATCACCTCCCACTCCCTGCAACTTCCCCAAAACTTCTACCACGAAAATCTCTCCACCAAAACTACCACCAAACATCTCTTGTAAAGCCCAGTGTCAAGGTGTTTCTCTTCCCTATTTCTCTTCCTCTTCCTCACTTTTTTCAAGTTTCTCTTCTTCCTCTCAGAGACTCTGCTTCCATTCTCAATATTAATTTTTTTTAAGATTTTTTTTATGTGAACTATTTTTAAAGTCTTTATTGAATTTGTTACAATATTGCTACTGTTTTCCATTTTGGGGTTTTGGCCATGGACATGTGAGATCTTAGTTCCCTGATCAGGGGTCGAACGCACACCCCTTGCATTGAACCGTGAAGTCTTAACCACTGGACCACCAAGGAAGTCCCCACAGTGTTAAATTAATTAGACTTGTTTTACTTCCTTTGGTTCATCTTTTCTTTTCTTTTTGCCCATTTCCCAATTCTTCCTTGAAGTATCTGAACTAAGCAGATACATTCTCTCCCTGAAAAGTTGGAGAAGGAGAAGAAGCTGAGCAATCAATGACAGAATAGTCTTTCATGGGCAACAGGAGGAAAATATCCTGCAAAATATGCAAATACCCACAATGCAACATCTTTTTAAAAACTTTAAATATTTTAAATATATTTTTGTTACAAAACTCTTAGTATACTGTAGGTGCAATTTATATTGTACTCTGTAAACTTTAGATTAATGAATTCATTCATTCAGCCAAAGAGTACTGTGGGCTTATTATATGCTAGACATTGGCATGAAGGCAACATCAGTGAACAAAATGAGCCAAAGTTAACACCCTCATGAAGCTTAGTCAGGTAGGAAGAGATAGACAACAAATATAAAAAGGAAGTTTGACATTATGCTAAAAAGTCATGGATACCCTGTATTTTTTTGTCTTAAAACCAGATTTTTAAAATTTTTTGGCCACACCATGTGCTTGGTGGGATCTTAGTTCCTCAACCAAAGTTGCAACTCGGGCCCTCGGCAGTAAAAGCACAGAGTCCTAAGTACTAGACCACCAGAGATTTCCCCATGTAACTTTTTTTTTTTATGCAAAGGGGGTCAGGAGTGCTGGGTAGAGATCTAATTCCTTCTCAGGGAGGAACACACATTTATGGATTTATGGACACAGACATGAGCAAAGAGATGGGGTGAAACATGCAAGTTTCGGGCAGGACCGTTCCAGGGCGGGCAGCACAGCCGGGACAATAGCCCAAAGACTGGATGGTGCTTGGCATTTCCTAGAACTAGCAAGAAATCAGTGTGACCAGAATCTGATGCAGGATGTAAGAGAGAGAAGCCATAGATAAATCTGTGATTTCCAGCCTGAACAGCTGCAGGAATAGAGTTGCCATCAACCAACGTGAGGCAGACAGTGGCTGTAGCAGATTCTGGGCAGAATCTGGAGTGTAGATTTTGACATGTTGAGTTTTGGATTGTTCTGAGCTATTCAAGTGGAAGAATCAGGGATGGTGTTGAGAAAAATGCTTCCCCATGTCATTAAATATTCTTAGAATATCTAAATTTAAAAGAGGTAATGCTTTATTATAAATGTAAAGAAATTACAAGAGGGTATAGAATGAAAATTAAGTCTATTCCCCTTTCCTTCTCCTAGCTGCCCAAATCCTTCTCCCCAAATCCATCCTGTTTTACAAGTTGTTCATATACCTTCCAGAAGCCATCTATACTCCCCCCCCAACCCGGCTGCATCACATAGCATATGGAATCTTAGTTTCCCCAACCAAGGATCCAACCCATCCTCGCTGCAGTGGAAGCACAGAGTCTTAACTACTGGACCACCAGGGAAGTCCCTGTAGTTTTATGTTTTCTTTTTCTCCCCCATAAAATTTTAGCATGATATGCACACAATTTTCTACTATGTCTTTTTCACTTAAGCAGATGTCTTGTAATATTCCATATATTAATATTATATTTAATATTTAATTTATTTCCTTATTAAAGGGAAGAACATTGTCATTCTTCATATGGTTGCATAATTTTCATAGCTTTCCCTTGTTTGAATACAGGTAACATATGTAATATTATTTTTAACACCTCTTCCCTTGTTGATAGACATTTAAGTTTTTGTTTCCAATCTTTTGCTATTACAAGCTGTGTTGAAATACATAATGACCTTTGATATATTTCATTTAAATATGCAATGATATAAAGTGTATATTTAGGAGTGAAATTATTCCTGACTCAGAGGATATATGCATTTTTATTTAGCTAGATATTAGGAGATCAATCCAGTCAATCCTAGAGGACATCAACTCTGAATATTCATTGAAAAATTTGATCCTAAAGCTCTCCAATACTTTGACCACCTGATGCAAAGAACCAACTCATTAGAAAAGACCCTGATGCTGGGAAAGACTGAAGACAAAAGGAGAAGGGAGCAGCAGAGGATGAAGTGGTTACATAGCATCACCAACTCAACAGACGTGAGTTTGACCGAACCCCGGGAGATAGTGAAGGGCAGGGAAGCCTGGTATGCTGCAGTCCATGGGGTCACAAAGAGTCAAACATGACTTAGCAACTGAATAACAACAAGAAGAAAGAACAAAAGAACGAATGCACATTGTGGGCTATTTTCCCCAGTATTAGCAATTTATTTTCTGATTCTCCAGACACCAAGTGGATGTCAGAAGATCACATTCCTTTCTGATGCTCACTCCCAGAGTCAGCATAGACTTTACAGGTTTCGGGCTCAGTCTCATAAGGTGACACCACAGTTTCAGATGCCTGTTGCCAGTCCAGCGCCACCGGGACTTCTGACCAATCCATGGAAAATGGGGAGTTTGCCAGAAGGTTTTCCTCAGGTTTGATAATTGGCCAGAATGACTCACCAAACTCTGGAACCAACTTTCTTTCTGTTTGTTGTAAAAGACGCAGCTCAGGAAGAGCCAAGTGGAAGAGGTGCAGAGGTAAGGTAAGGGAGAGGGCAGGGGGCTTCCATGCCCCACCTTCCAGCACTTCTGTGTGTTCACCAAACCAGAAACTCTTTGAATCTCATTGTTTGAAGGTTTTTACAGAGCTCACTCTCCAGCCCCTCAGGTTGGAGGGCAGGGCTGAAAGTTCCCCCTTCTGATCACTTGGTCTTTCTGGGGATCAGCCACATCCTGAGACTTTGAAGGGGGCCCACCCTAAGTCAACTAATTAGTATAAACTCCAGTGTGATCAGAAGAGATTGTTATGGACAAAAAAACACTCCTATCATTCAAGAACCTGTGACAAAGACAAATATATATATATATATATATAATCAAAAATATATTATCAAAGAAAGAAAAAAATCAGACACAGCTCTTGCTTTAGTCTGTATGGACGGTACTTCAGGGTAACCAAGTAGTTAATTGTGGTGCTGGAGAAGACTTGAGAGTCCCTTGGACTGCAAGGAGATCAAGTCAGTCAATCCTAGAGGAAATCAATCTGAATATTCACTGGAAGGACTGATGCTGAAGCTGAAGCTCCAATACTTTGGCCACCTGATGTGAAGAGCTGACTCATTATAAAAGATCCTGATGCTGGGAAAGATTGAGGGCAGGAGGAGAAGGGGGTTGATGATGAGATGGTTGAATGGCATCAGCGACCCAATGGACACGAGTTTGAGCAAACCCCGGGAGATAGTGAAGGACAAAGAAGCCTGGTGTGCTGCAGTCCATGGGGTCGCAAAGAGTTGGACTGGACTTAGCAACTGAACAACAACAAGTAGTTAATTGGGGAAAATTCATCTTTCAAGAAGTATTCCAGCTAGTAAAGACAGAAGCAAGTGATTGAATTAGAAAAAAATCACTACTTTGTTGTCTCTAATGAAATGGTGGATCAAGGCTGCAGTCATCAGTGGATGCTAACCTTTTTAGGAGGGCGGTTGGAGAGCTTTCGAGTTGGTGATTAGATTGACAAGCCCTGAATTCATAGATCAGTCTTAACATCATTAAAAGTGGGACAATCAGACGTTACATGCCTCTTGATAAGATGTAATAATACTCCGAGCTGCTGATGACTTATTCTTATTATTATAAAATCTGTCCTCTAGTCATACTTCTAGAGCCTCTACATCAGTGGTTCTCAACTGGGGGTGATTTGCCCTCACCCAAGGAACATTTGACAGTGTCTGGAGATGATTTTTGTTGTCACAGCTCGGGAGTGGGGAAATGCTAATTGTGTCCAGTGTGAAAGGCCTGGGGTGCTACTAAATAGCCATCCCACTGAGCATAGGAAGCTCCGCACCATCAAGAATTGCTCCAAAATATCAACAGTATAGGGCTGAGAAACCCTGCTCTAAAGCTAAGCTGCTTACAGAAATGTGGGAAACCAAACACCACATTAAATGATGCTGCACAGACGCTATCAGCCAAATCCAGAACGCTAGAAATTTTACAGCACAAATGATCCCACGACTTCAACCAAAAAAATGGAATAAAACGTGGAAACAGAAAGGAACGCTAAAATAGTTTTTTTAAGAGACATATAAAAAACTACAATGTGTGGACATCATTTGCCTCTTGATTCAGACAAAGGAGTTGTAAAAAAATATTTTGAGACATTAAAGGAAATTTGGACACAGACTGGATATTAGATGATATTAAAAAGAAGTTATTAACTGTGTTACATGTGATATTAGTGTTGAGGTTATTTTTTAAATTCTATGTTTGTTAGGAATACATTATCAATTATTTACAGGTAAATGGTAAAGAATCTGCCTGGAAGATCCCCTGTGGAGAAGGAAGTGTCAACCCACTCCAGTATTCTTGCCTAGGAAATCCCATGGACAAAGGAGCCTGGTGGGCTACAGTATGTGGAACTGCAAAAGAGTCAGGCGTGACTTAGCAACTAAACAACAACAACAAATGTTATGATGTCTGGGATTTGCTTAAAAACAGTTCTCAAAGTGAGGTCTACAGAACTTTAAGGGGAATCCCTGAGACTCATTCAGGGGTGTGCAGAATCAAGCTTTTTTTTTAACAATATTAAAATATTATTTATCTTTTGCATTGCTTTGAGATTTTCACTGATGACACACAAGTAGTGCTAAAGCACAAACCAAGAGAGAGACACCAAACTGGCCCAGTCATTGTATACTGCCATATAGTGACCATTTGTTAAAAGGCCAATTTCACTTAAGAATGTACCATATGAAGCAATAAAAGCTGTTGAATCTGTTAAATCTTGATCTTTTAGTGTACATCTTTTTTTTGTTTTGTGTATTTTTTTTTTTTTTTTTACCAAGCCACACAGCACATGGGATCTTAGTTCCTTAAACAACAATGGAACCCTCACTCCCTGCTTTGAAAGCATGAAGTCTTCACTCTGGACTGCCAGGGAAGTCCTTAGTGTACATCTTTTTAAGATTCCATGTGACAAATATGAAGTATCCATAAAACACTTGTGCTGCATCTCAAAGGATGAGAGCTGTCTCATGGAAACATGCTTGTGATTTTGAGTTTTGAGGTGAACTAGCTGCTGTATCCATGGAGATTGGTGTTTACTTGAAAAACTGACTAACAGATGAATTACGGTCAATTCTGGTCTGTCTGTCAGACTTTGTCCCCAAAATGAACAGTCAGGTGTCACTTCAAGTTAAAGAATGGACAAAATTTGATTCCAATCACAAACTTCCAAATGAAAATTCAAATATAAGTAACATGTCTGCCAACTGACCAGAATGTAGACATTCAGATAAAATTGGTGATATTAACAAATATAAGTTTTTGATATTGTGTAATATGTTATTAAACATTTGAAAAATCTTAATAACTTAGTCAACTAATATTTTTCAAATAAAAAGGTCAGTTTTCATTCCAATTCCAAAGAAAGGCAATGCCAAAGAATGTTCAAACTACCACACAATTGTACTCATCTCACATGCTGGTAAAGTAATGCTCAAAATTCTCCAAGCCAGGCTTCAGCAATACATAAACCGTGAACTCCCTGATGTTCAAGAAAAGGCAGAGGAACCAGAGATCAAATTGCCAACATCCGCTGGATCATGGAAAAAGCAAGAGAGTTCCAGAAAAACATCTATTTCTGCTTTATTGACTATGCCAAAGCCTTTGACTGTGTGGATCACAATAAACTGTGGAAAATTTTGAAAGTGATGGTAATGCCAGACCACCTAACCTGCCTCTTGAGAAATCTGTATGCAGGTCAGGAGGCAACAGTTAGAACTGGACATGGAACAACAGACTGGTTCCAAATAGGAAAAGGAGTACGTCAAGGCTGTATATTGTCACCTTGCTTATTTAACTTATATGCAGAGTACATTATGAGAAACGCTGGACTGAGAGAAACACAAGCTGGAATCAAGATTGCTGGGAGAAATATCAATAACCTCAAATATACAGATGACACCACCCTCATTGCAGAAAGTGAAGAGGAACTAAAAAGCTTCTTGATGAAAGTGAAAGAGGGGAGCAAAAAAGTTGGCTTAAAGCTCAACATTCAGAAAACGAAGATCATGGCATCCGGTCTCATCACTTTATGGGAAATAGATGGGGAAACAGTAGAAACAGTGTCAGACTTTATTTTTGGGGGCTCCAAAATCACTGCAGATGGTGACTGCAGCCATGAAATGAAAAGACACTTACTCCTTGGAAGAAAAGTTATGACCAACCTAGACAGTATATTCAAAAGCAGAGACATTACTTTGCCAACTAAGGTCCGTCTAGTCAAGGCTATGGTTTTTCCTTTGATCATGTATGGATGTGAGAGTTGGACTGTGAAGAAGGCTGAGAGCTGAAGAACTGATGTTTTTGAACTGTGGTGTTGGAGAAGACTCTTGAGAGTCCCTTGGACTGCAAGGAGATCCAACCAGTCCATTCTGAAGGAGATCAGCCCTGGGATTTCTTTGGAAGAAATGATGCTGAAGCTGAAGCTCCAGTACTTTGGCCACTTCATGCAAAGAGTTGACTCATTGGAAAAGACTCTGATGCTGGGAGGGATTGGGGGCAGGAGGAGAAGGGGACGACTGAGGATGAGATGACTAGATGGCATCACAGACTCAATGGACATGAGTCTGAGTGAACTCCGGGAGATGGTGATGAACAGGGAGGCCTGGCGTGCTGCGATTCATGGGGTCGCAAAGAGTCGGACACGACTGCGCGACTGAACTGAACTGAACTGAAGGCATGATGAACCACTGGGACTTCCCTAGTGGCTCAGACAGTAAAGAATCCTCCTGCAATGCAGGAGACCCAGATTCAACCCCTTAGAGAAGGGAATGGCTACTTACTCTAGTATTCTTGCCTGGAGAATCCCATGGACGGAGGAACCCGACAGGCTACAGTCCATAGGGTCAAAAAGATTCAGACACAACTGAGAGACTATCACTTTCTCTTCACTTTCAAGGCATGATGAGACAAAAAATCATGTCTGAGTAAAAAAAACGCCAATCAAAGTGCAAGAGAGAACAATGGGTTTTAATGTTATTAACTTACAAAAAGCTCACTGATATAATTTCAAATTCCACAGTGCAACTAACAAATTTAAAAAATCGGTGCTTATCAGGTATAATATCAAAGACAAATACCCACAAATATCTGAAAAACCTATGAAAATATGCCCTTGTTTTCTAACTGCATACCTGTGCAAGGTCAGATTTTCTTCTTGTGTTTCAACCAAAAAACATATTGTAAGCAATTGAATGCAAAAGTAAACACAAGAACTCAGCTATATGCTAGTGAAAATCCAATTATCTTCTGTTAACCAGACAATGGAGAGACTTGTAAAACTATAAAACAATGTCACTCTTCTTACTAGTTATATATAGTTATTTTTCACTAAAAACCATATCATTTATGTTAACAAGAAGTGTTATAATGTTTAAATAAATTAATAAGTAAATATTTTAAAGTTTCTCAGTTTTAACATCTAAGTATCAAAAATGTAACTCACATAAACCAAAACTTTTGGGGGGTCCTTCATGTTTTTGTAAAGTGTAAGGGAGTCCTGATACCAAAAAGTTTGAGAAACCCTACTTTCAAATGATCTTGATATAGCACGGGAAAATCTGCTCAATATTTTGTAATAACCAAGAAGGGAAGAGAATCTTAAAAGCTTTATATATATAAAGTGGGATCACTGTACTGTAGACCTGAAACTAACATGATATTGTAAATCAACTATACTTCAATAAATAAATAAGTAGATAATAAATAAATAAAAATAAAAACCTTTTTAAAGAAAAGAATGACTGAGACTTCCACTGGTGGTCCAGTGGTTAAGTCTCCACACTTCTTCTGCAAGGAGCATGAGTTCAATCCTTGGTCAGGGAACAAAGATCCTGCAAGCTAAACAGTGTGGCCAAAATTAATTTTTAAAGCAAAATTTAAAAAAGAATGACTGCAACAATAAAAAAAATGATAGTGCAGCAAACCAAAATCAACAAACAAAACAGTGTTGGAGGGAAGGAGACTTATCTGTGATAGGATTAGGTTGAAGTTGAGGATTGGATACATGGAGATTCTTTTGCCCTGTGCTCTCTCTTAGTACACTTCAATTTTTCTGTAATAAATTATGTTTTTAAAGAGAGCATTTCCCTGCCTAGGATACTGATAACTACATCCACCCAAGCTTTCCTGTGTCTTCAGGGCCTGGGATCGCAGCCAGAGGTAAGACAGTCCTCTGTAAGCAACATGGAACTCCCTTTCCTTTCCAAGGATGCCTAAGGATGGGGACCTGGAATGTGAAGAGAAACAATGTCAGGTCAAATGCCCTTTTACCTGGGCCCTAGATTCCCAGTTCATGACAGGGGCGTCTTTGATGGCTGTGCCTAAGGGTCCCCCATGGAGTTGGAACTGGGAAGAGGGGAGGGTCTGGGGTAGCTTCTCTGTACCACTAGAAATGTGCTGAAGACCACAGACTCCTGTCTGGGCTGCAGGTAGACCACTTGGGCTTTCTCTTCCAGCTAAAGCACTTTGTGAAAAGCGATTCCTCTCAATCCCATGAGTTTCCATCCACTTAGTAATTATAAGTGTTGATGGTCTCTCAAGCATCATGGTCGGCTCGCACAGGACAAGAATACAAAACACAACAGTACCTGTGATTTTCGTGACATCAGAAAGTCCGGATGCCCCTGCCCGCTTCCATCTTCTTATTCTAAAAATTCAACCACTAATGTAACACTGCTTTGATTTCTTTCAAGATGAGTCACTGTCACTTTAACAGGGAGGTAAGTCTGACCCTTTCCAAAGATAGAAACCAAAGGGGAGGGCTGTATCGGCAGGGAAGATGTTTAATTTTATCTGAGACACATTGATTTTATGACTCCAAGGGATGTCTCTTTTTGTTTCTTGTTTTTCCTGGGCCAAGCCCTGTAACATGTGGGATCGTAGTTCCTGGACCAGGAATTGAACCCAGGCCCCTGCATTGGAAGCACAGAGTCTTAACCACTGGACTACCAGAGAAGTCCCTAGGGGATGTCTTAATGGAAATGTCCAGGTGGGCACATGGATCAGGAGCTCAGGAGAGCAGCCTGAATAAAGAGAGAGAGATTTGAGGGATTTCGCTGGTGGCCCAATGGCTAAAGTCTCCACACTCCCAATGCAGAGGGTCTGGGTTTCCATCCTGGGTCAGGGAATTAGATCCCACGTGCTACAACAAAGATCAAAGATCCCTTGTGCAACAACAAAGACCTGGCACAGCCAAATAAATAAACAAATTTAAATAAGAGACAGAGAGTTGAGAATTGTCCACATTTACAAAATAATGAAGAATATGGGTGTGTTCAGCCATAGTCTCAGAGAGGAGAAAAAACGAGGAGGGAAGGCTGAGGAAAAGCACATCCAAGGAGAGATACTGACAAAGAGGACCAGCAAAGCATGAGCAGAGGCGAGGAGATGGGAGGGGGTCCAGGGAGCATGAGGAAGAAGTGGGAAGCAGAGAGTGTGATCCAGGAGGACAAGGAAAAGAGGGAGCAGGCAGTGGTGCCAAGTGCAAGCGGCCCTGGGAGAATGAAGACCGAAGTGCCTTGTGAATAAGGGGCAACAAGGACGCCACTGGGAACCAGGTCCCAAGCAATCTCGGTGGGATGGTGGGAGAGCAAACAGACTGAGATTAAGACAGGGAGATGAGGTTAGATACAGCATATAGACAACCCTTAGGAAGTGCGGCTAGCAAAGGAAGGAGGTCATGCTTTCAGCAAGGTTTCTTGCTTGTGTGTTTAAAATGGGAGAGACTTGAGCATTTTAAAAATCGATACTTTTTAATTTTGTTTTATTTTAAAGTATAGTTGATTTACAATGTTGTGTTAGTTTCATGTATACAGCAGAGTGATTCACATATACATACATATTCTTTGTCAGATTCTTTTCCATTATAGTTTATTACAAGCTATTGAATATGGTTCCCTGTGCTGTACAGTAGGTCCTTATTTTATGTAGAGTAGTTTGAGCTGAAATAATCTCCCAAATTCTAACTTATTCCTACCTACCCACTTTCCCCTTTGGTAACTATAAGTTTATTTTCTATGTCTGTGAGCTGTTTCTGTTTTGTAAATAAGTTCATCTCTATCATATTTTAGATTCCACGTATGAGTGATATCATATGATATTTGTCTTTCTCTATCCAATTTACTTCACTCAATATGATAATCTCTGGGTCTGTCCATGTCACTGCAAATGGCGTTATTTCATCCTTTTTATGGCTGAGTAGTGTTCCATCTACCACACCTTTTTTATCCATTCCTCTGTTGAATATTTAGATTGCTTCCATATTTGGCCTATTGTAAACAGTGCTGCAGTGAACACTGGGGTACATTTGTGTTTTCGAATTAGAGTTTCCTCTGGATATATGCCCAGGAGTGGGATTGCTGGGTCATATGGTAGCTCTATTTTCAGTTTTTGGTTTTTTTTTTTTTTTAAATAAGGAACCTTCCTATTGTTCTCCATAATGGCTGCATCAATTTACATTCCTACGAACAGGACAGGGGGGTTTCTTTTTCTCCATACCCTTTTCAGAACTTATTTTTGAAATCAGCATTTTAATTGATTGTATTGATTGGTAGAAAGGAGCCAACACAGTGGGAGATGAAGAGACAGCAGAGATGGTGGATCATCAGAGACTAAGAAGGCAGACTGGATGGGGTTCAGAGCCCCAGACAGGGAGGTGGCAAGAACACACAGGACCCTCACTCAAAAACTTCAAATTCAGGCAACAGCGATACACTATTTTTCATCAACTAATTTGGCTGTTTAAAGATAAAGGAACTGAGGCATAGAAAAGTTACCATCAGAAAAAAAAAAAAAAAGAAGAAGAAAAGTTACCATCAAGACCACCCAGGCAGCACATAACAGAGTCAGGATTAGAACCTCGGCAGCCTAGCCCCCGCAGTAAAGAACACTGCCTGCCAGTGCAGGAGACACGGGAAACACAAGTTCTCTCCTCTGGCAGGCAGATTCCCCTGGAGGAAAGCATGGCTACCCGCTCCAGTATTCTTGCCTGGAGAGCCCCATGCACAGAGGAGCCTGGTGGGCTGCAGTTCATTGGGTCCCAAAGAGTCAGACAGGACTGAGCAACTGAGCACACACACTCACAGCCTGGCTCCAGAGTTCGAGCTCTCAAACATGGTATGACACCTTTCTTCTAAAAATAATTACACATTGCATAAATATGCATTTCCATAAATAAACATATGTAATAAATGTGCATGCACATATGTGTGTGCATGTATAATATGTATTCATGCATAAAAGACTAGATACCATGATACAATGAATGATTATGTCTGAGCAATTGGATTAGAGGGGTTTTTTTTCCTTTGTTCTTCTCTACATTTCTAAATCTCCTACAAAGTGTCAATTATTGTGTTATAAGAAAAAAGTATATGTGATTTTTAAAAACAAGCCTGGGGAAGAGACTAGGATGACGACACAGATCAGACCTTCGTTGTTCAAGTCCAGCCTTCACGGATAACCTTGGGGGAAGGGAGAGAGGGCACAGGATGAATGGGTGAGTCAGTCCCTCAGCCACACAGAACCCTCAGAATGTCTCCTGAAAGTTCCAACTACTGCTTAGCTTTTGCAAAAGTCCAGAGCATTTTCCCTGGGGATTGCTATCTCTTATCTCAAGCAAAAGTATTGTAACCTAAGGAGACTCTAACATAGGGTTTTTTCCTCTCCCATTAGAAGGTCCCTCAGGGAGGAGATGGGATAAACTGGAAGATTGGTATTGACATACATACAGTATTGATACTATGTATAAAATAGATAACCAATGATAACCTAGTGTTCCCTATAGCACAGGGGAACTCTACCCAATGCTCTGTGGTGATCTAAATGGGAAGAAAATCTGAAAAAAGAGGGGCTGTATGTATATGTATAGCTGATTCCCTTTGCTGTGCAGCAGAAACTAACACGGCATCGTAAAGCAAAATGTGCCGTTCGGTCGCTAAGTCATGTCCAACTCTTTGCGACCCCCCTGGACCACAGCATGGTGGACTCCATGACACCATGCAAGTAGCCATTCCATCCCAGCCTCATGTTCCCAGGATCTCTTCCTCTCCCTCCATGGAAGTCTTTCTCCAGAAAGATATCACTTCCTGCCACAGGGAAACCTGTAGAATGCTAACAAGCATCAGTCCATACAGCAGAAGTGAAGGACAGAAGTGGAGGGCAGGGGATTAAATGTTGTCATTAAGGCACGGGCAACAGACAGAATGTCTTCTCATGTCTTCTCATTCTTTCTCAGGTCAGGGCCTTTTAAGTAAAGTCACGACAGAGATCAAACATGAAACGAGAGGAAAGAAAACTCCGTGATACATAAGCTACTAGGAGAGACTGTCAGAATCTTCCCAACAGAATAAAATAATGCTTAGTGTACTCTTGATGAGAGCTTCCCTGATGGCTCAGTGGTAAAGAATCTGCCTGCAATCCCGAGACTCAGGTTCAGTCCCTGGGTTGGGAAGATCCCCTGGAGAAGGAAACAGCAACCTATTCCAGTATTCTTGCCTGGAAAACCCCATGGACAGAAGAGCCTAGTGGGCTACAGATCATAGGGTCATAAAAGAGTTGGACATAGTGACTAAACAACAACTATTGATGAACACACCCATGAAAGAGAATGAAAGAGCACCATTTCTTAATCAGAGATCATCCATTTTATAAACAGGGACACAACATATTTCTTCTCCAAAGATGCCAATTTCTAATTGATTATTGATCTCTATCTAAACCATGAAAACTAATAGTCCCAAAGAGAAAAGGTAACATGGAATTACTGGAGAATTTTAAAAGAGAGAGAGATGGACAACAGAAACTAATGTGGGCCGTGAAGAGCACATTAACAGCACATTAACAACCTAACTTGATTCCCAACACACACCCACGAAGGGAAGTGTTCTGTTTGTTTTTGTTTTATTAAAATGCCCACTGTACAGACAAGGAAGCGCAGAGAGGTATCTGGGCTCCAGCTCTGCCAGGAGAAGGTGGGGATTTAATATAGATGATCTGGGCTCTGGCGCACAGGGGATTAACTGAGAGGAGAGGGCAGCAAGCATCTTGAATGCTGTCAGAAAGGCCATGTCTTTCCCAGCGGTTCTTGTGCTGCCATGGCGACAGCCAGTTAAAAATAGTGCAGGCTCAGGTCAAGGCGTCAATGTGCGCTGACACTGGGAATGCTCCCGCCGGCCTGGAGCCCATAATAGGGAGCACGTCCCCTCCCAGGATGGGATGCTCCTTACTGAGTGGGGAGTGCTCCACATCCACTGGGCACTGTGGAGATTTCCAGATGGAGATGGAGATGGACCTGATGCATCCTGTGGGAAGGTTGTCAGCTGGCAGAGGGGGCCTGGACTATGGGGACAGCCTCCTCCTTCAACCTCCCTGCCTTCCTCTGACACCACTCTGCCTTCCTCTCCCTCCATGCGCCCCTCACATTGTGCAACTACTGCCCCAGTTGCATCCCTCCCACTAGATTCTTATGGGGACCTATGGAGCGCCTTTGCTCCCCATTACCTCACCTGCAGCTAGCACAGTGCCTGACCTTTAGCGGGTACCCCTACATGTTTATTGAGTAAACACATAAGACCTTGAAAATGACCATTTTCAACTCCTTACTTTGAGCCATGTTTTATTGTTTCTGACTTATGTACTAGAAGGCCCTGATTGATTAAGGCTGCCTAGAATCACAATACCTAGCATGGCTGGGCTGGGTCTTGACTTATGTACTAGAAGGCCCTGATTGATTTAGGCTGCCTAGAATCACAATACCTAGCATGGCTGGGCTGGTCTTGTCCAGCTCAACATCTGCATTTTACAGAAATTCAGAGGGTCCTTAGTTGGCATACCTCTATCTTCTGAGCCACCTCCCCATCCCCTAACATGTAATGCTTTCTTTTTTTCTAGCATTTCTTAATGAAGAAATAGAAATTAACTTTGAGCATTTTCAGAGCTAGAATCGTTTTAAGACAATTCTGGCAATGCAGACAGTTGTTTGCAAGAGGTGCTCAGGTAAAAGCTTTCGGATGGCTGGAGGAAGAAGGCAGGGTTGTGTGTTGGCAGCTGCAGACCACCCCAGAATCCTGGGAGTGGACAGGAAGGCGGAAAGGCTCTGACAGTCTGGTCTGTGCCGCCAAAGGACAGATTGTTTGCATAATGAACCCCGTGCATACATTAGCTCCTGACTCCTCGCAGTCTTGAGGAGTGAATGGGTATTATTAGTGTCATCTTATCTAGAACTGGGTCACACCAGAAAGACAGGCTTTCCAGATGCTTCCTGGGGAATGACTGTGCTCAGGCACACTGAAGACACCACCCAAAGTGCTGCCCTGGTCAAGCCAGTCAACCCATCAGCCCTTCTGTAACAGGGAAGAGCAAATTTTGACTCCACATTAGATCTGTTTCTTTTACTTTAACCTTTGCTTCTCATTGCTTTTGTTATTATAGTCATTGTCTGTAGCTGTAAGCGTACACAATAGCCTGCCAGGGGAAACTCTGCCCCTCTGCCTGACTGTTAAACTCTAATAACCTTTGTTCAGCTTCCAGTTGTTATTTAGTCACTCAGTTGTGTCTGACTCTTTTGTGACCCCATGGACTATAGCCCACCAGGCTTTTCTGTCCAGAGAGACATTATAACCCTGCCCACCTGTGAGTGGCTGCAGAAAAGAAGAAATGAATACATCCTCTCCCCCAGGTGGGCCAAGCGGTTGTTTTGCAAGACTCATGGCCTTTTTACTTTACTTCTTCACCTCCTCCCCATCTCTATTCTATAAGTGACACTCCAAGACCCTAATAAGTTGGTGTTTTGGGGACACTAGTCTGCCATCTTCTCAGTCTGCTGGCTTTCTAAATAAAGTCGAATTTCTTGCCTCAACACCTCGTCTACAATTCATTGACCTGTGGTGCAGCAACTAGGTAACAAGCCCACCAGCTCTTTCTCCCTGCCGCTCACCCTGCCTGTCCCACACAACTGGCTGCTTCTGCTCATCCTCTGGGGCTCAGCTCATCCCGGGGCTGGTCTGCTGACCATTGCCTCCCACATGCCTTCAGCAGCCCTGATACGCCTCCTCCCTAGCAGGGGTCACACCGTGTTGTGATTTTCTGTGTGCATGCCTATTTCCATTTTTGGGCAATAAGCAAGTTCAGGGCTGGGCTGGCCCATCAAAGACACTCAGTGGGTGATCAACAAAGAAATCTGTGTGCCCAGCACACCCTGCAGTCCCCTCTGAAACATCTGCTGGGCACAGACAGCTCATGTTTTCTTGGGTGCCAGGCTCAAGTACAGCCTCAGCCTCAAGGAGCTTTGAAACCATGTATTCTATGGCATCCAAGAAACTGGCAGTGCTTGTTGCATGCTTGCTTGATGATAAGTTGTTGTTGTTCAGTCACCAAGTTGTGTCCAACTCTTTGTGACCCCATAGACTGCAGCATGCCAGGCTTTCCTGTCCTTCACTATCTCCCAGTTTGCTCAAATTCATGTCCATTGAGTTAGTGATGCCATCCAACTATCTTATCCTCTGTCATCTCCTTCTCCTCTTGCCCACAATCTTTCCCAGCATCAGGGTCTTTTCCAGTGAGGAAGCTCTTCAAATCAGGTGGCCAAAGTGTTGAAGCTCCAGCTTCTGAATCAGTCCTTCGAGTGAATATTCAGGGTTGATTTCCTTTTGGATTGACTGGTTTGATCTCCTTGCTTTCCCAGAGACTCTCAAGCATCTTCTCCCACACCACAGTTCAAAAGCATCAAATCTTTGGTGCTCTCTCTGCCTATGTGCCCAATGATAAAATACCATCTGATTCCTATGGCCCAAGGGATCAGAGGACTGGTGTTCCCTGGCAGTGGGGGAGGGCTGCCTGGAATGCGTGTAGGGCACAGAAGGCACCTGTACCAGACATAAGTATCAGGAAAGCAGGTTTCTTGTCTAAAAAAACACATTTTAGAAGAAACAGAGACGCCAAGTCACAGGAGAGGTTGCTTCTAGCTGCAAGACACAAAAGCCAAGTTCAAATGGGTCCTTCTCCAGAAGAAGGGCTGAGCCAGGTGACCTCTGAAACTCCTTCCAGATTCTATTATTCAACCTTGACATTGCCAGTAGGGAGTGAGCCACAAATGTAGGAACTGAGCGGGGATATTCTGAATGTAGTGATGGTGCTGACCAAGTGGGTCAGAGCAGGATGTGTGGATGGAGCTCGGATGGGGACTGTCAGACTCCCATGGATTCAGTTGGTGAAACAGTGAGGGGTTTGGGAGCAGAAGAGCAGCCACCCCATATCTCAGGGGCGGGAACTAATGCCGGATGTGAATGTCTGCCTCTGTGCCACCTCTGGTTCCTGCTCTCCTCCTCACAGTTTCCCACGATAGAATCTCAGGGCTTTGCTAACCGCAGAGATGAAGATCAGTCCAGCCCTTTCCTCCATGGATCCTATGACAAGGGAGTCACCAGTGAGCCAGATCAGGGACTTCTCTTGTGGTGCAGTGGTTAAGACTGCACGATCTCAATGCAGGGAGCATGGGTTTGGTCCTTGGTTGGGGAACTAAGATCCCATATGCCACTTGTTAGGGTCAAAATATTTTTTAAAACATAGAGCCAGATCAATATCTGGATGAAGCAACTTGGAATGGTAAAATAGTTGGGTAAAGCACCTTGACTCTGCAGCCACAATCTGGTTTCTCAGTACTTTAAAGTGAGCTTAGATTAAACACTCAGTTGTGTCCAACTCTTTGCAACCCCATGGACTGTAGCCCATCAGGTTCTTCTGTCCATGAGATTCTCCAGGTAAGAATACTAGAGTGGGTAGTCATTCTCTTCTCCAGGGGATCTTCCTGACACAGGGGTTGAACCCAGGGGTCTCCTGTAGTGCAGGCAGATTCTTTACCATCTGAGCCACCAGGGAAGCCCGTGGGCTTACCCACCTCAAACTACAGCCTTGTCCAACCAAGACAGAGCCTGCCACGGTCAGCAGCATGGGGGCGTGGACTGGGAGAAAACAGGTGCTCACATGCACAGGGGTCAAAGGGGAGAACACTTGGCAGAGGCTGGTAGGCACAATCTTAGGTTCTTTCTCTAATCTTGTTGCTTGTATCAGACGCTCCCTTTTGCTCCTGGGAGGAAGAGTAAGAGGCATGCTTCGAAAGCCTTCAGGGATCAAGGAGACCATAGTTCCCTGTTTCTGGAGGTACCAGGTGCTGGTTCCTCACGAGGTCCTTATGGTGACTGGTGCTCCAGGCTGCAGCTTGGTTCTGCCTGATGGTCCTCCCTCCTGCACATAGGCAGGACTATCAACAATCGGCTTCGAGAGGCAGCATTGGATGTCACTCTCCAAGGTACTGCTCCATCATCAGCACCACGAGAATAATAGGAAGAGTATCAGGAGATGCTGTGGGAATTATTGATAATGTGTGAACCTATCATGTAGAGGCGAGTCATAAATAGCAGGTTCTCCCTCACCTGTCCAGCAGCCCATTACTGCAGGTCATCACTCCTAGTCTGAGGCTGGACTTGACCCAGGTTCTCTGGCCAGCTGTCTGCAGCTCCAGCATGGGTTCCAGCACCCAGGCTGTGCTTCCAGATCCTGGGATGCAATCAGTTCCTGGGGCCTCATAAGTCTGTAGGATTGAGGCTGCTGCACTCTTTATTTCTCCTTCCAAACTGGCTTTGGATGGGGATGAGGTGCAATGTATAGATGGGACCCTCCTCCTAGAACCTCAGATCCACATGAAAACCTCAGGGGAGACAGAAGCAGATGAAAGCAGGCAAGACATTCTCCAGCATCACCCTTTTAAGCCTGGTAACCAAGGTAACCAAGCCAATGCCATAGTGATGATCAGTTCATGCACATCCGGGGATTCCAGTTTCTGCTCTGCCGCCAACCACTGAGCCGGTCCTTGCACCTCCTAGAGCCTTCATTTCCTCATCCACAGACTGGGATAATAACATGACCTTCCTTGAAGGCGGGTTTTTCTAACCATGGGTGTGAACAGTTCTTTGTAAGCAGCCAAGATGTATGCAACTGGAAGAGGTGGTAATTATGGAAGTGTCATCAGAGGCACATTTGTTGCTGTTGGAAACGCAGGCGCTGGCCCTTTCTCTTATCTTTACACAGGTTGCTGGAATCACAACTTATAATTAACACACGGTGATGTGGCTTGACCCAGTTTCCCAAAATGGAATGTTTCAACTACAGCTGGTGAAAAATGTGAAGTTCTTGTCTTCCTAGCTGAACAAATTAGATAAATCTCCTTTCCCCAGGCTTCAAGTTTTCTTCTGAGCTAATGAATAATACACATATTGAACAGATACGTAAATTCACTTATTCAGTAAATATCAATTGGGGGTACTTCCCATCTCCTGGCCAGACTCATTGACTCTGTACCACAGGGCAGCTGCCTTGTCCTCAGCCTTGGCTCTAACTTGTTTCACTTTCTACCATCCCAGGCATGTCTAGGACTGGCCTGCCACTGAACTTGGCAGCCCCATCTCCCTTGGGCACCTTGGGCTGGCGGGCAGTAGCTGAGCAAGACAGGACATGGAGTCAAATAGAGTGAGGCCCTTCCAATGGCTCCCTACTTGACTTCAAGAGAGTAACAGGTGTCAACTACAAATTGGCGCTTCCCATGGGTGCTTGTCATCTACCTCTACAAGAATTAAATCATGTGCTGCTGACTTTCAACACCCCCTGAAAGAAGTTCAGGGTGGAGAGCAAGAATGAGGCATCTGTGCTTTTTGGGGGTGTGTTGGGGAAAACTGGCAGAACAGGTCTTCAGGTAGTCAGATATTTTCAGGAGTCATTTTTATACGCCCAATTCTTGTATCTACTCAGATCTAGAAAAGAACTAAAATCCTTCAGGGTGACAACTGCTCCTTGTAATTAGCCAGAAACCTTCTACAAAAAATATATGTAGATTGCATGTACTCCCCCTTCACCAAAATCACATCTATACTCTCCTATCCCCCCTGCCTCTTTGAGGCAGTTTCTCAGAGCTATCTGAAGTGTTCTCTCCCGGGTTGTAGTCCTCATTTTGCCCCAAATAAAACTTAACTTGCAACTCTCACATCATGCTTTTTTAAAAGTTGACAAAGGGTTCTTTATGCCTGTTTCCTTATCTGAAATTGAGGGTAATACCTGTCTCCCAGCATTGCTATGAGTCTTAATAAGGAACTACATGTTCATACAAAGGGCAATCAGCAAGTGCTATTTCCTTCACTTCCCACTGCCCCACCCCTGCCCCCACATACTTCAAAGTATGGCAAATGGTAAATTCTGACGGCACTGCTTTTTCCTCTATGGTGTCTTATTTTTAAATATTGAAGTTTCATTTTGGAGAGTAGGGTAAGATACGAATCCAATTTCCTTTTCGGATTCAATCTTCAGTATCCCGACAAGATTTATTAAATAAGCTTGTTTTTCCATGTTGCTTACTCATCACATAGTACAGTCTCTCATATAATTTGATCTCAAGCTTGATCCTCTTCTGCATAATTTATATGTGGTTTTCTCTTTGGATCCGTACTCCAGTTGTTGTTTGTTTGTTTTAATGATTATTAATTTAAAATAGGTTTTTATAACCAGGCGGATAATTCTTCCCCACTCCTGTTCTCTGGACCTTACTTTGTGGCTCAGCTAGCTGGTAAAGAATCTACCTGCAATGAGGGATACCTGGGTTCAATCCCTGGGTCAGGTTGGGGAGATCCCCTGGAGATGGGAAAGGCTACCCACTCCAATATTCTGGCCTGGAGCATTCCATGGACTGTCCATGGATAGTCCATGGGGTCGAAAAAGGTCACACACGACTGAGCAACTTTCACTTCACTTCACTTCCTGCTCTCCCAACCCAACCTGAATTATGTATTTTTCCTGGCCATTTATTCTTCCAACCATACTCTTGTCAGTTTCCAAGAGAAGTTTTGGCACTTTCAATGAAGATTTGCTGGCCTGCACAGAGGACGTGAGGGCTAGCACTTAAAAAATATATTTATTTATTTATTTGGCTGTGCCTGGTCTTAGTTTTGGCTAGAAGGCTCTGTAGCTGTGGTGCGAGGTTGCCCCACGGTGTGAAATCTCAGTTCCCCCACCAGGGTTTGAACCCATGTCTGCCGTGTTGGAAGGCAAAGTCTTGACCACTGGACTGCCAGGAAAGTCCCTGCTGTGCATTTTCTAACTGAGGATGCCTGGTGTTCATCTAGTATCCTGAGAAATCATTGATGACCTCTCACTTTTCTGACCTTTCTTTCTAGTCCTTGACAGCTGGTTTATCTTTTTCAAGGTGTCTTTTGAATGCTAATCCTGCCTAATCTGAGCCTAATGTTTATTATTTGCATTTCTGCTTCAGGGGCCAGCTGGAGCAGCAGACAGATTTGACTAAAGACTGTGGAAGGAAGGACCTTTGGGGTCAGACTTGTCCTGGAACACACTTCCCACCTGGCTTTTGGGATTCACCTGGTAAATTCCCCTTTGAGTTTTTGGAGTTTTTAACCTTTGTTTTAATTCAAGTTTTAAAATTTGTTTGCATACAGTTATACAGAAAACTCTGTAATCTTTCTTTAATTTGGCTTTTATCCTCCCATTTTTATATATAATTCTTGGATCCATATAGAACTTACTCACATGTGAAGAATAAGGTAATAAGTTGATTTTTTTCCCCTTCAAATAGCTAACCTCTTTTCCCAGCAGTTTATTGAACGCCTCATCCTTGCTGATAAATTTAATGATGCCATTAAATTTTTTTTAATTTCCATTTTATGTATTTATCAATATTTATTATTTTATTTTTTGCTGTGCTGGATCTTCATTGCTATGTGGGCTTTTTCTTAGTTGCGGCAAGTGGGGGCTACTCTCTAGTTGGGGTGTAAGGGGTTCTCGTTGCGATGGCTTCTCCTGTGATTCCCAGGCTCTAGCCACACTGGCTCAGTAGTTGTGAGCTTAGGCTTGGCTGTCCCTCTGCATGTGGGATCCTCCCAGACCTGGGATCGAACCGGCATCCTCTGCATTGGCAGGTGGATTCTTAACCAGTGGACCACCAGGGAAATCCTAATGATGCCATTTTAGTCAAATTCTTAATTCCCATATTTGCTTGAATTTATTTTTTGACTTTCTGGTCTCTTACTTTGATCTCTTGGTCTAATCCTACTCTAAAATATCTGTGGCCTTAAACAATGTTTTGATATCCCTGATAGTATCATAGTCATATTTGTTATTCTTTTTCACATCTTTTTCTGCATCCAATCATGTGTTTATTCTATGAGATGGACTTTAGCTTTAAATATTCAAATTCCAAACAAAATTCTGTTGGTAACTGGATTGGGAACAGAATGAATTTAGAGATTAAATTAGGAATTAAAACTATCTTATTGAGTAGTCTTGCAAAGAAAAACCTTTTTCACTTACTAAAATATTTTGTGTAGCTTTTAACAGGAATTAAAAATTTTTTGCATAGGGTTACAATTACCCTATGTATATATAAGGTTAGGCCTGTACTATATAAGGTCAGGAATGTACTAATATTTACTACATTTGTCCTTAAGTATTTTAATGTTTATATTATAAAGGGCATCTTTTCTTCTTTTTCTAACTGGTAATTATTTGTAATATAGTAAAGGTTTGATTTGAGGCATAAATTTTATAAACAGATGCCTCATCCTTTCCAAGTTTTATACCTTCTATTTTTTCTTGTATACGATAGTGGGAGGTCTTGTTTCTGACTTTAATGGGAATGTTTCTAGCTTTTCACATTATACTGTGCTAGCTTTTTGGATGGAGGATTATAATATTTTATAATGTTAAGGAAATATCCATCAGTATTTATTTTGTTAATTTTAAAAAAACAGAAATAAAGGTTGAGTGCAGTATGTGCATGCTCAGTCGGGTCTGACTCTTTGCAACCCCATGGACTGTAGCCCCCAGGCTCCTCTGTCCAAGGGATTTCCCGGGCAAGAATACTGGAGTGGGTTGCCGTTTTCTCCTCCAGGGGATCTTCCCGACCCGGGGATCCAACCAGAGCATCCTACGTCTCCTGCGTTGCCAGGCAGATTTCTTATTATTTAGCCAGCAGTGAAGCCCCTGCTTTCCTTAGGTTAGTTTAATTATGTGTTTTCTAAATTCTTAAATTAATTGGTTAATTTTAGTTCATTTTTTTCTTATTTAGTAGTATAAATAAGTAAGCTAGGAACTTTTACCAAACACTGCTTTAGCCACATTCTATAGATTTTGATATGTAGCGTTTATTGCATCTTCTTATTTTATTTTTATGAATATTCTAGAGCAGAACTACCAATAGAAATACAACAGGATATCACCTGTCATTTTACAGTGTGTGGTATCCACATTTAAAAAGCAGACAGAAGAAACAGATGATATTATTTTAATGCTATCTCATCTAACCCAGTATATCCCAAACATTATCATTTAAACATGTTATCAATAAAAATACATTAATGAGCTATATCACATTCTTTTTTCATGTTAAGTATTGGAAATCCAGTGAGTTCACACTCACAGCCATTCAGACTAGCCTCTTGTCAAGTGCTGTGTTTCAATAGCTACGTGGGGCCACTTGCTGCCTTAGGGAGCAGCTCTGCTTCAGAATCTCAGCTTCAGTTTCCTTGCAGACAGAGTTGTTTAAGGATGAGATTCAGACGTAAGCAGAGTCAGGCTTTTCATTTATGTTTTGTCTTTACAGTTTGATTACACTGGGATCAGGGAGCATGGTCTATTAGGCTTTTAAAGAGAAAATATGATATTTTCCATTTTTGGAAACTGGCTGATGTATGTCATATTAGTATCAATCATATTTTTTAATATGATTTTAAATAAAAGTTCCATAGCTCCTTGCAAAAGAGACGAACTGTCTATTTTTAGGGTGTAGAATTCGCTTCATTGTTCTTGTCTATTTTGTTGGGGGAGGTCTACCATGAACCAAGTGATATAAATCTATATCTACCCTAAAACCACCATGAACTAACTTAACATCTTCTCTTATTATTTTGTATCTATTCACTTACTGTTTTTTTATACCTTCTAAACAATTTACATTGATGTTATTTTACTCAGTATATAAGGAATTCATTGGAAACTGGAAATTTTATTTTTATAAAATGCCCCCCTTTGTCTTTGTTTTTGTCTTCAAATTTTTTATTTTTTATATTAACATACTTCTGAGCTTCCCAGGTGGCTCAGAGGTAGAGAATCCACTTCCCAATGCAGGTGATGCAGGTTCAGTCCCTGGGTTGGGGAGATCCCCTGGAGGAGGAGGAGATGGCAACCCACTCCAGTATTCTTGCCTGCAGAATCCCATGGACAGAGAAGCCTGGTGGGCTAGAGTTAACAGGGTCGCAAACAGCTGGACACAACTGAGTGAGCACATACACAACATACTTCTGCTTTTGTTTGCATTTTCCTGATATGCACTTGTATGGATTTTTCTGGTGTTTGCATTTTACTATAGGAACTGCTTTTAGAGATGAGTTTTTTGTAAACAGCTTATAGCTGGGTTTTCACTGAGCTGATATATGCTGTCCAAGTAACCAGTAAACACAAAGAATATAGTTACAGAAAAACAAAATAGGCCCTCCACTCCCAGGGAATACAATGTATCCCAAAAAGAAAGACAAGAGCTTCTACATCTGTAGCAGGGTCTCAGCCTTGGCATTATTGGCATCTGAGGCTGTATGATGCCTCACTGTGGGGGTGTCCTGTGCACTGTGGGATATTTAACAGCATCTTTGGCTTCTACCCACTAAGTACCAGTAGCTTTCTCCCATCCCCAGCCCTGGTTGTAGACAACCAGAAGTGTCTCCAAACATTGCCAAGCGTTGGCTAAAAGGTAAAATCTACCCTATTTAGAATCACTGATCTAGAAGGGCCACTCCATACCTTTCTCCTGTGCTTGCCACCTACCCATCCCCACCTGTTCCCTCCAAGTAGAGGGTTCAGAGTGAGGAGTGTGGCAGACAAGCTGCTTCTTGTTGCCGTTGTTTAGTCGCTCAGTCTTGTCGACTCTCTGTCCATGGAATTCTCCAGGCAAGGAAACTGGAGTGGGTTGCCATTTCCTTCTCCAGGGAAGCTGCTTCTAAACAGTAGAAAAAGCCCTCTTTTGAATCTAGAAACTTCCATCTCTGATGACGCCTTTCGCATTAGCAGTCAGAGGTTTCAGTCCTTCCCTTAAGTGAACATGACCATTTGATCCCCTGCCGGTGTGTCTCCTCTTGCTGTTTCTTATTGTCTGGAGAAGGAGGTTACGTGTTCATCTGTACTCTACCATCTTCCACAGTTGTCTCCTCTCTAGTCCCCAGTCTGCGCTCTCTTCCCGGCACACCTGATAGAGAGATGTCAGGTTTCAGGAAAATTATAATTAAATCTATAGTCAACTCTGATCAGATGGCATTAAACAGAGGAACACGGAACGAGGAACAGTCTTCTCTAAAGGGAGAAATATTTTTACATGAATATTTTGGTATTTGTTAACGTACGGGAATTAATAGAGAGATGTGGGAGGTGCTGAATAGAAATCCAATTTGTAGTGATTATGCCCAAATTAAGATGAGCACAGAAACCTGTCTGGTGTGGGAGGTGAAGTCTGCTGTTCCAAAGCAGAGGTTTTAAAGGTGTGGGTGGGAAGAGTGAGAGAGACTAAACGTAAATGTTCCTGCACCAGGAATGAGGAAGGAGCCTGTAGGTCTCCTGACTGCCAGGAGCATCCCTGTGGAAGGAGACTCAGCCCTTAGCCCAGAGGTGACCAGCAGGGGCTGTTCCCTAATCCTGAGCCTGCCAGCATCCCTTCAATTCATTGGGTAGCTGATGGCCTGCAAAGAGCTTTTGTGTATTTATCATTTTAGATAAAGTGGATAAATGCAGATGAGAACCTAACAGAGAGATTTATTATGGGATTCCTAAATCAATGGAGAGATTTGAATAAACTATTTATATATATATAAATGTGAAAGGCCTTCCCAGTGGCTCAGCAGTAAAGAATCTGCCTGCCAGTGCAGGAGACTCATGTTCAATCCCTGGGTCAGGCAGATTCCCCGGAGAAGGAAATGGCAACCCACTCCAGTATTCTTGCCTGATGAACTCCATGGACAGAGGAGCCTGGAGGGCTGCAGTCCATGGGGTCACAAAAGAATCAAACACAACTAAGCAACTAAACCACCACCAAGCAGAGAAATGGCAATTCCAAAGTAGCAACATTGAGGCTAGATCATAAAGGAAAATATTTAAAGCAGGAAGATCAGAGATGAGGCTGTTAGAATTGTCCGGGCAGGAAATTATGTGGGCCTAATAATGGAATATTATTAGAACCTGACATTTCCTTCAGCAGGAAGGCGAGCACTTGGCATCCAATTAGTGCCTCTGGGAACAACGGGAGGCCTACTGTAGGTTAGAAAAGACATTTTGTTAAGCTTTCCCTGCACTCATGAAGGCGAGACTATTACAGAATCGGTCCAAAAATAACCCAGCCAAACTGGGGAGCTGCAGGTTGGCTCCACGTCAGCTGGATCAGCAGAAACTCAGAAATAAGACAGCCAGGCAGGTAGACTGGCTCTGTCAGCCCCACCCAGAGTGAGGCCAGGGCTTCCTCCCTGAACCCTTGATCTCTGCTTATTCTTGTGTTCCTTAACATTACCCCCATCTGCCTGGAAGTCAAGATGTTTGCTTATCTGGTTGCCTCTACTATACACTGCAATCTCATGGAACAGGAAGCTTTTCCTGACGTTTGTTATATGCCCGACAGTGCCTGTCACAAAGAGAAGACTTTTGAATGGAATTGAAAATAAACTTTACAAGTGAGATTACTGAACTGCTATCAGTGATCAACAAATATTGACTATAATGAGGATGACAGGTAACAGCGTGGGGTCCCCTCCTCAGGGTCAGGCACACTGCTAAAAATTTTATATGCATTATCTTTGTTCTTAATTTTTATTTTTAACTGGAGGATAATTGCTTTACAATGTTGTGTTGGTTTCTGCCATACAACAACACAGATCAGCCATAAGTATACATATGTCCCCTCCCTCTTGAGCTTCCCTTCCACTCCACCCCCCATCCCACCCCTTTAGGTGGTCACAGAGCACTGAGCTGAGCTCCCTGTGCTATACAGCAGCTTCCCACCAGCTGTCTATTTTACACAGGGTGAATTCGTCCCACCCTCTCCTTCCCCAACTGTGTCCACAAGTCTGTTCCCTACATCTGCATCTCCACTGCTGCCCTGCAAATAGGTTCACCAGTATCACTTTTCTAGATTATATACATATATATATGCTACTGCTGCTGCTGCTAAGTCACTTCAGTCGTGTCCGACTCTGTGCGACCCCATAGACGGCAGCCCACCAGGCTCCCCTGTCCCTGGGACATATATATATAAGAATACACATTAATATATAATATTTGTTCTCTGACTTACTTCACTCTGTATGACAGTCTACGCAGATCCATCTGCATCTCTACAAACGGTTCGATTTCATTCCTTTTTATGGCTGAGTAATATTCCATTGTATATATCATCTATCAGTGGGCATCTAGGTTGCTTCCATGTCCTTGCTATTATAAATAGTGCCCCATCACCCTTCTTTAGATGCTATCTCTTCCTTGCTCCTTATCCCAAAACCCATCCTCAGAAAGCATTCAGATTAAGTCCATGTCATGAAAGAGTTCCTTACTGATTTTCGGGTTTTGCCCATCCTGAGATGTTAGCCTTATACCAAAAGACTGCCTAGATGGTAGTGTTTCAGCTGCACGGTACCCCAGGCTGGATGGAGAGCTGTCTCTTCCAGTACAGAGAAAGGAACCATCACAGCATACCAGAAAGGTTCCTGCACCAATGGCCACGGATGCCAGTTCCAGCCTCATAACCCCCAGTGCTGCTGCCCAACCTCCAGACATATGCTCCTCTGAGAATCTCACACGTCCCTCTTACATAGGCATTTATTTTCAAGGAATCAAAGGTGTCATCACAGTTTCTCTGCCATCCCTCCTCCACAGCTGCTGCCCTCTTCCTGCAAAGCTTCCAGCATCTCAGCCTAGGATTAACGCACCTGCCCCTAGACACACAGAACCCACTGCCTTTGAGCATAAGCACAGTGATTTCCATGGAACCAGGACAACCTTGCCCCGCCTGCTTCACCTTTTGACCGCCCTCTATGTTTCTCAGCTTGCCCACTGGATGGATAGGTTTGCTCAAGCTGTCCTGGACTTTGAAAGGATCCAGAGCCCCCACCGCTTGCTGCTGGTCATGTGACATGGCCCTCACCACACCTCACCCCTCACTTCCTCTAGGGGTGGAAAGGATGCTTCAACGTGGGCAGCGATAACATACAAACATGAATATAAGAAGCTCCTACAACTCAATAGCAAAATAAATACATACAACAATTAAAAATGGACAGTGACTCAAGTAGACATTTCTCCAAAGGAGACATATAAAGGAAATGGCAACCCACTCCAGTATTCTTGCCTAGAGAATCCTGTGGACAGAGGAGCCTGTGGGCTGCCGTCCATGGGGTCGCACAGAGTCGGACGCAATTGAAGCGACTTAGCATGCATGCACGCATTGGAGAAGGAAATGGCAACCCACTCCAGTATTCTTGCCTGGAGAATCCCAGGGATGGAGGAGCCTGGTGGGCTGCCATCCATGGGGTCGCACAGAGTCAGACACAACTGAAGCGACCTAGCAGCATCAGCAGCATATATATGAAAAGACGCTCAACATCACTCATTGTCAAGAAAATGCAAATCGAAACCACAGTGAGATATCACCTCACATCTGTGTGCCTTCCTCAAGGGGGCTCTCCCTGCCACCCCAAACCCTGAGAGGGTAGGATTCCTGCCTGTTTCATCGAGGGCTGTGGTTTAGTGCCTCACATGGTTACCAGCACCTGGTTGGCTGAGTAACAAAGGTGGGGGTCAATCCCCATAAGGAGAACCCCTTGTTACCTATGGAAAGCCAATAAGCAGTCTGGGGTTCAAGGTCAGCCAGTCCACTCAAGTCAACCAGCATCAACAGAGCACCTGCTGTATGTAGAGCTGTGAAATGCAGCCTAGAGTAGCTGCTAGGAGAACAGAAGGGTTCCAGATTTCCCTCCCTCAAAGGAAAAAATATCCAGACCCTCTGTCCAGACAGTTATCTTCAGAGGCTCTGAAGAGTCTTTTCCATTTATAGTTTTACCCAGAGAGGCTCTTTGATATTATAGAACTTGCCTGGAGATGACGCTTGGAGGCTCCAGCTCAAACAGTTTCCAAGAGGAGCTTCATGGAGACACCACTTTATGGGTTAAAATCATCTCTCATTGCCATGGCAATCCTGCCAGTCATTAAAGAGATGTATTTAGGGCTGGCAGAGCTCCTACAGGTCTCAGGACAGACAGGAACCACAGGTCATGGAGGATGGGAAAGGGGTAGACAGAAGACCAGTCAGGAAGGCAGAGGTTGTCAAAATGCCCTGATCTAGCAGGAAATAGACTGGGAGTGACGGCTGCATGCCACACACTCAGTGGAAATTAGTGAACTCTCCAGGATTGGGAATGTCTGCAGGAGTCAAGGAAATGCTCCTTGGACTTCCCTGATGGTCCAGCGGTTAAGAATCCACCTGCCAATACAGGGGACATGGGTTTGATCCCTGGTCCGAGAAGATCCCACACGCTTCAGAGCAACCAAGCCCATGTGCCGCAACTCCTGAACACACACACTAGAGCCCAAACTCTGTAATCAGCCAAGCACAACGAGAAGCCCACGCACTGAAACTAGAGAAAAGCCCTCACATAGCAATGAAGACTCAATGCAACCAAAAATAAATATATAAATAAAATCTTTATTAAAAGAAAATAGTCCTTGTGTGGGGCTGATTATGGACTCTCTTAGCAAGTCCCACATCTGGGCTTACCTTGTGGCTCAGCTGGTAAAGAATCTGCCTGCATTGTGGGAAACCTAGGGTCGATCCCTGGGTTGGGAAGATCCCCTGGAGAAGGGGATCTTGCACTCCAATATTCTGGCCTAGAGAATTCCAGGGACTATATAGTCCATGAGGTCGCAAAGACCCTATGGTCTTTGGGGTCCATGGGGTCAGACATGACTGAGCGACTTTCACTTTCACTTTAGCAAGTCCCACATCTGGGCACAGCAAAACATCCTGAGTTGCCACCACACAACAGGCAAAGGGAAAGCAAGAGTGGGGTGAGGGCCGGGAAGGCAGTAGAGAAGAGGAGGGATAGAGACAAGGAAGGGGTCAGGGAGGAGAGCCATCTCTGCCCGGGGTCCCCAGGTAAATCCAGGGAAATCAGAGGCCATTTTCTGGCTCGAAGATCCTCAAGACTTTTCTTTACATCCAATCACTCCCAGCATCGTAGGCAGAAACAGAGCTAGACTTTGAACTTAGCTCAGAGACAGAGCTTTTCCAGGGTGTTTCAGCCTCATACACCACTCTTCCCAACTGAGGTCCTTTCCCACCACTGTAAACAGCTCACATCCCATAATAAACAGTGGAACACTTTGTTAAGAAAAATTGTTTGTTGTTCAGTCACTAAGTTGTGTCTGACTCTGCAACCCCATGGACTGCAGCACACCATGCTTCCCTGTCCTTCACTATCTCCCAGAGTTTGCTCAAACTCATATCCGTTGAGTCGGTGATGCCATTCAACCATCTCATCCTCTGTCATCCCCTTCTCTTGCCCTCAGTCTTTGCCAGCATCAGGGTCTTTTCCAAAGAGTCAGCTTTTCACATAAGGTGGCCAAAGTATTAGAGCTTCAGCTTCAGCATCAGTCCTTCCAGTGAATATTCAGGGTTGATTTCCTTTAGGATGGACTGGTTTGATCTCCTTACAGTCCAAGGGACTCTCAAGAGTCTTCTCCAGCACCACATTTCACAAGCATCAGTTCTTCAGCTCTCAGACTTCTTTATTCAAGAAGAATAAGCAAAAGTAATTTAGAAGGCTTTAATAGTTTAGTAATTTGGTAGTCTAGAAAGCTCTGCCTTCTGGAGAGTCAGGAGAACAGCTGAGGCTCCCAGCCCTGGGTCAGAAACAACGTCTCCTGAACTTGACACAGGAGACTCTGCTAGGCTTCCCTGGTTAGACCCTTGCTTGGTCTCCAGACTTCCCCTGTGTGTCTGACCTGGGCTTGGGGGGATGGGGGACACTCTCCGGAGAGAGAGGGTGTCCAGGGGTCCACAGGCAGTAAGACAGGCCAAGGTCCTCCCCTCTGATCGCTAAGAGGATGGAAAATGGATCCTGCCTATTGGTAGCTGGTGGTTTGTTGGTACCAGCCAGGCAAAGGGGCAACTGCCGGGGGATGTGAAGAAAGCCTGTCTTCCTCTCTCTCTTCCCCCATCCATTCTGAGGGGACATGCCCCCATGATGAGGGCAGGGGCCAGTGAGAGCAGATAACGCCCTGCCCCTCCCCACAACCCAGCCTCCAGCCCTGATCCTAAACCCTTCGCGAACCCAGTCTCACCTGCTCTGGAAGAGAATAGAGCTTGAAATAGAGGTGAGATCGACAGTTTAAAACAAGCAGAACTGGGTTCTTCCTAATTGCAAGTGACAGAACTTTCTGGAAGTAGGCTGAGCCTTCACTGGTAGAGCTGCTACCCAGAGGGAAACGCCTTCACCATGACACAGCCAGGGCAGTTACCTGAAGAACAGAGCAACTCATGTCCCATGCATACCCAGATGAGTGCAGTTGCACAATAAACCAGTGATGCTAATAAAAACCAGGTGGCTCAATTTCCAATGTTATATTTGAGGCAAAGACACAGTAAACTCAGCATTTGCTGTCAGCCAAGATCCTGTCAATTCGTGGACCTCCTTCCCTCTAAAGGGTGGATGGTTTAAGATGATCTTCCAACTTTGGGGAGAGCAATTTCTGACTTCAGCCATTTACTTTCATGTTCCTCCTAATTAGTGTGCAGTCAAACTTTTATATTTTACTCAGCAACTGAACAACAAGACTCCTCACAGGAGGGGTGCACAACTCTTGAGGCATGAGCCTACTGTGTCCCCCTCTCTGCTGGCTGAGAAAGCCGCCTTTCTATTTCCCCCAAACTCTGTGTCTTTTTTATTTGACTTCAGTGGGAATAAAAAGCCAAGATTTTGGCCAGCAACAGCTGTGATGGATACATGTTGATATTTCATTGTGTCTCAATTTGCATTTCCCTGATGATCCGTGAACTTGAACAAATGTCTGTGTTCCATTAACATTTCTTCTTTCAGGAATGTCTTCTCTATGTCCTTTAGTTGTTTTTTTTTTTTCTCTCTCTCTTTCTGAATTATTTATCTTTTTCTTATTATTTTGTAGGAGGTTGTTTTTTAGGGGTTTGTCATAAAAAGCTTTAGGCATTTGATCTCAGGCCCACTGGCAGTTACCAACCATCTGTGGCTATATATATTTAAACCAATTTTTTTTTTTTTTGGCCTCGGCATGTGGTATGTGGGATCTTAATTCCCTGGCCAGGGTTGGAACCCTTGCCCTCTGCAGTGGAAGCCTGGAGTCTCAACCACTGGAACACTAGGAAAGTCCTTAAGGGACCAATTTTAATTTAAGTTTAAATTCATTTCCTCAGTTGCACTAGCTTCATTTCAAGGGCCCAATTGCTGTGTGTGGTGACTGACTACTGGATTGGACAGTGCAGGATGGATATTTCCATCCCCAGAGAAAGTTCCATGGGCAGCACTGGTAGAACCAGTGTATCATTTGTCTTTCATCTTTTCTAGGTTGTCTTTGGCCATACCTAGTTTGACATTTTTATAGAGCTAAATCTGGCGCTACTAAATGTATATATTTCTTGCTTAAGAGAACCAACGAACTCTCTCCCAAGGTTATTTTTGTTTAACTTTCACTTTTTACTTCTCATATTTGTATACTTTTTCTCACTGAGATCCTTAGCTTGCAAAGAACTTACTTACACACAGGATGAGGTTGTTCGTCTGGCTTTATTTTCTTCCAAAAAATATTATACAAATACAATTTGTACAATAACCCATTCTCTTATCAATGTGAGACTGTTTGTTGGGTTTTTTTTTTTTTTTTTTAACTTTTTATTTTGTGTTCGGGTCTAGCCAGTTAACAATGTTGTGATAGTTTCAGGTGAACAGAGAAGGGACTCAGCCATACATGTACATGTATTCATTTTTCCCTAAACTCCTCTCCCATCCAGGCTGCCACATAATATTGGGCAGAGTTCCCTGTGCTGTACAGTACGTCCTTGCTGGTTATCCAGCTTAAATATAGCAGTGTGTACACGTCCAGCCCAAACTCCCTGATTGTCCCTTCCGTGCAACAACCATTAGTTCATTTTCTAAGTCTGTGAACCTCTTTCTGTTTTGTAAGTAGGTTCATTTGCGTCGTTCTTTTTCTCAGTGCTCAGTTGTAGGAGGTCTGTGTGATCAGACTGTGGTTTTCGTTTTCCTTTATGAACTGGGCTTCGCTCTCATCCCTAGGCAGCTCTGTCCCACTGGTGGACAGTGAACACTCAGCAGTATTTTCATCTAGGTCTGCAGGGCCAATTAAAGATGGGGAAGCTGAGTCCTGGGAATGGCAAGCAAGCAGCTTCAGGTGACAAGAGGAAAGATCCAGGGACAAGGTCGTGGCAATAAGATGCATTCTGAACACAGCCGACTTGTGGCTGGAGGAAGTCACTGTTCATACTGTTTGCTGCACATGTGCCATGTGGCTTTCCCACCACCAGCTCCCTGCAAGGCTTGGCTGCAGGGCCTCAGGGATGGCTTAGAGCTGAAGCCGGTTCCCTCCCCACTTTCCACTCTCATGGGCTCCAAGACCTCCCCGCAGCGCTCTCACCCACCACCCTCTGGGTGCCTCCACCAAGTGCAGCCCACCTGGGTGCAACAAGTGTGCTTGATGCCAGGAACCTAAACATAAGACAGAGCCAGTGACAGGCTTCCCTTGGAGGAGACACTGGCTGTGTAAATTGCAGGGCCCAGAAAAAAATGAAAATGCAGGGCTCCTTGTTAATACTTAAGAATGTCAAGTTGGGGCAGCAGAGGGCTTAATGAAGCATGGGGCCATTCTTAGGGCAGGGCTGTGGAGCCAGCCCTCCTCCTAAGGGTTATGGGCTCAGGGAAATAATCCCTCCACTTAAGTTTCACCCCCACTCAAATGGAGTGCTCCCAACCTCCTGGCACTAGAGCCCTGACTGCAGGTGTTGACCCCAGCCATTCCCAAAGCCCCAAGCTGTGACCCCAAATTAGGGGTTCTGCTTTTTTTTTTTAACATCCTTTCTTTTTGTTTTTTAAATATGGACCATTTTAAAAGGTTTGTATTGAATCTGTTACAGTATTGCTTGAGCTTCCCCAGTGGCTCAAGGGTAAAGAATTCACTTGCAATGCAGGAGACCCAGGTTCGATCCCTGGGTGAGAAAGAGTCCCTGGAGGAGGGCATGGCAACCCACTCCAGTATTCTTGCCTGGAGAATTCCATGGACAGGGGAGCTTGTTGGGCTACAGTCCATGGAGTCGCAGAGAGTCAGACAAGACTGAGGCAACTGAGCATGCACTCACAGTATTGCTTGTGTTTTATGTTTTGGTTTTTTGGCTGCGAGGCATGTGGGATCTTAGCTCTCTGACCAAGAACGGAACCCACGCCCCCCACATTAGAAGGTGAAGTCTTAACCACTGGACCCCCAGGGAAGTCCCAGGAGTCAGTCTGTTTTAATTCTACTAATTTAGAAACTTTAACTTCACAGAGATTCCAGCCCCCAACACCATCTTCACCACAGCATATCTGAGTCATAGTCAAGGGTGTGGTTGTGCACACAACCTCCTGGATCACAGCAAAATGAGGGAGAACCCAGCTCAGACCCCAAGCTCTGGAATCAAATAGGCCTGGTCCCAATGCCTCTCCATCACTCACCGTCTACATCACTGTGAGTCTCAGCTGGGGATGCCTAGAGTTGCTCCAGGCACAGCCATAAGGATTAAAGGAAGTGAGACCTAGTACCTGGCACAGAAAAGAGGCTTATGAACAGTTACTTTGAGGGAAAGGCAGTGTAGCCAAGTGGTGAGAGCTCAGACTGTCTGGAACATCCCAGTTCGGCCCCTTACCAGCTGTACGATGTAAGCCACATTCCCAAACATCTCTCTGCCTCAGTTTCTTCAGAGGTAAAATGGAGACTATTCTATAATAGCATATTCCTCACTGTGTCATTTTTAAGGATTAAATTCGTTAATGTTTGCCACTCTATTTAAAGGGCTTCCTAGGTGACTCAGTGGTAAAGAATCCGCCTGCCAATGCAGGAGACTCGGATTCGATCCCTGGGTCAGGAAGACCCCCTGGAGAAGGGATAGGCTACCCACTCCAGTATTCTTGCCTGGAGAACCCCATGGACAGAGGAGCCTGGTGGACTATGGTCCATGGAGTTGCAAAGAGTCAGACTCAGCTGAGCGACTGAGCATGAGATAAAATAAAGCACTGTCTGTGGTCCTGTAGGGTTTGGAATTGGAAGAGTTGGGGGGCAAGGTTGCTCCAGCTTTTTTCACTGAGGAGCCAAAGCAGGCCCTGTGATCTCCCTGAGCTTGGTCTTCCGGCCACTTAATGGACGTGATGATTACGGCATTTGTGTTGTTGTAAGAATCAAATGTGCTTCTGGTGCCAACGTGCTGACAAGCGAGATGCAAATGTTGGCTGCTGTCATGGTGATTGTTCTTCTGGTCATCAGAATCCCTGACTCGTGGAGACACAGAAAGAGGACAGAATCTATCCAGTGACATTAACTGTTAGCCTGCCCTGTGGCTGGCTTTGTACTAAAAGCCAAATATATGGAGGAGAAACAGAATATTTCCTGCCATACCAGTAAACAAATGATGTCACAGTCATCAGCAATTGCAGCCCTCCAATGTGAGCCAGTGAGCCCTGCAGACACTCAGGAAGAAGAATATCCGCTGTCTAGCAGCCATCAGACTGCATCCACTCTGTACAGTGAACCCCGAGGAAACTCAGGATGTGAAAGCACAGGTTACTGGCCCCAGATAGCTGAGATGCCTATGAAAGGAATGATTCCAGCAAGCCCAGACTCTTGCATCTCCCCATACATAGAGAAGACTAAATTCCTTAACCCGGGAAATTTGGTGTTCTTTAGTTAACAATAATCTTTTGGCTTCAGACTACCTGCCCTTTGTTGCAAAATTTTATATAACCTGGCTCCTTCCTCACCTCCTTGGAGCATTTAGTTTCCTCAGGGTTACTTGAGATGATGCCTCCTGGGCTTAAGTCCTAAAAATTTCCTCTGAATAAAATGAAACCCTCAACTTTTAGGTCGTGACTTTTTAAAGTCTACATGGAGGTAAGTTGGAGGCCCCGACCCCAGAAGCTCACTTTCTTCTATTTATGGCAGACAGATAAACGCCTGATAATACAGGAGAGAGGGGAGTTAGGGTTAGTTGCAGGAGATGTAGGTGGCGCTAGAGGTAAAGAACTCACCTGCCAATGCCTCTAACCATGGGCTTCCCTGGTGGCTCAGACTGTAAAGAATCTGCCTGCAGCAGGAGACTCAGGTTCAATCCCTGGGTCAGGAAGAGCCTCTGGAGAAGGGAATGGCTACCCACTCCAATATTCTTGCCTGGAGAATCCCATGGACAGAGGAGCCTGGAGGGCTATAGTCCATGGGGTCACAAAGAATCAGACACAACTGAAGCACAACTGAAGCGACTTAGCATGCAAGCACAGAGAAGATGTAGTAAGGCAAGAGGTTTCCTAACTGCTGCTGCTGCTGCTGCTGCTAAGTCACTTTAGTCGTGTCTGACTCTGTGCGACCCCATAGACGGCAGCCCACCAGGCTCCCCCGTCCCCAGGATTCTCCAGGCAAGAACACTGAAGTGGGTTCCCATTTCCTTCTCCAATGCATGAAAGTGAAAAGTGAAAGTGAAGCTGCTCAGTCGTGTCTGACTCTTCACAACCCCATGGACTGCAGCCTACCAGGCTCCTCTGTCCATGGGATTTTCCAGGCAAGAGTACTGGAATGGGTTGCCATTGCCTTCTCCAGTTTCTTAGCAGGGTCCAGCTGTGCCTCTCACTAGCTGTATGATCTAGGCCAGGAACTGAGACCTCTGTAAGCTTTAGTTTCCTCATCTGTAAAGACTTTAAACACTGAATTAAGCAAAATAACATGCAAGCGATGTGTGACTGGTAAATAGATGTTGCTTCCTGCTCTACTCTTTCCCAGCCATGAATATCAATGATGACAGACACGGGAGGGGCTCCCCCACCCAAATTCAAATCATGAGAGTTCACCTAGAGGTTGCGGCAGGGGTGAGGGCTCCAGGCAGGAGGGGCTGGGATCTGAGCTGTTTAGATCTGCATCCAGGATGAAGGGAATTTCCTGAAGCTGGCTTTGCTGTCCTCGTTCCTTTTATGAAGCACTGGACTCTTCCTGCATCCATAAAGATGAAGACATTCCTTTGCAGGGATTTAATTTCGAGGCTGCATGCCTGGCCGCTGAGAAAGCCCAGGCTTCCTCCTCCTTTTGAATCTAACCCTGGCGGCTTTGTGGGCTCCAGACAGAACCACATTCCCTTTAATGCCTCCGGAATCGCTTACTCACACCAAAATCCGCTGCCTCAGGGCTTTCCAGCCACAAGTAAGCCTTCTTTTCATGGGCAATCAGGCAGCAGCCTGGAGCAGAGAAGGGAGGAGGGCTGCATGCCCTACGCCCCACCGGATCTCTGCAGACAGTGCAATGCAACGGGCCTCCCCTCTCCCTGACCCCTAGGGGGAAGCATCCAGGCAGAAAATCCATCTGCATCTGAAAAGAGGAAACTGAGGCTGGCCGGGACCCAGGATCCAGAACCCAGGACTCTGGACCCTGGACAGATTTCCCAAATCACCACTGGGAGGATCCCCCCAACCCCCGCCCACCATCTTGTGGCTGAGCATGTCTTTGGTACTTGCCAGGATCTGTGTGTCATGTGGTCCCTGACTCAGTATCTGGGTGCAGAAGGTAAACACACTCAAGAGAGTGCGTCCAAAGGTGGGGACACGTCTACCAAAGGCCCTCTGCACCTCTGCTCAGGGAAGTGATGCACAAGTTTGAATTGCTGAAGGTTGCGTTGAGGGGAGGGTGGGGGCTGTGTGGGTGGATGTTGCCTCTGCACGGCAGATCTGGGAGGCTTTTCTTCAGCAAAAGATTTATTGCAAGCTCAGCCATATGCTGAGTTCCATGCAAGCCTCATGCTGGGATTCAGGGGGAGTAGGGTCAAAAACCCGCCATTTCAGTAGCACAAAGGGTAAAAGATGAGTGGGCTTCAGATCTGGAGGAGATGGACTCACCCCAACCCCTTACACTTAATGGCACTGTGTGTCTTCAGGCAGGTATAATGTATTTGGACAGCAGTGTCTTCGTCTGTAAACTGTGACCCTAAAACCCGCCTCTCAGGACTCTCTGGAGGGATCAACTGATATTCTATAAGGAAAAGGTCTACCCTTCTCTCACCTGTTGCCGCTTCTGTAAATTGAGGTCTGACTCTGCTGGACTTCCAAGCCTATTCCCGGCAGTATGTGCGGGCTGCCCTCAGGGTCTGACAGTACTGGAGTCTAATTCTGGTGCTGTCGCTTGCTGTGTGTCCTGCCCCATGGTACTTAGCCTCCAAGGACCCCCGTATTCCCAACTGTTAACACTAACAGTGGTACCTAGCTCAGACTGCGGCTGTGATAATTCAGTGATGTAAATCAGAGGTCAATTTAAAATCAAAATGTAAAAGTGAAGGGCTTTGCACAGACCTGTTCCCGATCAGCCCTAAAGAAATGGCAGCTATACTTTTGATCATTAATATTCTTATCATCTAAAGGCTAAGAAACCTGAGGTATTTTTCTATCTTTCCACATGTATGTCTTTAGCCAGGTCCAAAAAAGAAAAAAAATTGGAAGTTCTCACACTACACAAGGACAGACAATTATGAGGAACTGTGGAAACAACCCAAAACCTTTGGAGAATCGACAGCAAAGCTAGATGCTCAGTTTGTGTTGTCGTTCTGCACTCAAGGGTGTCTCTCCAGATGACCAGCAGGTGCTTCCGGCATCACATGCCAGGCAGGAGGAGGGGGGTCTCAGACCCTTCTGCACACGGCCCCTTCACTGGCTGGCCAGCCCCTCACTGGCCTCTTTCTGTCCAAAGGAAGTCTTTGAGTCTCTGAGCTGTGCTCTCTGCTCCTCTCAGCAACTTCTGCCCATCCACCCCACAACCTCCTGGACACAGAGAACTCCAGGTGCTGAGTCACCTTCAGTGAAAGAAGAGGGGGCCTTGACCACATCTTAAATCAGGAAGGGCCAGAAGGAGACATTCACTCTGACACAGACCCAGGTTCTACTGAGCTTAAAAGGAAACTGAGACATACTAGAGGTTACAGATGAAGCTAGTCATAACAGGAGTTGAGGACTCAGGGCTAGAAGACAGGCTATCGGATGCCCAGGTTACAGCTCTGCAGTGGGGTCACCTGGGCACAGCCACAATGCCATGCCTGGACTGACTACATCAGCATCTCTGGAGGTGGGACTCAGGCTTAAGTGTTTGGCATCCAAGACGGTACATCACTGCAACAGAGCTGGGAGACCCCCACGTGAACACTAAGGGCCGTGGTCCACCATGTACTCACACCCAAACTGTGTGCTGGGGATTCTGATGCAACTGGTAGCATGCCAGGATCATTCAAAACTCCCAGACGATTCCAACATGCAGCTAAGTTTGAAAACCACTGTTTTAAGGTAGCACGCATGTGTGCTGCCTGACTCTTTGTGACCTCATGGACTGTAGCGCTTCAGGCTCCTCAGTCCATGGAATGTTCTAGGCAAGAATACTGGAGTGGGTTGCCATCTCCTCCTCCAGGGGATGATCCCTATCCAGGGATCGAACCTACCTCTCCCACATTGGCAGGTGGATTCTTTACCACTGAGCCACCTGGGAAGCCCTTTAATGTGGCATCTCCATTTAAGTCTAAAACTCTACCTACTCTTTAAGGAAAGTCATACTACTTAACTGCAACCAAAATGAGTACCTGTTTAGTTGAGATGCAATCCGATGCATGTGCTTCTGTTTTCACAGTCCAGGAAATAGGAGCGCTTGAAGTTATGGGACTATTAATCTGCGTTTTGTCCTTCAAGTAGATGTCGTTAGACTTGCTTGCGTGTCACTGGATTAAATCATTTTCCAGTTCAACAGAAATTTACTGTTTGCTTTAGTATCAGCAAAGTTTAAAGGATCATTCTGAATCAACATAATAAAAAAAACACACACATTTTTGCCATGAAATGCCCTGTCTTGACATATGGTCCTTATAAATTGAGTTTACTGGGTATTTGTCATTGTCTGAGAAAAATGTCTGGGATGGGACTTTCATGCTTATCAGATGGAAATTCCTGCTCCTGTTTTGTTTTGAAGTAAGATTGCCTAAAATTCTGAAGCCTTTCAACCTCTTTATTGCCTCCCAACTATTATGAAGAAACTTTGGGAAGAAGTGCCCCAACCACTCATCCACTGTTCTCATGGGGGAGACTCTCAACGCAGTCACAGGAAGTATATTTTGAATAAGTCAAGGGAAGACCTCCCTGAGCACAAAACCCCAGTGCTGCTCCAGTGTCTTCAGCAGGAAGCACAGCGCAGGGCCCCCCCTCGCCCTCCCCGCCCCCCATGCCCACACGGTCCTCTTTCTCAGGTCTCACATCCAAGCAGGAGCACCAGGCTTCCCCGAAGACTAACACACACAGGTGACCCTCAGGGCTTCCGGAAGCTGTGAGTGTCAATCACCTACCCTTATCAGTTCTCCGTCCAACAGTTAGAGTCACAAAGCTGGCTGGAAAAGTGATAAGGGGATGTGACTGGCCAGCGACGATGTTTTTGATGAAGATTCGAAGGACAAGAGAAAAACTGACATTTGATTTTTAGGTCAAAACACCCACCTGACCTTCTCTGGAACTCCCTCTGTGCCCCCAAACCTTCTCCCTGCCCTCCTGCTCTGCTCCAGCTTCTCTCAAAGTCTCTCCTTCTGACATCTGGCAAGCCTTCTCCCTTTCTGCACACACAAATTGATATATACAGCTCTGGATCACTGTAGAAAGTCATGGATTCTTTGCATTAAAAAAATTAATTAAATGTTAAAATGAATTTAAATCTCAAAATGAATAAATAAACCAAAGTTAGCAAAGTCTTTACCCAACAGATCCCACAGTTCTGAGGCAGGGCACCCGTGCGTTCTCCTCCTCCCGGGCTCTGTGGCTAAGTCCACACCCACATGCCATTCATAAAGTCCCTACCCCGAGTCTCCTCCTCCTGCAGGGATTGGTCCTCCAGAGGTGCTGGCCCCAGGCCAGGACCCATCAGCTGCAGATCTGCTCGAGCTGGATGTGTATATCCACTGTGCCATGTGGCCCTGGTGGGATTGGGCTGGGGTGGAGTCCGGTCCTAAGGATGAGTTCTCCTGCATCCTAGCTCACTGTGCTATCATGTCAGGGTCTTCCCTCTGGACGGTTGGCCATCCACACTGATCTATACACACAGTCTTTGAAAGCCAACACTACTGACATGGCTTCAATGGCAGAGACATTAAAATGTCTCTCTAGGTCAGAATGAAATGGAGAATGACAGCCCACTGTCAGGAATGGGTTTCTACAGAGTAGTAAGTCATAGGAAGCATCGTACTGGGCAAAGTTCATCAGTGTGGGTCTCACCGCCCATCAGCCTGCCACTCACTTCCTGGTTCTGTGATCTTTCGCAAATGGCTGAATCTCTGAGCCTTGGTACCTGATCTATAAAACAGATTTGTTGTTATCATTATTGTTCAGTTGCTAAGTCAAGTCCGACTCTTTTCGATACCATGAACTACTGCATGCCAGGCTTCCCTGTCCATCACCAACTCCTGGAGCTTGCTCAAACTCATGTCCATCGAGTTGGTGATGCCATCAACCATCTCATCCTCTGTCACCCTCTTGTCCTCTTGCCTTCAATCTTTCCCAGAATCAGGGTCTTTTCCAATGAGTCAGCTCTTCTCATCAAGTGGCCAAAGTATTGGAGCTTCAGCTTCAGCATCAGTCTGTCCAGTGAATATTCAGGGTTGATTTCCTTTAGGATTGACTGGTTTGATCTCCTTGCTGTCCAAGGGACTCTCAGGAGTCTTTTCCAGCACCACAGTTGAAAAGCAGATAGCAGATGGTACTACCTAACTCCCAGGGCTGCTGTGAGAATTAAATAAGAAAAGGAATGGAAAATGCTTATGCTTAAACCTAGGTTCAACACCCAGGTCATGTGGTTCCTGATTACATAGGTTTCAGCAGGTCTCTTAAACTCTCTAAATTTTAGCTTCTTCTTTTGCAAAGTAGGGAATCTAATAGCTACCTCAAAGGGTTGTTCTGAGGATTATAACAGACATGCAATACAAGGTTAAGAGCATGGCCTTTGTAGTTAAGTGGCCTGGATTTAAATCCTGATTTTATCAGTTACTGGCTCTGTGTAAGTCACTCAGCCTCTCAGAGCGTCACTGTCCACATCTGCAAGATGGTTGTGACAATCTGACAATCCTACCTCCCAGGGCTGTAGTAAAGGTGAAGTGAGGTGAGCTATAAAAAGCTCTAAGCACAGAGATGTCAACAGCAGTGCAGCTGATAGCATTAACAAGATAACAAGAGCACTGACAGTGACCTTGACACAGGAGATGCCCACCAGGTGGCAGCTATTCCAACTCATGTCCAAAAGATGCATTGCTTCAGCCACTTAAATATTTTCTCCAGGGTCAGGCCAGTCAAGACCTGTGGGTGAGCTTTGGTTCCAACTGTGTACTATAGAGAAGGGCTTTAGAAACCACTGTGAAGTGATGGTGTAAAATGAGGCTGGAGGTGTAAGATCAGGGTCAACCACAGCACCCGGAATGTCAGGTTTCTTAGTTTGGGTTCTCCCTGGCCAGCTAGTTCTGGAGTTCTGAGGACAGTCACACCTGATTTAAGGAAATAAGGGCAAAAGATTTGGAAAGAGAAGAACTGCAGAGGAGCCAACCAGGCAGCAGCTGCTTCATGTGGCTGAGAAGCAGTCAGAGTTTGAATTAATGCAGTGGCGGTCTAGATGGTGCCCTTTAATTTTAAACTTAACACATTCTTTAAATAACTAAATCATGCAAAGAATGATGCTTATATTTGGATAACATCTGCAGTACGCAGGTGCTGCTGGGCTCAGCTCATCTTCATGTAGTATTTTATTTCATCCTTAACAACCCTGAACAGCATGTACCTGGGGTGGGCTCAGCCCTTCCTGGGGTCAGCAAGGGTCACAGGAAGAGATCAAGGCAACAGAATGTCAAACACCGAAAACCCTCCCAGGAGAATGAACTCTATCCCAGGGTCCCTTCCGGATGGCAAGGCCACCAAATGGAAAAGAGGAGACAATCACAGGACAACCCTTGTGCATGAGTGCTCAGTGTGTCCGACTCTTTGAGACACCATGGACTGTAGTCCACTAGGCTTCCTCTGTCTACGAAATTCTCCAGGCAAGAATACTGGAGTGGGTTGCCATTTCCTCCTCCAGGGGATCTTTTCAACACAGGGATTGAACCTGAGCCTCCTGTACTGCAGAGATTCTTTACCAATGAGCCATCTGGGAATTCAGGACAACCCTTGGATAATAATCATCCAAGGCTGATTATTATTTTAGATTATATACTTATTTACTTATCTGGCTGCCTCTGGTCTTAGTTGTGGCACGAGCGATCTTTGTTGTATCATGTAGGATCTTTCACTGTGGCTCATGGACTGTAGTTGCAGCGCCCAGACTTACTGGCTCTAAGTCATGTGGGAACTTAGCTCCCTGACCAGGGATTGAACCCATGTCTCCAGAATTGCCAAGCAGACTCTTAACCACTGAACCACCAAGGAAGTCCCCCTTGGATTATTCATGCCAAAAGGAGGAACCCCAGGCATGCGCCATATGCAGGACAGGACAGGACAGGCTGCAAGCTCAGTGCAGACCTATGACAGTCCACTCAAGCCCTCCTCCATCAATCTAGTCCCCTCCACTCCAAGAACTCACTCCAGTCCATCTTCCCTGGCTCAGTCATAACACCATGTACTGCTCCACCTCAGTTAGGACTTTATCAGCACATGGTGTGTGTGTGTGTGTGTGTGTGTGTGTGTGTGTGCTCATCACTTCAGTCATAGCCGACTCTTTGTGACCCTACGGACTGTATCCTACAGGCTCTTCTGTCCATGGATTTTCTCGGCAAGAATACTGGAGTGGTTTGCCATTTCCTTCTCCGTAGTATTCATTACTAAAATGCATCAACACGTGGAGGGGGGCCCATAGCCAGTCTGGTGGGACTGCCTGCACAGTGTCATCACCGCTGAAGCTTCTGACCCACACAGTCAAGCACAGGTTGGCCCCTGGCTTGCTCACTCTATGATCCCAGAACCAAAACACTCTCCAGGCTCCCTCTCCTCCTTTGGTTGTCTTTTTATGACTTTTTACCAAAACACATACTGAAACCACTTCTGGAAATATCATGAGCAATCTAAATATATAACCTCTAAAATATACTTTTACGTATGTATTTGATTCGAGTTTTGCCACCTCCAATACAAGAAATTTTCTTAGGGATTAGTTCTACTCAAAGCACCGCCATTTTCTTTTTATAGAATAAAAAAACAGATTCAGAGAGGTTAAGCAACTTGTCCGAGGCATCACAGCTTGTCAGAATTAAATCCCGGATATTTGTGTCTCTGTAGGCCCCTCCTACATCACCCTCCCTTTCTAAGTGCACAAACAAGTGAGTGGGCATCACCATCAACCCTTCTCACAAACATCCCAAGTCAAGCATGCCTTTCAAAACAAGTTACTGTTCATTAGGCCAGAAACTGAAGGCCAGTCCTGGTCAAGGAGGCAGGCTTGAAGATGAAGTGGAATAATTGCTGAGGTGATGGACCGCACCCTGACCGTCTTTCACGGGCACCGGGTCCAAAACGTTTCCCTACAGATCCCACCTGGTGCTTCCTGTAACTCCTCGGGGCCTGCGTCGGCTTATGAAACCCCCATCCCCCAGGTCTCCGGCCGGGCAGTCTGTCACAATCGTTTTGCGTCTCACATAATCCTTTCCTGCCGGCTGGCTGGCTCCACCGCAGCCTGTCTGCCCGTCCCTTAGTACGTTCCTTATGGGCAGTGCTGATGGGGACCCTCAATCAGCCAACCCCCTCCCCGCAAGCCTGGACGGACACACTTGTCCCGTGGTTGCGGGGGCGGGGGGCGGGCTTCTAACAGCCCATGGAAGGGACAGACGGAGGGAAGAAGGCTGAGCGCTGGGCCCCTTCGAGAGCCGACTGCCCCGCCCAGCTGCGTGCAGGGCTACGACCTGTCCCCTCCCCGACTCCATCCATCCGGTTGGGCTCACTGCACCCAGTTTAATGTGCTCAGGAATGTGCTCGGTTGAGACACCCATGTTTGCTTTGGCCCCTTTGAGCCGAAACGTGCCCCAGGCTCTGCTCATCCGCCTGCAGGCTTGCTCCACCCAGTCTTCAGAGAACGTCCAGCGGCAACAAGCGACTGACGCCCAGAACAGGGCTCAGCACCTGCGTTTAATATGTCGTGAAGCATAGTAAACATCCATCCAGCCTGGCCTGCAGAGATGGCACGGGCCCCACCCTGGGAGCCAGAGGAGGCACAGGGCTTTGAAGTCCCTTCCAGCTCCGCTGTCGGTTCCTTTCCTCCCTGACTACTGCTGGCTCTGCAGCCCCAGGAGCATCTGCTCTCTGAAGCCCAAGTGGGGTCTAAACGCTGGTCTAGAAGCACTGACTGTGTGCTGGGCTCTGAGCCGGGGTCCTGGGCCGCAGCTGAACCTGAGCTTCCAGCCTGGGGTTTGGGCAGATGTGACCTAAGAGATAAATGGGTGTGGAAATGGGGCCAACACTACCAAATCAGATTTGGAATCTGCTTACAATTTTGTCCCAACTTGGAGCTTAAGTATATAAGACAAGAAAGAAATTTGATCTTGGAATGGTTCCAGAAAACTTGGGTTATCAACTTTTTAATTTTATTTATTTATTTTGGTTACCCAGGTCTTAGTTGCGGCATATGGGGCCTTTAGTTGCAGTATTCAAATTCTTAGTTACTGCAAGTGGGATCTAGTTCCCTGACCAGGGATTGAACCTAGGCTCCCTGCATTGGGAGCTCAGAGTCTTAGCCACTGAGCCACCAGGGAAATTCGCAATTGTCAGCTTTATAGTGGAACAAAACTCAGATCCAGGAAATGAAATTGTGTCCAAGTGGAGGTGACTGGACAGAGCGCGTGAGCTGGATCTCGGAGGGTGGGTAAAGGTGGTTGGCAAAGTGGCCTGGCACAGAAGGTCAAGTGGAAGTGTCTAGAAGGTCAAGCAAAGGAGAATGGCCTCTGACTGGAATGTGTGAGTTGCTGAGAAAGGACGTGAAATTGCATCTCACACATTTGTTCATTCTTTGTTTAGTCTCTCTCTCCCCGACTCAAACATAACTACCAGGAAGACAGGGCAATTTTTCTATTTTGTTCCTTCCTGCTTCCACCATGCCTAGAACAGTCTGGCAGATAGAAGATGCTTAATTAAATGTTTGGGGAATGAATCAATGCACAGAAAAATGATTTCCTGGGAGAGGGACTATTGAGGAATTTAGTAATAATACTAAATTTTTAATAATACTGGTTCTGGGGCCAACACTCTTTTTTACAAAACAAATATGTTGGAGGGAGGCAATTGTTGAGGCTGTTAGAAGACTAGGGTTCAAGTCCCAGATCTGTGTCTTGCTCTATGGGAGTTGTTGTTCAGTCATTCAGTCTTGTCTGACTCTTTGCAACCCCATGGACAGCAGCACACCAGGCTTCCCTTCACCATCTCCTGGAGTTTGCTCAAATTCTTGTTACATTGAGTCATTGATGCCATCCAACAATTTCCTCTTTTCCTTTTGCCTTCTATCTTTCCCAGCATCAGAGTCTTTTTGAATAAGTCAGCTCTTTGTATCAGGTGGCCAGAGTATTGGAGCTTCAGCTTCAGCATCAGTCCTCCCAGTGAATATTCAGGGTTGATGTTCTTTAGGATGAAAACTAAAAGTAGAGCCTGCTTTTCAGAAACCTCCCTGCTCCAGAGGCCATGTCACTGCTGGACCACCAACCACCCTCAACAAGCATCTACACTCTTTTTCAACTGGGTGCTTCTCAATTGTGGGTAACACTCATACACGTGTTCTATAAAGACTATGGAGACACATCCCACGTTGGGGAGCCTCAGCAGCTGCCATTACCCACACAGCCAGCTCCTGTCTCTTCTGCCTGGCATTCCGGTCTCTGTACACACTGGCCCCCACCATGATATTTGTCCAAGATTTTCTTGCATGAAGTCTATGTCTCAGCCACATCAGACCAGCCAGTGAAACACAAACATGTTCTCAACCTGCCCTTTTTCACACCCTTGTCCATCATGGTTTTCTTCATGTACGTTGCCTTTTCTACCCAAATTGAAAGCCCAGATGCCTCTGAGAGGTCTGCCTGGTCTTGACAGTTGGGAGGAAGACCCTCTGCTCTGTTCTGGTCCAGCCAAGCATTCTCATCTCTCTACTAGGTTTTGTTTATTTATTTGGCTTCATTGGGTCTTATTTGTGGCATGTGGGATATTTAGTGGCAGTATGCAAACTCTTAGTTGTGGTATGTGGGATCCAGTTCCCTCACCAGGGATCGAACCCATGCCCCCTGCATTGGGAGTGCAGACTCTTAGCCACTGGCCCACCAGGGAAATTCTTCTCTCCTGGTCTTTATTTCCCTGCCTCTTGCTCCAACTCACTGTATCTTCTCTTGACTTGCCCTGAAGGTTGAGTGTCCTGTCTGCCAAAGTGGATGCTTCCAAAAACATATCAAAGTGGATAGTGTTGCACCTTCTCAGATTTCCTTCCCTACAGCAATGGTACAGACAGAATGAGGGAGAAAAGTAAATTCATGAACCTTCAATTAATTGGCACTGGCTGGGAGCTTGTCCGTGAATACCCATCATGTCATCCTCCTTTACACCATACTCTTGGGCATCTAAGTTCCATGTGTGTCCTTATTTCCACCTTTGAACTTCTTTGTCTGGTCTTAATCATTGTTCTGCCCACAAGCTCCTCCCACATTCCAGAAGTTCAACCAATATCACGTGATCTCAACACAGTCATCAGTCACACCCACATGTGTCAAGCCCATGTCTCCAGCTTCTTATCAAATGAGACATTTCATTCTAGTTCAATGCAGTCTTTGTCTACCAAACACAATGGAACATCAGAAGGCTCCAAAACTTGAGACTTCCCTGACTATCCAATGGTTAAGACTCTGCACTTCCCCTACAGGGGTCAGGAACAAGGATTCAACATGATGGGCGGCCCAGCCAAAAAAAAAAAAAAGCTCCAAAACTTGGGTAACTACATATGGAATCTCTCACAAGATATAGTTCTTATGTGCTTGAAAACAATGAACAGCCGAGAAAAATCAGAAGAAAGTTCCAGGCAGCATCAGCAGGAGCAAATGTGGTCAACACACCACCAGTATCCTCTTGGCTTAGCCGTTCCTGTTACCTGCCTATAGCTTCAAACATCCTCCATGCTCTATCTGAGACATGTTTCTTGGTTTGTGCCAGGGGCCAGCTGGATATTCTGGGTAGTTAACACCTCTGGGGGGAAGATAGCTCAGTGATCCTGCCCTCTGCTGGACCACTCTGAGATACATTCTCCCAGGGATCTCCAGCGGGACTTCTTGTCCATGGTGGTAACCCACTCACACACTCTCAATTGCTCTCCTTCCCTTTCCGGTCTCACCACTCCCCACTCAGCCTCCTAAATAAACCACTTAACACTCAAGTTTTTGTCTAAGAGTGTGGTTTGGAAGATCCCAGCCTGAGACCATCTCCTTTTAAACCCCTTCTGCCAAGAATATAATAAGTGCTTCCCTTCCAAGCCTAAACCTTCATTTTTACCCAGAAACCAGCAGAAGAAAGAGGAAAAAAATCTAAAACAAAGTAGGACCCTCAGGGACAGCAGTCACACATCATCATATTTTAAAACTGTGATGTCTAGAGGAATTGGCCAAGTTCAGCTCCCTACTGCTCAAGTGGGCCATCAGAGACCTCCAAGGAGACACCAATTGCCTGAAGTCACTCACCATATTAAGGACAGAACTGGAACCTAGACTCAGGTCTTGCAACTCTCAAGTTGAGGGCTGGGTCTGCTAAGCTGTGTTGCTGTGAAAGGGTTTAACCAAGTGGTAAGTCCCTCCCAGGTCACTGGCTAAGTTCACAGCTGAAGAAAAATAAGTTCTGACATTCCTACTCTTCTCTCATGAACCTTGCAAAAACTTAAAAGAGAAAGTACCTAGCCCTTTCCAAGCACACAGGTCTACATGGCAAAGAGAAGTCAGCTGTAGAAGCAATGATCTAGACACTGCATAGGCCCAGCAACAGTTTGTTCTAATGACAATCATTCAAAAATAGCCAGATCTCCAGACCTCTTCTTGGTCTTACTCAAGGAGACCCAGGGCTTATTAGTGGAGAACACTCAGGCTCAACCAAGATGGAGCTCAAAAATATCTTATTCAAATGCTTATACATTTTCCATAATATACTGCATAAGATAATGAAGCTGCTGGGACATCCAGAAGATCATTAAGGAAGACTGGCATGGTGGGGACTTCCCCAGTGGTCCAGTGACTAACACTCAGCACCCCCAAAGCAGGTGGCCTGGATTTGATCCCTGGTCAGGGAACTAGATCCCACATGCCACAACTAAGACCTGGAACCAGCCAAATAAATTTTAAAATATTTTTTTAAAAAGAGAGAAAGACTGGCATGGGGACATGGGCTTATGTTTCTAAAAGGCAGTGAAACACTACTCAGAGTGAGTTCGGATCCCTAATTTCCAAAATTATCAGTTTAGCTGGGTCACCTCCTGTGCTGTCTGCTTTGTCCTGGCCACACTGGTGAGGGCACATCAGGCTTTCACAGGGGTGGCCTTCTCCTGCAGAGTGCAAGAGCTGTTTTCAGAGCTGTGAAGCTATCAGCATTTCAGCAAAAGTGTCTGCATTATGCATCATGAATGTGGAGTGTAAGGAAATCCCAAAATATCCCCCAGCCCATAGACACACACACACACACACGACCCAGGTGTGGAAAGTGGGGATCTTCTCATGTCTTCAAAGAGCTTTAAAGAAACAAAACAACGTATTCTATTAAGACAATGTATTTTTGTTTTCCTTGCTTCTCAGGATGTCTTCAAATATATTGTAGACAAGCTATTTTAATTTTTATCATATGATTTCTATAAACAACACATTTTAAAGTGAAAAATTCAAAGTGGATTAAAATTTCCCTACCATTGGATCCTTCGAGCTCCCTTCTTGGCACCCCCTCCTCCCAAAAAATAGTGTAGACGATGCACAGAGACGGGCTTCCCAGATGGCTGTGGTGAAGAATCTACCTGCCAGTGCAGAAGACTCTGGTTCAATCGCTGGGTCGGGAAGATCCCCTCGAGAAGGAAATGGCAACCTACTCCAGTATTCTTGCCTGGAGAATTCCATGGACAGAGGAGCCTGGCAGACTATAGTCCATAGGGTTCCAAAGACTCAGACACAATTGAATGACTAAACAACAGCAACAACATGCATAGAGATGCAGCTCGCAGCCAGAAAAAATACAGAATAATGAAAATAACCACTATGAAAAGTTTGGTTAAATAAACTAGGGCACGTCCATTCTATATGAAATGGTATTATCAGTCCGATTGGCTGGAGAGTGTCATGGTTCTAAAACAAGTCCTCAAATTCTCTGACATTTGCCCTACCAAGCAGTAGAGTCCATGGTCCGCCGCTGGGTGTGGGGTGGTGAGTGGGCAGGGCAGTGATCCTGGCTTCCTCAAGGAAGAAAATGAGGTGGAAGAGATCCTAAGTGGCTTCCAGGCTGGGATAGAAAAGGTCACACAGGGATGTGCCTGGTTGTCTAATGGTTAAGACTAGGCCTTCCAATGCAGGGGGTGACGGTTCGATCCCTGGTTGGGGAGCAAAGATCTTATTTGCCCTGCAGCCAAAAACCCCCAAAACATACAAACCAAGCCATAAAACACAAGCAATGCTGTAACAAGTTCAATAAAGACTTTTTAAATGGTCCACATGAAAAATATCTTTTAAAAAAAGGAAGGACCCTTAAGAGAAGCATCTTTGCAAGCTCCTACTGGTCTAGGCTACTCATTCATTCACTCTCAACTCTCAGTAAAGCTTCATTAAAGACTAGGGCCAAGGGTCCACTGTGTCATAGAAAACTGAGGGAAGGGCCTGAGGAGCCAAGGGGGAGTTGAGGCCCTGTCCCCTAAGAGCAGGGCACTGGAAGAGGAGAATCACTGGAATGACCGAGCCCCAAGGAGGGAGCCCACCCAAGGTCACGGGCATCAGAGGCAGCAAAGGGCAGAGTATAGAGGGGACTGGGCCTTGACCAACCATGCCCTTGGCACAGCCAGGGGAGCTCTCAGAAATAGGATCCCTGGACTCCTTCAGGGGGTTTGTCCTGACCCCAAAGGCTGGGGGTCTCAATCTGATTTTAATCTGAGCAATGAGGAGGCATGTGACCTTGTTCTACAGGCACAGGCTGCTGAGGCCCCAGACGGTTGAGGTAGTGAATCTGCTGGCAAACTTCCCCAAATAGCCAAAAAGTTAGCACCCTCGAAACAGCCCTGTGAGGGCAGGAGGGCTGGCCTGCTCCTCCCTCCTCCTCCCCGGCCCTCCCTCTTGTCCTTTCTGTTCTCCTTTCTGTGGAAGGGCCTGCCTTCCACACTCTCCCTCTCATCTTTGGCAGGAGCCAAGCCCACACTGTGCATTTCCCAGTGGTCCTGAAGCAGCGGGCTTCCTGCAGGCGTCCCCTCCAGGGTCCCTGTCCCCACCACTCTCAGGGCCCATGACTCCTGCTGCCAGGTGGCTGAGCAGCATGGCCTGTGGCCACCAGCAAAGCCACAGAGGGTGTGTGCTCTGAGAAGGCGGGTAAGGAGAGCTCCTCTTATTTAAAAAAAAAAAATGAGGCCATGACATTCATTCATTCAACCAACAATCATGGCTAAAATATTATATATATACATATACATATACATACAGATATTGTTGTTCAGTCGCTAAGTTGTGTCCAACTTTTTGCAACCCCATGGACTGCAGCACGCCAGGTTTCCCTGTCCTTCACTGTCTCCCAGAGTTTGTGCAAACTCATGTCCATGGAGTTGGTGATGCCATCCAACCATCTCATCCTCTGTCGCCCCTATATATATAAATAACTAAATATATATATTTGGCTGCACCAGGTCTTAGTTGTGGCACAAATAATCTTTAGTTGCAGCATGCAAACTCTTAGTTGTGGCATGTGGGATCTAGTTCCCTGACCAGGGATCCTGGGCCTCCTGCATTGGAAGCATGGAGTTTTAGCCACTGAACCACCAGGGAAGTCCTAAAATACTTTCTTAATATAATAAAATATCTATCCCAAAATACCAATCAATATTAACCTTAATAGAGAAATACTGCAGTTAGAGAATATGATGGGAAAAAAATCCTCTACACATTCTAAATACATTGATATATATAATATATACATATATATGCATGTACATGTATGTATATTAGAAAAGGAACTTAATAGGAAATATATAAGACCTATGAGAAAAAGAGCTAACATTCATTGAGAAGCATATAGAAGACTAACAGAATTACAGAGCATTTTCTTGAGCCAGTGGATGTGTGCACACTCAGTCACTTCAGTCGTGTCCCACTCTTTGTGACCCCATGGACTATTGCCCGTCAGGCTCCTCTGTCCGCAGGATTTCCCAGGCAAGAATACCAGAGTGGGTTGCCATATCCTCCTCCATGGGATCTTCGTGACCCAGGAATTGAACCTGCGTCTCCTGCACTGGCAGGCAGATGTACCCTCAGCCACCTGGGAAGCAGGGATAACATTTATAAAGATATTCAGTCCCAATAAAAATCATAAACAAATTTTATAAAAGTTTTTTATTTGAAAACTTTCTAAAACAATAAACACATGGGAAAAAATGAGATAATTCTGAAAAAGGAAAGCAGGGAGACAGAATTGATCCAGCAAAGTGTCAATATCCCCTGCAAAGCTTCAATATTTAATACAGTGTACCACAGCTGCAAGAAATGACAAACCCATGGGAAGTTCTGAAATGGCTGAGTGTACATACAAGTGACCAAAGTAAAACTATGATTTTCTATTAAACTTCAGTGGGACTGTGGAAGCCAGAAGACTCCCCAAATGACATATGCAGCTTTATGTCTCCAAGTGATGGAGACACGAAACTGACCACTGTTTTAGGGCTGCTTGTTTATTTCCTTCTGGTATAGCTTCTTGAATGATCCCTCAGTAAAGCAAGAACGAAGTCAGTGTTGGAGGGTGGAATTAAAAAAAAAAAAAAAAAAATCCAACAAGCTGCTCATCAAACATCCCCTAGCTCTGTGGCCCCTCCTCTAGGGTCCTTTTTTGCTGTGGGATCATGTGAACAACTCTGGCCAATGGGCTTCGAGAGGAAATGACATACTATTTCCAGTCCCAGAGAAGAACTCCACCCCACAACCTCTCAGTTGCCATGGCAACCAAGGAAAACAACTGTTTAAGATGGTGTCCTTGCAAATCAGGGTGCTTCTACCTAATTCTCTCCTGCCTGGGGGAAGAGTCCCCCACCAACCTTTACTGGACATGCAGTGTGATTAGAAAACCAAACTTTGTCACGATAAGCCACTAAAATACTGGAATTCATCAGTTACTGTAGGATGACCCAGCGTCTCCTGGAGGGATAAGGAGATGTCAGCATTTCAAAGCGGTGGTTCTCACATTAGAATTCTCTAATTCTACACATCAGAATAATCTGTTGAGGGGGCCTCCCTGGTGGCACAGTGGTTAAGACTTTGCCTTCCAATGAAGTGGGTGGGCATTCAATCCTTGGTCAGGAAGCTAAGATGCTACATGCCTAGAGGCCAAAAAAACAAAACATAAAACAGAAGCAATATTGTAACAAATTCTATAAAGACTTTAAAAATGATCCATAGCAAAGAAACAAAAAAATCTTAAAAAATAATAATAATCACCTGGGAACTCTGGAGAAATGTGAGCTCCCAGGGCCCTCTGAGGGCCTCTGACTGTATTGCTCTGCACAGCAACTCACAGGCAACCATAGTTTGTAGAGCTCCCCAGGCGAGTGTATGGCACAGCCCCAGTGGAAAACCATTGCTTTCAGTGAAGCAGCCGAGCATTCTGTAAGAGAAGACTGCAGATGGTTTCATGGTCGGTTCAGCATCTGCTCTGCACACATGGTTCTTCCCATAAGCCTGTTTTTGGCCATGGATTTCTACTGTCCTGAGCTTGCATGCAGTTGCCGATTCTTGAGAAGCTGTGTGTGTGTGTCTCTGTGAAGATTGGGTATCAGGAGTTCTGAGGCTGAAATGCAGTGGCAAACAGCACCTTTGCTCCGTGTTAGAGGCACCTCTATAAATAGGCAAGTAAGGCCTGATGGGGGAAATTCAAGCTGGAGTGTTCAGCCGAGCATTCTGCATAGAAAACGATTCAGAACTAAGACCCTCGCAGGGTGTGGAAGTGTGGGGACCCTGCACTGCTGTGTTCTGATGTCATCTGCCTATTGGGATCAGGAGAGGTGTTGAGAGAAGCTGAGACTGGGTGGGGTTTCTGCTGCAAGGAGTGAAAATTTCTCTCTTTTTTTAAATATATAGTGTATCTCCATATACTTTTATTTTCTTCTGGAAAAATGCTGTTCACAAAGAACTTTTAATATATCAGTTCAGTGTCCGACTCTTCGAGACTCGATGAATCGCAGCACACCAGGCCTCCCTGTCCATCACCATCTCCCGGAGTTCACTCAAACTCATGTCCATTGAGTCAGTGTTGCCATCCAGCCATCTCATCCTCTGTCGTCCCCTTCTCTTCCTGCCCCCCAATCCCTCCCAGCATCAGAGTCTTTTCCAATGAGTCAACTCTTCGCATGAGGTGGCCAAAATACTGGAGTTTCAGCTTTAGCATCATTCCTTCCAAAGAACACCCAGGGCTGATCTTCAAAATGGACTGGTTGGATCTCCTTGCAGTCCAAGGGACTCTCAAGAGTCTTCTCCAACACCACAGTTCAAAAGCATCAGTTCTTCAGCACTCAGCTTTCTTCACAGTCCAACTCTCACATCCATACATGACCACTGGAAAAACCATAGCCTTGACTAGATGGACCTTTGTTGGCAAAGTAATATCTCTGCTTTTCAACATGCTATCTAGGTTGGTCATAACTTTTCTTCCAAGGAGTAAGCGTCTTTTAATTTCATGGCTGCAGCCAAAGATGGAGAAGCTCTATACAGTCAACAAAAACAAGACCAGGAGCTGACTGTGGCTCAGATCATGAATGCCTTATTGCCAAATTCAGACTTAAATTGAATTTTAATTAAGGAAGATACTAAATTTAGCCCCAAAAGATACAAATTAGGCATAAAATTGGGACTGAATTTTTTTTAACATAACGCAGAAAGAGGAAAAGAAACATGCTAACCCAATGACAGCAGATATCCTTAGATGATAAGATTCTTTTGTTCTTTCTTCCTTTTTTATTTTAAATTAATTTTTATTGGAGTGTAGTTGATTTACAATGTTGGGTTAATTTCTGCTGTACAGCAAAGTGAATCAGCTATATGTATACATATATCCCCTCTATTTTGGATTTCCTTCCCTTTTAGGTCACCACAGAGCACTGAGTAGAGTTCCCTGTGCTCTACAGTAGTTCTCATTAATTATTTATATTTTATACATAGTAGTGTATATATGTCAATCCCAGTCTCCCAATTCATTCCACCTCCTGGGAGTGAACACTTCTGCTGTCATCAGCCTAGGACCAAGTTCCTGGGAGTGCAGGCAGGCTCATAACCCTCTCAGAGAGACCTAAGGGGGCCCCACTGCATGAGGCAGGCTGAGAGATGGGGGGGGGCTGTTTTATGAAATCCCAGTTCTCTGTAAGTATAACTTGATCCCGAATGTCTAGTAAAGTTTCATCAGAAGGTATAGATGGATTCCCGCACCATCTGGGAAATTAGGGGTGAATATCATCATAAACATGGAGAAGGCAATGGTACCCCACTCCAATACTCTTGCCTGGAAAATTCCGTGGGCAGAGGAGCCTGGTGGTCTGCAGTCCATGGGGTCGCTAAGAGTCGTATTTGACTGAGCGACTTCACTTTCACTTTTCACTTTCATGCATTGGAGAAGGAAATGGCAACCCACTCCAGTGTTCTTGCCTGGAGAATCCCAGGGACAGGGGAGCCTGGTGGGCTGCCATCTATGGGGTCGCACAAAGTCGGACACGACTGAAGTGTCTTAGCAGCAGCAGCATCATAAACATGCTTCCTCTCCTGCTCCTCACACTCCACAGCCTTGAAGCCTATGTTCTTCATAATCTCTCCCGGTCTCCCCAGCCACACTGCCCCCTAGATCTGCAGACACGTAGCCTGCACCTGCCACCCTCCCATCCTAGGCAGGGATCCACGTGGCAACTTCTGCTGGTCACTCTTGGTGATGGCCACCTGACACGTGCTGTGATTCCAAGAACATGCTGGTGCCGGCCAGACTCACCAGGCCCACTCGTGTAAGCTCCGTCTAGGGCTGATTCCACACTGCAAAGGCAGAGTTCAGTTGCAACAGAGATTCTACAACCCACAAAGCCTAAAATAGTTACCATCCAGCCCTTTGCAGAAAAAGTATGTTGACCCCAAGTAGAGACAAAGTGTGCTCAAATTTGTTTTTTCTCCCAGAATGATTAAATTGCCATTAAACTTATTAATAGAGTATATGTTTCTATTCACAAAAAGAAATGCAAACAGAGTCACCTGAAATTTAAAAATAAGGGACTGGAAATACCTAGTTATTGTGGGAGTCAAACGGACTAACTTCAGGGGTTACTATATCTAGTTAGGGCTTTCCTGGTGGCTCAAATGGTAAAGAATCTGCCTGCAATGCAGGAGCCCTGGGTTTAATCCGTGAATCAGGAAAATTCCCTGGAACAGGAAATGGCAACCCACTTCAGCATTCTTGCCTGGAGAATCCCGCGGACAGAGGAGCTTGGTAGACTACAGTTCATGGGGTCGCAAAGAGTCGGACATGACTAAGCAACTGACACTTTCACTTTTTCATACCTAGTTAACTCAACCTGGGTTGGAAAACTTACTTTAACTCTCTTCCTAGAGCCAGAGCCGTCTCGGACTGTGTTTCTCTGATGCCCAGTCTTCAAGGCTACAGGGACTCTGTCCTAGTGATGCTAGAACTCCACCAGCTGATGGCAGGAGGACACTGATAAGGGGGGTCGCTCGGAGCCCTCCCAGGTGGGCTCTGTGACATCACACCACAGGCTTCCCTCCGCAGGCTCAGGGTGGGAAAGATGGAGAAAGATCCACAGCTTTGCCTTCTCCATCTGCCCCAGGTTCCCGCCTTCCAATCAGGGTACCGTTGCCAGGGAGACTCCTCAGTCCCTCATCCCCCAGCTCCCGGGGGTCAGGGCCCCTGTCCTAATGAAGAGCAAATTAACATCAAACACACTGGTTTAGCCCACCGCTGCTTTTCATAATCACTGCCCATTCTCAGCAGCAGCTTCAAAGCGGCCTCTCCCTTCAGAACATATTACTCGAAGAAAGCTATGCCCTCCCCACATCTTTAAAGATGATCAAAATGCAGATCACCTGCTCTGTCGTCACCCATGCAGGCCCCGCCTCTTGCTTCCTGCCAGAGGGAACTCTGATGCATTTGTAAACATTAGCCCTCACTTGTGTGATCAAGGGACTGTCTTAGGAATCAGGGTTCTACCCATCCCCCCCCCCCCCCACCCTAATTCACAAACGTGTGCTGCCAACACCGTTAGGAAACCAGGGCTCGGTCCACATCTCCTCAGTGGACAGGTAGCTCAGAGCCTGGCTGTGGGAAGGGGCAGTCCCACCTCAAAGGGGGAGGCCTCCACCCCCACTTCCCCCCAGCCCTGTGGTCTAGCAAGCTGGTAGAATCAACACAGATGTGTTTGAATTCCTTGTCCTAGTTGAAGACCATCTCTTCCTTGATCATCACACAGGAAGGACCAAATCCCAGATGACTCAAAAGGAAGACCGTGAGATTTGAGCTTTGTCTTGGCAGGTTCCCAGCGTTGAAGGGTGTGTGAACTAGACTTTCAGTCTCTGCAAACTGATCTTTAACATCTATAGAGTGGCCACAAGCTGTCCCCTAAGTAAACCCTGGTTCACCCTAAAATACCTGGAGACTTTCTCTTGTCTTTATTTTTTAAATTGAGGGAGTAGTTGCTTTACAAGGTTGTGTTAGTCTCTGCTGTGCAATGAGTAAATCAGCTATAAGCACACACATACCTCCTCCCTCCTGGACCTCTCCCCACCCGCCATCCCACCCTCTAGGTCATCACAGAGCACCGAGCTGAGCTCACCCTCTAGGTCATCACAGAGCACCGAGCTGAGCTCCCTGTGCTATGCAGCAGCTCCCCACTAGCTATCTATTTTACACATGGGCCCAAACCCCACAGCAAACATGAACTCAGGGGCACCATTTTCAAGCAGAGCCAACTCCAAGCTCACTCCCCCTGGCTGGCCCGCTTGCTCCTTCCCAAGGAGACCAGGATCAAGGTGTCCTGTCTCTCCCTCTGCCTTGTGAACAAACCGATGCCTCCTCTGGGCAGCCCTGCTTGGCTTGGGGCATTCTCCCCAGGGAACTGAGTATAAAATTATATAGTTGTAAACCTCTTTCTGGTTCTGTAAACCTCTTGCTCTAGTTAGAGCAAGAAGAGTTGTTGCTGTTGTTCTTGCTTTCCAGTCACTCCGTGTATCCCAGTCTTTACAACCCTATAGACTGTAGCCCACCCAGCTACAATCCAAGGGAAGGACATGGAGTGTGGAGCAAGTGAACTGGAAGCCAGGAGAAAATTCCAAGGAGGAAAAGGATCTTACCGGAAAGAGATTATTCCAGACTTGATTTATTTCCTCTATTTCATAGGCTTCATAGATTAGTTGGAAATTTGCTGGAGATGCTTTTCATCCAGAATTCAGGGAGACATGTAATGCAACAACCTTACCAACATGTTGAGGGTGATGTCGATCCTTCCAGGTGGGCTGGAAACCAGTTTGACGACTCTAACTAGAGACTAATGATGACAGGCAGATGTCATCTGAAAGGCGGTCAGAGCCACTTACCAGACTTCAGCCACGGTTTGAGGAGGAGGTGGAAGGCACTTCGATGTAATCTGCAAACACCATGAAGCTGAGTGCAGTTCTGAACAAGCTGGACAGTGAAGTCAGGACCCATGAGCCTCTGACTTGGACAACAGCACAGGCTCATAAGGGCTTCCAGGGTGGTGCTAGTGGGAAAGAACCCACCTGCCAATGCAGGCGATGCAGGATACACAGGCTCAACCCCTGGGTCAGGAAGAGCCCCTGGAAGAGGACACAGCAGCCCACTCCAGTATTCCTGCCTGGAGAGTCCCCATGGACAGAGAAGCCTGGGGCGCGGGCTACAGTCCACAGGGTCACAAAGAGTCGGACACGACTGAAGCGACTTAGCATGAATGTACAGGCTCATATGAAGTAAACCAGGGCTCTGGACACCAGTGTTGTTGTTCATATTTATCCTGGGGACAGTGAGGAGTGACTGTGTAATAACATTTTTGAGTGCATTCAGTGGCTCCAGACCTTTCCACTGGAAGCATATGGGGAGGAAAAGAATTTGTACTCTCCAGGGGATGTAAGAGAGATATTCAGAAGAGCCCCAACCTCCCTGGAGAATATTTATATTGAAATCTGTTGTTTTAAATATTTATGCACGTTTGGAGAGCTTCCCAGGTGGCACAGTGGTAAAGAATCCACCTGCCAAAGCAAAAGATGCAAGAGAAGCAGTTTCAGTCCTTGGATTGAGAAGATCCCCTGGAGGAGGAACTGGCAACCCAGTCCAGTATTCTTGCCTGGGAAATCCCATGGATAGAGGAGCATGGGTGGCTGCAGTTCACGGGGTCACAAAGAGTTGGACATGATTGAGTGTGTGTGCGCGCGCGCACACACACACACACACACGTGTGCACGCACAATATATCCTTACTTTGGTATAAAATGTTTTCCCAGATCCTCAAATTATACTGATGCTTTAGGGCTGCATAATGTTTATCCTGTGACTTTTGTAGCCCTTGACACATCCATCATGTACCCCAACACAGATACCCCCACAGCCAACACACATGTGATGTAGATCCTTCCAGGTGGGCTGGAAACCAATTTGACTATTGATGACAAGCACGTTCAGTCATGTCTGACTCTTCACAACCCCATGGACTATAAAGTCCATGGAATTCTCCAGGCCAGAATACTGGAGTGGGTAGCATTTCCCTTCTCCAGGGGATCTTCCCGACCCAGGAATTGAATCGGGGTCCCCTGCATTGCAGGCAGATTCTCTACTGACTGAGCTATCAGGGAAGCCCAAGCAGACATCACTTGGAACCTATAATCCAGTCTTTCTATGATTGAGCACAGAGGTCTCTGAACTGAATCTCCTTGGGATCAACTCCCAGCTGCACCACTGACCAGCTAGTTATCTTGGGCAAATTGCTTGGGCTCCAACCATCACTAAATGAGTCTTCATCACTAAATCAATAGGTGGGAGGGGGAAGTGGGGGCAGGGACAGGCAGTTTTTGTTGAAGGGGTGGAAGGCCTACAGGGAGGCCCTGTTCTAGACAGGAAAGCGGGGTGTCCACATGCCACTGGGTCCCTCAGGCTTTGTCTCTAAAGAGAAGCAGGATGTCCAAAAGTTTGACGGTTTTCTGTAGTGTCCAGGAAACGGGCAGGTGCAGAAGGCTGGCTTGGGAGAGTGAGCCAGATGAGTGGTGATGGCTGTCATTGCTCGTGGGATTGGGAGCACGGAGAGGGCAGATGGCAGGCGGGTGTGCCCTGATGCAGGCAGGGGCAGTCTGAGGCCCTGGGGGAGCAAAGAGGCGGTGTGAACTTCTGGGCAGGTGGACTCTCAAACCAGCAACCGAGCAGAACAGGGTGCGGTCTGCGGGATGTCTGGGTCAGATCCTGAGTCACCATCCCCACCCCAGGAAATGACCCCTCCCAGCAGAGCCAGTGGGAAGTTTTAGGCTGATGGGTTGGCAAGAAGGCCGGCTTGGGAGCTGGGCCAGGGCCTCAGTCTCACTGCTCCTCAGCACCAGCAGCATCCTGGCTCTGAGTGAGGGGTTCTTGAGCCACCTTCAGGAACTCCCCTCCCCATCAGTTCTAAAAGCCCAGCCTATGCTGACTACAGGATGTGATTAAGACCCCAGCCAGGACTTTCCTGGCAGTCCAGTGATTAGGAATCCACACTTTTACTGCAGACAGCACAGGTTCGATCCCCAGTCAGTCAGGGAACTAAAATTTTTGCATGCCGTGCAGTGCAGCCAAAATAAATAAATGAATAAAATAAAGCCATTCCATCTGCTGCTTTATTAAAAAACAAACAAACAAACAAACAAAACAATGGGACTTTCCCCGGTGGTCCAGTGGTTAAGATTCTACACTTGCAGTGCAGAGAGTGCAAATTCAGTCCCTGGTTGGGGGCCTAAGATCCCATAGGTCAGGATGCGTAGCCAAAATAAAAAGCGATTAAAGAACTAGACCCTCACTCACACATACATACAAACTTTCCTTTAAATTTCAGGGACTTCACAAAATCCCCCACCACAGATCCATGGTCCCCACATTCATTCAACTCCCCCAGGTTGCAGATGGGGAAGCTGAGACCCAGAGAGGGAAAGGTACTGGGCCAAGGTCACACAGTGTATACTGGCAGAACCAAGGGGCATATTTCTCCCCATGCCTCTTAATAGCTATATTCAGAGGCTTGTCATCCTGGCCAAAAGGTGGGGTCACCTGCATACTGCCTCACCTTTGCCACCTCGGTTCAGTTCAATCGCTTAGTCGTGTCCGACTCTTTGCAACCCCATGAATCGCAGCACGCCAGGCTTCCCTGTCCATCACCATCTCCCGGAGTTCACTCAGACTCATGTCCATCAAGTCGGTGATGCGATCCAGCCATCTCATCCTCTGTCGTCCCCTTCTCCTCCTGCCCCCAATCCCTCCCAGCATCAGAGTCTTTTCCAGTGAGTCAACTCTTCTCATGAGGTGGCCAAAGTACTGGAGCTTCAGCTTCAGCATCATTCCTTCCAAAGAAATACCAGGGCTGATCTCATTCAGAATGGACTGGTTGGATATCCTTGCAGTCCAAGGGACTCTCAAGAGTCTTCTCCAACACCACAGTTCAAAAGCATCAATTCTTCAGCACTCAGCTTTCTTCACAGACTTTATATTTGGGGGCTCCAAAATCACTGCAGATGGTGACTGCAGCCATGAAATTAAAAGATGCTTACTCCTTGGAAGAAAAGTTATGACCAACCTAGATAGTATATTCAAAAGCAGAGACATTACTTTGCCGACTAAGGTCCGTCTAGTCAAGGCTATGGTTTTTCCTGTGGTCATGTATGGATGTGAGAGTTGGACTGTGAAGAAGGCTGAGAGCTGAAGAATTGATGCTTTTGAACTGTGGTGTTGGAGAAGACTCTTGAGAGTCCTTGGACTGCAAGGAGATCCAACCAGTCCATTCTGAAGGAGATCAACGCTGGGATTTCTTTGGAAGGAATGATGCTGAAGCTGAAGCTCCAGTACTTTGGCCACCTCATGAGAAGAGTTGACTCATTGGAAAAGACTCTGATGCTGGGAGGGATTGGAGGCAGGAGGAGAAAGGGACGACAGAGGATGAGATGTCTGGATGGCATCACCGACTCGATGGACATGAGTCTGAGTGAACTCCGGGAGATGGTGATGAACAGGGAGGCCTGGCGTGCTGCGATTCATGGGGTTGCAAAGAGTCGGACACGACTGAGCGACTGAACTGAACTGAACTGAACTGAACTGAACTGAGCGTCTCTCAACTGCCACAGCCCTTTTTCACCACTAGGTGGCGCCTGCACCATGTGTTAGGCTGAAGTTAACAAACATCCTGGAAAATTAAAGGTGCTCAAAAGACCTACCCTTCTTGATCTGCATCTGAAGCCTGTGAGCCGAGAGACTCTGCTTTGCAACAAGAGAAAGCCCATGCACAGCAACGAAGACCTAGAGCAACCAATAAATAAATAAATAAATTATAAATATATAAAAGAATCTGTGCAGCGTCAGACCGTTCATAGTTTCCAAACTGACGAAAGCACATAGTCCTTTGATAACCTGGAGAAATTCTGGGGAGGCCCCCAGACAGCAGGGCCAGAGCTGGAACTCAAACCAGACAGGTGTCCTGACCTCAGGCCAGTCCTAGGTCAACAGCATCAGCAACGCATGTTAGGTGAGCACCTGCTTTGCCCCAGGGCTTGTCACTGTGGTCACATGGTCACATTTGTTGTTTAATCCTCTTCTCCGAGTGTTCAGCACTGTAAGAGTTACCACCCCATTTTACAGATGAGAAAACTGAGGCTCAGATGATCTGTTTAAGAGAGAAAAAAAATAAGCCAGCTATACTAAACGACTCCCAGTTTCTCTGGAGAAACTTGATATGAAAGGCAAAAGCAGCGGAGGTACTTCCAAACCACCTCCCACCCCCAGGCTTACACCTGTGATCCAGTCACTGCCCTGCCCCTTGGGGATGTCCCTCCACCCCTCCACACAGGCTCAGTTCTTCCTTCCCTCCCTCCTACCTGGCCATTCGCAGCCATGCTCTTTCTGACATCAGTCAACGGACACAGACTCCCAGAAGCTAAATACCTGAATCAGGAAGAAAGCTACTAAGACCCCAAACCCCTCCCCAACTCATCACGCCTGCAAGGTCACCACCAAGAGTGTCCATCCTTGGGGCTAAAATCACTAGAACAGCACACGCTTTAATCTAAAGTAAGATGTCAGATAGTGGATTCCTGGAGTGAATGAGTAGCCGATCTTTTCCAGGGAACAAGATGAGAAGAGAAAAATGATACCAAAGTCCCTGGAAGGTCAGAGGGGTCCTTGCTGAAGGGGCATGGGTACAGAGGCTCTGTTCAGGGCTAGAAACGCTGTAAGATGCCTCTGTTGCCCTTGGGGAAGGCAGGAGCATATAAATACTACACCAGGTGACAGGCAGTGATAGAGGGGCCTCTGTGGTCCCATGGAGACCCAGAGCAGAGGTCTTTTCCTCTCCCGGGGACTCGGGGAAGGCCGAGAGGCTGCCCGAAATTGGCCCAGATTCAGGAAAGATTAGTTTAGGTGCCTCTGGTTTTCATGGGAAGATCATAGGGTTGTGTGTGTGTGTGTGTTCCTGGCCGGTGGGTGAGTGGGCAGGAGTGGTAAGCCTCTTAAGTAGAATACAAAACCAAATTTGAATACAAAATATAATATTGATTTAGAATGAGAAGAGAAATCACAACAAAGTATGATTTTTTTAAAGCTGGAAAATCTTACAGTTTCACAAAAAATCAGAACATTTTTTTTTTAAGTCTTCACCACTACAAACCTAATTTAGGTTTTTTTAGGTTTTCACCACTAAAAACCTAATTGAAATCTCTAGTTATTATACCATATAATAATAATTATATATATAATAATATATAATAACTAGAGGGTTAAGTGTAACATAAAATATTTTACTACATTCTATCTTTTTAGTGAAGTGTTACTTATATTACATCATTTTGTAATTTTTGCAGTTTTTTTATTTGATTCTTTTTTAACTTTTTATTTTATATTGGAGTATAGCTGATTAACAATGTTGTGATAGTCTCAGGAACTCAGTCATACATATACATGTATCCATTTTCCCTCAAACTCCCCTCTCATCCAGGCTGCCTGCCACATAACATTGAGCAGAATTTCCTATGCTATACAGGAGGTCCTTGTTGGTTATTCATTTTAAATAGAGCAGTGTGTGCATGTCTATCCCAAATTCCCTAACTATCCCTTCCCTTCATCCTTCCCCTCTGCTAACCATAAGTTCATTCTTTAAGTTTGTGAGTCTGTTTCTGTTTTGTAAATAAATAGAACATAATATTTTGTTAAAAGAATGCCTGACATCTCTCAAATACTTTTGTCTGCATAATTTCTGATAGCCTCTGCATATGATAGAAGTGGGTAAGATCAATTGTTTTTGCTAGAGAGAATATAAAAATAAATCAGCCTTTCCTCTGGCATGGTGGATAAGAAGAAAAAATTTTATTGTTTTGATAATATCACAATTTATTGTTTGCAAAGTTAAATAAATTTTTAGGATTGTTACCTATTTGAGAAAAGTTCTATCAAGGATAGTTCACATATAAACTGTAATATTTCAAGGCATTTCAGTTTTCTTTTGCAAAGGTTTATCTTAAATTCTCTTTAAATTGATGGCCATTTTGTTACTGATAGATATTGGTAGTGCATGTTATAAAGTTCATGTTATCTTTGTCAGTGTCGGTATTTATTCTAAATCAGCAAGAAATTTTCTTTTCTAAACATGTTCATATGATTCCTCCTCTCCATTGATTAGATGATCAAACCATCCAAGAATGAATTGATTGCCTGTGTTGAAAATTTATCTCTTCCTTTTAATGAATTATATGCTTTAATTCACTCCTCAGTTGTTGCTGTTGTTAAGTCCCTAAGTCGTGTCTGACTCTTTGCGAACCCATGGACTGCAGTATGCCAGACCTCCCTGTCCTTCATATCTCCTTGAGTTTGCTCAAACTCATGTCCATTGAGTCAGTGTTAGCAGAATAATTTCTGTTAATTCTGTTGCTCATCTTTAGAGCTTTTGGTCTGTTTATTTTTATTTGAATAGTCTCTCAGTTTCTTAATTAACTAACTGAATGATGTCAATAAAAGGATACCTTCATATATGTCCAAATTGGGAGTCTGTGATTTCTTATTTGTTTTATGGAAACATTCCAAAATGTCTTTTCAAACTATAGTTAAAATGGCATATTTGAGCCTTCTCAACTTTTTCAATAAAGTTTTGCATCTCGTCTCAGTTTTTGAGTTCCTCTTCCAAATCTTAAAAAATATGTCTAGATTCCTCAAAACACCCCAAGCCCACCTTGCAAGGACTGAAGCACACATTTTGGGGTTCAAACCAAGGAGAAGTTGAGTTGGGGTTACATTTAGTTTGTGCTATCGAGGTTCACTGTCGATCTGATGTGAAGTCACTGTGGGCTGTCACGGTGTAGGAGGCTTCCAGGAATTTCCCCCTGGCCATTGTGCCAGCCCCCTCAGCAGCCCAACTAGAGTGCAGGGCTGGGAGACCCATCCTGATGGGAATGTATCAGGTGGCTCCTCTAATGCCATGGACACGAGGACTTGAAGTTAACCACTCTTTTTTAAACTTTAGCTTTATGGCCGTGCTGAGCAGCATACAGGATCTTAGTTCCCTTACCAGGGATAGAACCTGCACCCCCCAGACTGAAAGCACGCAGTCTTAAACCCCCAATGGACCACCAGGCAAATGCCCGGATAGCTGCTGTTTGACAGCAGGATTTTAGAATGGTTCCCAGGGATTTCCAGTTTAGGCACTGTAAGTGACCCCCACGTGGGCAGTGCTGTTCTCAAGGGCTATGGCTCCACCATCAGGAGGCGAGAACCTATAGGCTGCACAAAGCAACATGGTGGTACCGGGGGCGGGTGCACCTTTGGCTCTCGGATTCAGCCCTCACATCCCTGGGAGGCAGCCAGGGTGATGGCCATCATTCCTATTTTACAGTTGAGGGATCCGAGGCCCGTGGGGGCTCAGATGACTCATGTGAACAGGTTAACAAGGCCCAGACGCCATGAGTCATCCTCCCGGGTGATAAGCGCCGGGCCCAACACCGTCTAGACAGTCCTGTGAGTTGTCATGGGACCCCTTGCCTTGGGACTGTTGTGGGAGGCGATTGGCATCATCCACTCTCTGGGGCCACCATTAACCATGTCCTTCCCTTCCCCCTCCCCACCCCACCCCCACTCCCAGGGCTCTCCACCTTCAGGTCACAGGGCCCCTCAGAACACTGTGCAGTCTCCATCAACAAAAATATCCTGAACCCCGGCTTTCTGCTAAACCCAGGAAGGTGTTGCCTACTAGAAACCACTGTGGTCACACAAGGAGTAAGTTATCAGCATTAAAGAAACGGTTGGTGGGGATTCCCCGGTGGCTCAGTGGTAAAGAATCCACCTGCCAATGCAGGAGACGTGGGTTCCATCCCTGATCCGAGGAGATCCCACGTAGCAGGAAGCACCACAGCCCACGCATCACAAGGACTGAGCCCGCCGCTGCAACGACTGAAGCCCTCGAGCCCTCGAGCCCGTGCTCTGCTACAAGAGATGCCGACGCAGTGAGAAGCCCGTGCAACACAGCTGGAGAAAAGCCCACGGAGCAACAAAGACCCAGAACAGCCAGTAAATAAGCAAAACTATAAAAATAAAATCTTTAGAAAAGAGAGAGAGAATTAAATGGTGGACAGCAGTCATGTACACTGAGACCATTTGGCCCACATATTCCATGTTATCTGAGGCTTAGGGGCAAAGATACATGATTCAGCTCAAATGGGACCCCTGGAGAAAACTCCCAGCATGACAGCCGCCCCTTCCAGGTGCTGGACTGGGAAGGAACAGGGGAGAGGGCTGGCACGTCCTTCAGGAAATGCAATCTCCTGCTCTCTGAGCCATGAAATCAGACATGCTCAGCCCAGGAGCTTCTATCCCTGCCCCACGGGAAGGTGTAGGAAGAGGGTTATTCACAACGAATTTCCTGATAATTGAAGATTAATTTCCCTGGATCAGGGAGGGGGAGTCACGCTTGGGTGATCAGCCAGGAGGGGCCTCTCCAACTTGAGGGTGGGGGGCGGGTACTGAAACGATCAGGTCTGATCACAGGACAGGTAGGATCAGTGATAGCCTTGAATGAGACCATCTAATCTGGGACTCTGTGTGGAGTCCCAGTTGCCATAATTTCTAACCCATCTGAATCAAGGGAGTGTGGAATTCACCCCGAGTTGAGGGCTTCTCAAATGCTGAGAAGTGCCTGCAAGGCCCACGGCAACCCTCAGCCAGAGACCAGGGGTGGAAAGGAGGGGCAGTAGAGACTGACCTTCAGAAAAGGAGCAGTGAACCCCTCCAAGTGATCCCAGGAGGGGGGTCACCTCCAGCCCAGCACGATGTCCAAGGAAGCACAATCGTGTGTGCCCAGCCTCAGAAGAGACAGCTGGTGTCCTCAGGAACCCACAGGACAGCTGGCTGGCAGAAGGAGGTGGGGCACTTGGGTTCAGAGAAGGGTAAAATCCCAGAAGAGCCAGGCAGAGTGATGGACCCAAACTGAAACGGGGGAGCTGAAAGCCAAGCCCCAGGCCTTGCGAGCTGGTTCACATGGGGCCTGGGGTTCTAAAGCCAGTGTGAGCCCAGGAACATCTCAGGTCTGGGGCAGCCACAGGCAGGGCAGCGGACCAAGGGCTGTCTTGTGCTGGGTCGGCTCAGAAACACAGCAGGCTGGAGGCAGGGAAGCTGGGGACAGGCAGGTAAGGGCTGCACCCTCCCACCAACTCAGACACAATGGCCCTCCTGCACAAGGAAAGAAGGGTCCGTAGGGATGGACCTGGAAAGAAATACCTCAAAACACAGTGGATGTGGGCAACTTCCATGGAGATGCTCAGCTCTGGGGCCCAGAGAGGGCAAGCAACCCACCGCAGGTCATCCAGCAGGTGAGTGGCAGAGTTAGGGTCAGAGCCCACAGCACCCTGCCCCCTGCCCTGTAATAATGTAGTGTGGGGAACAACCCTTGGAGGAGGACATGGAAACCCACTCCAATAATGTCTGACTCTTTGCAACCCCATGGACTGTTAGTCCACCAGGCTTCTGTGTCCGTGGGGTTTCCCAGTCAAGAATACTGAAGCGGGTTGCCATTCCCTTCTCCCGGGGATCTTCCTGACCCAGGGATTGAAACTGTGTCTCCTGCATTGGCAGGTGGATTCCTTACCACTGAGGCACCAGGGCAGCCCTGCCCCTATTTTATTTAGGATTTCTTGGAACTAATTGCATGAAGGAGACTGGCTCTGTCATATTATTTTTTTATATTGTCATTGTTAATTTGAACTTGCCAGATTGTGCTAGCCCAACAAACTGATTTAGGGAATGTCCCTCTTTTCTGTGCACTAGACAAGTTTGCATATATTTCTAATTATTTTTTCTTTTACCATTTGAAAAAACTTTTCCAGCCTGCGTTATTTGTGTGGGAAGATTTTTTTTTTAATGATTTTTAATGGGTGTAGTCTCATATTTTTAATTCCTCTTAAGCAAGTTTTGGTAAATTATATTTTTATGGAAACTTTTCCTTTTTAATCTAAGTTTTCAAATTTTTGATACAAAGTTCTCCATATCATTTTATGTTTTAATCTTATAAATTAAAAATTTTAAACATAAGATATACAGAAAAGCACTCACTCACACCATGGTAGTTAATATCTCTGCTAGTCCCACCCCTTCCTTCTGTCTATGAAGGCCACCTCCAGTCACTGCCCCAGAGGTCACAATGCTTACACTTTTGCTGGTTCTTTCCAGACCTCCTTCTGTGTTTAAATCAACATGTGTTGACATGTGCAGTAGATCAGTCATGGCCAAACCATTCTAAGTATCTTCTCTCTCTTAGAATAACAACAAGCACGCATGCTAAAAACAAAACATATTCTAAAGCTTCAGAGTATAACTATAACAGGGGAGCTGAGGACATACTGGGAGAGTAGCACTGACATAGACATACCACACTGCATGCGAGCGTGCTAAGCCACTTCGGTCACGTCCAGCTCTTTGCGAACCCACAGACTCTAGCTTGCCAGGCTCCTCTGTCCACGGGACTTTCCAGGTGAGAATACTAGCGTGCGTGGCCATTTCCTTTTCCAGGGGATCTGCTCCATGCAGGGATCGAACCCAGGTCTCCTGCATTACAGGTGAATTCTTTACCACTTGAGCCACCTGGGAAACCCCACACATACATTACCATGTGTAAAACAGCTAGCTGGTGGGAAGCTGCTGTCTGGCAGAGGGAGCTCAGCTCAGTGCTCTGTGATGACCTAGAGGGGTGGGATGGGGGCGGGAGGGAGGCACCCGAGGGAGGGGATATATGTATACATAGAGCTGATTGACTTTATTGTACAGCAGAAACTAACACATCGTAAAGCAACTATATTTTAATTTTAAAAAATAGAATATAAATATAGAGAAAGAGCCGCCTACCAGCAGATCGACTGTCCAGCTTCCTCCCGCCCTGTGCCCCGGGGCAGTGGGCGCCTAGGACCTGCCAGGAGTGGCGGTGACTCAGCCTGACCGCTGACCCGGGGCGGGGCGGGGAAGCAGGCAGGCAGGAAATGTCAGGCGCGCATCAGAGGAACATGGCTCATCGATGTGGCACCGGCACCCGCCTGCGGGGATCTCCAAGATGTGCTCGGAATCAAGCTGACAGGTCCATTAGGGGCTGGCCCCGGCCACGTAGTCCAGGCTGGCGACCCAGCCCACAGCCAGCAAGTGGGAAGACACCCCCGGGTCTGTGAGGATCCTGCAGGGCGTAAGAGGACATCGTACCTATGCTGACGATCACCGTAAATATGAGCGGCTACGCGTGGACTCCATGCCAGGCATTTTGAGGCAGGATTTCTTTTAACCCTTACAACCCCCATCCTGTAAGACTGCGCCCATTTAGAGATGGGAAAACTGAGGGTCAGAGGAGCGAAGGCACCAGCCTAAGGTCGAATGAAAAGGTGTCACAGACATGGGTTCTTGGCCTCCTTAATCAATTGACTAGGGGCGAAACAAGAAATTCAGGAGACGGTTTATTGGGGTCTCTGTTGCAGCACAAAGGGGAATGAGAATAAACGATTCCCCTGCTGCTCGCTCCCTGAGGTGGGGGTGAGCTTGTTGCTTATATGGGGTGAGGGTAGGGGTATGTCTGGGGTGGGGCTGGAGGGGTGGCTTAGGTGGTTTCCTCATCCCTTAGGTGGTGCTGTATACAGGGGACATGCGCAGTGCCCTGCTTTTGCTTCAGGCTCCTCAAAAGTGGCAACTGGATTTTTCGATCTCTGTGTATCTTTTGGTCCAGAATTTGCCCCAACTGCACATGCGTGCAGCAGCAGCAGCACATGCACACAGTTATTTTTAGTCCTGTACAGTTTCTTTGTGTTTTGTTGCTGGAGGAGAGGTGAGTCCAGGTGCAAGCACTGCAGGGTAGGGTCCCCGGTCCCAGCCTCTCCCTGTGGGTTCAGCCCACATTCCCATCACAGTCTCTCTGGCCAGAAGGCACAGTCTTTGCACATCACCCTATAGGAATATACTTTTCTCCCCACTTGACAGATGAGAAAACTGAGGCCCAGCGAGGTTAAGATCCATACCTTCCCATCCTAAAAAGCCCCGTTCCCCTCTCCTGAATCCCAGTTTGGGGGCGGCACTGGGGAAATTCAGAGAAGGATGGGCAGGTTGCATAACATCTCTTGTTTTCCGCCAAAAGCTACAAACACCCACTTTCCCCATTCACGAATCTGGACAGTGAGTGGTGGGAGTTGGGGAAGGATATTTTAGAAGTTGTCTTCAGTCAGGGAATTTCACAGTATAATTACATAGTGAGGACATAAAATTAGCAGAGAGAGAGGAGAGCATCAGCTGCGGCAGCCACACACCACTGCCTACATCCCCACACTCATCATCAGTTCACAGCCTCCCAGGTGGGCTGGGGAACTCTCCCTCTGGATCCCAAATGCACACAGGATGCTCAGAGACCCCCAGCTCCAACCCCCACACATTCACAGACAGAGAAGCTGAAGCCCCAGAGGAGGAGTTTGGGCTAGAGGTCACACAGTGACCTGCACAGGATCAAGGGTTGGACCCCTGACCCCAGCCCCAGGCCTTCAGACCCATTCAGCCTCTCCGAAGCCAAGAGCCAGAAATAGACTATCGTTGGACTCCCAGAGTCCAAAATAAATTTGTGTAGAGCGCTATGCATTGTTGCCATGGTTATAGATAACAAGGGCCAAGGCGAAGCACAGCAAATTAGTTAATGATGAGAAACTTCCAACAGAGACACATTCCGCACGAACAAATTGCTTTCCTAATTCGGCTGTGAGCTGGACCCCGGCGGCATGGCAAGTACTGGGGCGAAGGGAGAGTAATCACAGTGGGAGATCAGAGTGGGCAGGGCATCTTGTTCCCAGCTGTCCCCACCCAACTCCCTCCCTCCATCACCCAAACAGCACGTGAAAAACCGCAGGCTCACGTGATCTGGTTCAGCTCTGCTTTCCCCTGGGCAGGAAGATCCCCTGGAGGAGGACATGGAAACCCACTCCAGTATTCTGGTTTAAGAAATCCCATGGACAGAGGAGCCTTGAGGGCTACAATTCACGGGTTCGCAAAGTCAGACACAACTTAGTGACTGAACATGCACACACGCACCATAGTATATATTGCTAATGTTGTTGTTCAGTTGTTAAGTCGTATATATGCTACCATAATAATGTACTGGAGAAGAAAATGGCAACCCACTCTGTATTCTTGCCTGGAAAATCCCATGGACACAGAAGCCTGGCAGGCTTACAATCCATGGGATTGCAGACAGTCGGACAGGACTAATCTACTGAGCACACACACCGCAGGCCTGGAGGGAAGGTCAAGGCTGTGTTCTCTCTAAGACCCACAGCAGGGCAGCAGCTGGCCCTTGCCTTGGCAGGGTGGGTGGTCAGATCTGAGTGAGACATAGTCAAGGTTAAAGACTAAAGACTCCCGGGAGGCCTGAATTGATTCCTTGGGGAATTTTTGACCTCAACCTGCTGAGTCACCTGCTTCCTCTCATCACTATGGCAGCTGTCTGCAAAACCGGCTGCAGTTATTGCCCTCCTGGTACCCAGGCCTCTTCTAACTGATTTTGCAGCTCCTCCCATCAGGAGGAGGAGTCCCTGTTCCGTCCCCTTGAATCTGGACTGGCCTATTGGCCAGTCTCAACCAACGGAATGTGTTGCTGGTTTAGTACTTTAGACAAAGTACTGTAGTCCTGCCTCTGGCCCAGGCGTCTTCCGTTAGCATCTCTGAGCTTATGGGCATTAAGTTAGGAGCGTGTGCATGCGTGTGGGTCGCTGACTCTGCGACCCCATGGACTGTACCCGCCAGGCTCCTCTATCCATGGGATTTCCCAGGCAAGAATACTGAAGTGGGCTGCCATGTCCTCCTTCAGGGGATCTTCCCAACCCAGGGATCAAACCTGTATCTCCTGCATTGGCAGGTGGGTCCTTTACTGCTGATCTGTGAGCATGTGCATGGGGTCCAATCACATCCTGCATCTAACACAACCCAGGCCAGCTCTTGCCTCAGGACCCCTGCACCTCTGTTCCTTCAGCTTGGAACACTCTTCCCTTAACAATCATATGGCTTTCTCTCTAACTTCCTTCAAGCCTGTGGGACTCCTGGTCCTCTAAGAAGCAGATGCTGAGATGAGGTTAATCATGCCAGGTTTTTATGGAGGGAAATGCCTTTATGACAGGAAATAAGGATGGAGTAGGGGGTTGAGGCCTGACTGTGACACAAGTCTGACCCCAAGGGAAGAAAAGAAGAAAAAGTGCAGAATGGAAGGGCCCTAGAGTTTGGTGTTGTCTCAAGAAGTTTCAGCAAAATCTCTGAGCCAGTTTGTTGGCGAAGGGTCCCAGGCTCCCAGGAGAGGTCAGTCATTGACAGGAAGCAGCTGTGGAAGATGTAAGCTTAATATGAATCCAGCAGTGGATTTTAAAGCTCAGTTAACTTTGGCCCTCAGTCAGGAATGTTCTCTCTGGTAGAAAATCTGCAAGACTTATTCTGTAGCTGCCATTAAACCTGTTTCAATGCCTCTTTCCACCAGGTCTTCCTGATCACTCCATAAAAAGAGCAAATCTTTCTCTATCATCCCCACAATTCTCCCCCATGCTTTAGGCTTCTTTGATTGCATTTGTTATCCACTGATTCTATAATTACTTGCTTACTTATTAATTTCCCCACCTTTTGCCTCTAAAAGGTAAGCTTCATAGCACAGGAGTTTCTCTCTGTTAGGACGCTGAACACTGTCTGGCACTCAATAAAATTACTGAATGAATGAATGAACAGATGGATGGATGAATGAAGGAATAAATCTTTCCTGACAGGTTTTTTAAAATTACTTATTTATTTTTGGCTGTTCTGGGTCTTTGTTGCTGCCTGGGCTTTTCTTTAGTTGTGATGAGCGGGGGCTACTCTCTAGCTGCGGTGCACAGGCTTCTCACTGGGGAGAACGGGCTCTAGGGTGTGTGGGCTTCAGTAGTTGCAGTTCATGGGCTCAACAGTTGCAGCCCACAGGCTTAGTTGCTCTGCGGCAGGAGGTATCTTTCTGGATCAGGGATCAAACCCATGTCCTCTGCATTGGCAGACAGAATCTCATCTGCTGTACCACCAGGGAAGTCCCTCCTGATAGCTTTTGTAGGGTCACTTTCAATTTGTGCAAGCCCATGTTACAGAGTGAATGCTTATCCACCCAAATTCATGTAACAGAGTTCTAAACCCAAATGTGATAGTATCAGCATTTGGAGCTGTGGCTGCTGGGAGGTAATTTGAGTTAGTCGAGATCGTGATGATAGAACCCTCGTGGCAGGACTAGCACTCTGAAAAAAAGAGACACCAGCCAACTTGTTCTCTCTCTGCACACACACCAAGGAAAGGCCAGGTGTGCACACAGCAAGAAGGCGGTCATCAACAAGCCAGAAACAGAGTCCTCACAAGACACTGAATCAGTCCACACCTCAAGTTTGGACTTCCCAGTCTCCAGAGAAGGAAACATTTATTTCTAAAGCCACCCAGTCTGTGGTGCAGTATTTTGTTCTGACAGCCTGAGATGACTAAGACATTCCCCAGCCCAACGCCAGGTCACATGGGGGAGCATCCATAAATTTTTCGGACCACTCTGAATAATGCTCTGAAACAGGAATACCTTGTCCTCCATAACCCTGTGTGTCAACCAGAAGTGGGGGTGTTTTCTGGTACTGGCTGCCAGTTGATAAGCAGACAGGAACTTGCATATTGTGGCTAGTCGTGGCAGCTATATATGAGGAAGGGAAGGGAGATGATATTTTTCGGTCAAATTTCTAATACCGCATCCACGTCAATTTCCTCTCAGAAAATCCCTGTATCATCCTGGACACATTCATGCAATAGTGCCTGGGAAAATGCAATGATGGAGCAAAGTGGGCTCTCATCAGTCTCTGGGGTTTGGGGTAGTTTTCCCTACTTGGTCGCTATGGCAACAGAATCCAGCTACAGGTGCCCACCTGTCACCAACATGAGGGCCAGACTTGCACTGCATCTGAGCATGCCTGTCAGGGTGGGGAAGGAGGGAACAAATATGGAAAGGCCTTGTGTAGTCTTAGGAAAATCCAGGTGGCAGTCAGGAAGCAAGTCCAGGCTGCAGATCTGTGGACCTGCCCTGCTAGACGCCCAGGCCCCTGCACAAAACTGCAATGCTGCCCTCTCCTGGTGGCAGGGGGCCTCTGTGAACACAAGGTGGTACCCTCACTCCTGTACCAACCTGCGCTGGTGGGTTCAAAATGCAAGTACACATGGCTATATTTAACATGGGTAACCAACAAGGACCTACTGTATAGCACAGGGAACTCTGCTCAATGTTATGTGCCAGCCTGGATGGGAGGGGAGTTTGGGGGAAAGCAAATGAAAAGTGTGTTAGTCACTCAGTCGTGTCCAACTCTTCATGACCCCATGGACTGTATCCCCACCAGGCCCCTCTGTCCATAGGACTCTCCAGGCAAGAATACTAGAGTAGGTAGCCATTCCCTTCTCCAAGGGATCTTCTTGACCCAGGGATCAAACGGGGGTCTCCTGCATTGCAGGCAGATTCTTTATCATCTGAACCTCGAGGAGAATGGATACACCTATATTTATGGATGAGTCCCTTAGCTGTTCACCCGAAACTATCACAACATTGTTATTAATAACAGGTATACTCCAGTACAAAATAAAATGTTTTTTAAAATGCAGGCAAGATACTTACTGCCAGGCTCTGCCCACCACCTGCCATCACCCCTGCTTCTGCCTGACACCACCTGCCATAGACCTGAGGCCCATTGCCCAGATCTGTGACTTGTTCCCACGTCCTCCTCCAAACCAAGGGAGGGAGTCAGGGCTCTTTCCTGCTCCCCAGGACACCTCCCCACGTAACATCTCCTGTGACCCACTCTGGCCCCAGCACCATGACATCTCCAAGAAGCCAAAGGGCATGTCAGGATGTGTCACTCCCAGCTTGCCTGGTGTGGGGTCCAGGCTCTACAGTCACTCACCCAAGAAGCCCTGGGTGGGCTCTTCTCTCCTTCTCCCTTCCCATAGGGAGGGCTAGCCAGCCCCCTCCTCGCCCCCGGCCACCGTCCTGGGCCAGGCCTATTTCTGCTCCCCAACTGGACTCCTGCAGAGCTTCCTAACCCAGCCCTAGTAACCACTAATTCCTGCCTGCTGGGCCCTGAAGCAGCTTGGGCTCAGGGTCTCTCAACACCCTTCCTGAGCATGACTTTCATGTCCTGGCCCCACACTCTCTCTAACAAGGCACATAGCTGATTCCTAGAGCAGCCCCAGGGAAAGCAGTGGGGGGAGGGAAGAAAGAGGACAATCACTATGCCTCCATTCTCCTCATCTCCCCATCTCTGCCACCACTGCTCGGACCCAAACCCTCCCTCCTCTTCTAAGCCAACAAGCCCCACACATACAAACACCAGCAAACAGACCCCTGGCGAACAAGGTTTTCCCAGTGATGGGGTAGCCACATGGCAGCTCTGTCCCAGCCAGGCCACCTATTATAGCAATAGATGTCATCGTGGTGTTTTTTTTAGCAGTGAGACTACTCATGGCTACAAGTCACAGAAATCCAGTACAGAACAGTGCACACAGCTACTATCTCACAGAAGCTGCCCAGAGGCAAGGTGATTGAACCGTGATGACTTTAGCAGTTCAACATTGTTATGCACCCAGATTCATTTTCTCTTTCCTGTCTGCCATTGACAGCTCGAGGTGGCTCATCTGCCTCTCGTTCCGGTCTCCAAACGTCTATCTCGGCTCCAGGCATTGCACAGCAACCATCAACAAGCAGCTGCAGAACAGGACTTCTTAGCTCTCACCTTCTCAGAGCAAGAAAACCTTTCCCAGAATTCCCCTGGCAGTCCTTCCATCACATCTCATTGGCCAGAATTGTATCCCACACCATTCCTAAGCCAATTGGTGACAAAGGGTGTGGAATCATCATCACCATGATTGGCTTAAAATAGCAAAGAGGCACACCCCTGGGATGCAGCAGAGCCCTGTTCACCAGCTACTGCACTAAACTGGTGTCTGTGGGCAGGTGAACAGGGGGCGGCTACTGGAACACAATCCCCTGGTCTGCCTCTATATTCATATTTAATTGACTCCAACCAGGTGTGGCCAGTGCCCCTCCAAGGACAAGCCAGGGCCCAACTCTGGGAGCAGAAGCATGGGAGAGATAAAAGGACCAGTGACCAGCAGACACTGAGAACCATTATTGCAATGGTTCAACCATGAAATCATGAATGCAGAACAATGGCAATGATGGTTAAAGTAGACAAGAAAAGACACAGGCAAGAGAATTTTTAGCAATTAGAATCAATGAGTCTGGGCAACTCCTTGGATGTGGGAAAAAGAGAGGGCAAGAAAACCTGGAGTTCTCTAGCCAGATGCTTCTGAGGACGGTGGAGCCATTGGTGTTGATTCAGCTGGATGTTTGTATCCCAGATAATTAAGGAGGTCAGTGTGCTTGCACAAAGGCCTGGACAGTTTTATTTATTTAAAAAAAAAAAAACTATTTTTTGGTCAAACCTCAAGTCACATGGGATTTCTGTTCCCCAACCAGGGATCGAATCCATGCCCCCTACATTGGAAGGGTGGGGTCTTAACCACTGAATAACCAAGGAAGCCCCAGACTGGGTAGTCATGAAGGCCTTTTCACACTCACTGGTCTCACTTGTTCCTCACAGCCACCCAGCAAGGCAGGCAAGGTGGGACAGGTAATGGCTTTCCTATTTTACAGGTAAAGATGCTGGCACTTCTTGGCAACATAGACCTCAGGTTCCCAGGGTGACAGAGCCTAAAATTGGGACAAAATCTGAGTACCCAAACTGGGGGAGTCAGGCTAACCTGGGCTGGGATCTCCTGGACTGATACGCTCAGTCTTTGCCCAGACTGCACCTGCCTCCACGTTCCAGCTTTAAAGACTGAAGTTTCTCTTTTCTCTGTTGTTCATACCAGAGGTCCTTTTATTGGTCAGTTTCAAAGAAACTGACTTACTTGTGCCATATGAACCTGCCATTTCTGAAGCACAATAATGGGTGGTTTTTGTTTTTGTCTCAGAATGGGGAAGGACTTCCCAAGTATAATAAACTCAGAAGCTGGGAAGGAGAGGAGGAGGGAGGGAAGGGAAAGCCAGGGAGGGAAGGGGAAGCCAGGGATGGAAAGTCTAATAAATTGGACTCTGTAGAAGCAATCATTGCAAAAATCACCATAAGCAAAATCAAAATGCAATCTAGGGAAAATATAGTATTTGCAATTTGTATCACAGACAAAGGGCTAATTATCCTAATGGATAAAGAGCTCTACAAATCAACCTGGGATTTAAAAAGGACCAGCAAACAAAGAAGAAAGTGGACAAAGGATATAAACAGATTTCAGAAAAGAAAACACACATGCTTCTTGAACCTATAAAAACATACTAAACCTCAAATTAAATGTACAAGATAAACTATTTTTTTAACCAGAGAGATGGTTTGCCAAGAAGCAAAATGATTGATACTGTCTTGGAGAGGGTAAAAGAAACAGGAGCTGTCATAAACTGTCGGCAGCAGAACGAATTGTGATGAATTCTGGAAGAGAGGCAATATTCATCGCTGGTATAAAGCTATGCACAATTTCACCCTAAACTTCCACTTCTAGAAATTTCTCCTGCTGAGATACTTACACACGCATCAAATTACAAATGTACAAAGTCGTGTTGCAGTATTGTTTGTAAGAACAAAAGATGGAATGCTTCCTAGAAGTCCACCAATTAGAGACTGGTTTTAAAAAAAAAATTTATTGATGTACAGTTGATTTACAATGTTGTGTTAGTTTCAGGTGTAAAGCACAGTTAGACAAACATATATATCCACTCTCTTAGATTCTTTTCCAATATAGGCCATTACAGAGTATTGAGGAGAGTTCCTTGTGCTATTCAGCAGGTTCTTATTGGTTATCTATTTTATGTATATGTGCGTGTATATGTCAATCCCAGTCTCCCAATTCATCCCTTCCCCACCTCTCCCCCAACCCCCAGTAACCATAAGTTTTTTCCTACATCTTTGACTCTATTTCTGCTTTGTCAATAAGTTATAAAGTGCTGATTTGTTGTTTAGTCACTAAGTTGTCTCTGACTCTTTGCAACCCCATGGGCTGCAGCACGTCAGGCTTCCCTGTCCTTCACTATCTCATGGAGTTTGCTCAAACTCATGTCCATTGAGTCAGTGATGCTATCTAACCATCTCATCCTCTGCCATCCTCTTCTCCTTTTGCCTTCAATCTTTCCCTGCCTCAGGATTTTTACCAGTGAGTTGGCTGTTTGCATAAGGTGGCCAAAATATTGGAGCTTCCGCTTCAGCATCAGTCCAGTGAATCTTCAGAATTGATTTCCTTTGGGATTGACTGGTTGGATCTCCTTGCTGTCCAAGGGACTCTCAAGAGTCTTCTCCACACCACAGTTCAAAGGCATCAATTCTTCAGCACTCAGCATTATTTATGATCCAACTCTCACATTCATACATGACTACTGGAAAAACCATAGCTTTGACTATATGGACCTTTGTTAGCAAAGTGATGTCTCTGCTTTTTAACAAGCTGTCTAGGTTTAATATGCTGTATGAGTGATGATATATCTATGTAAAAAGAAAGAACTTTGATTGTGCTGATACAAAATAATCTCCAAGATACATTAACTGAAAAACAAGGTGCAAAACAGCATATACAGTAGAATGCCATTCATGCAAAATTCAAATATGCATGTAGTGGCATTTGCACATAGATATGCAGAACTTCCCTTGAAGAATGAACAAAAAACTGGTAACACAGACTGTCCCTGGGGAAGGAGACAGAGTAATTGGGAACAGGGAAGCAAGAGAAGACCACTTACTATAGCTCTTTTATAGGTTTATAATTTACCGTGTTAATTTACTATCTATTAATACATTGGATATAATACAAAACTGTGGACTTCCCTGTGGTCCAGTGGTAAAGAATCTGCCTGCCAATATAGGAGACACAGGTTCCATCGCTGGTGCAGGAAGATCCCATGTGCCTCAGCAACTAAGCCCATGCACCACAACGACTGAAGCCCACTCACCTAGAGCCTCTGCTCTGCAAAAAGAGAAGCCACTGCAATGAGAAGCCCACTCACCACAACTAGAGAATAGCCCCTGCTCGCCACAACTAGAGAAAAGCCTGCACAGCAACCAAGACCCACATGGCCAAAATTTTTTTTAATAAAACTTTTAGAAAATTGGAATAAAAAATACACTGAAAGGATAGAAACTTTAATTAGTATGTAGTGGCTTAGAGTGTAGGAACAGATATTCTACTGGTTTTCTATGCTATATGACCAGTGACCACCAATATAGCAGCTTGAACAACACAATTTATCACCTCATGGTTCGGTGGGTCAGGAGTCCAGGCAAAGCTTAGCTGGGTCTTCAGCTCATGGTCTCACAAGGCTGCAGTCAAGGTGCTAACTGGGCTGCCTTCTCGTTTGGAGGCTTGACTGGGGAAGAATCCAATTCCAAGTTCATGCTGATTATTAGCAGAATCCATTTCTTTGCAGTTGTATGACTGGGTGCCCTGGCTTTTCGCTGGCTGTTGGCTTGAGGGTACTCTAAGATTCTAGAAGAGAGATTTTTTTATAATTTTATTTATTTACTGGCTGCACTGTGTTTCGGTTGCTGCGTGTGCGCTGTCTCTAGTTGCTGTAAGCGAGGGCTACTGTCTAGTTGAGGTGCACAGCCTTCTCATTGTGGTGGCTTTTCTTACTGCAGAGGATGGGCTCTAGGGCTCGTGGGCTTCAGTAGTTGGTGGCACATGGGCTCCTTGTTGGAGCTCCCAAACACTAGAGCACAGGCTCAGTACTTGCAGCACACAGGCTTAATTGCCCCCAAGGTATGCGGGATCTTCCCACATCAGGGATTAAACCCGTGTACCCTGCATCAGCAGGCAGATTCTTAACCATTGAACCACTAGGGAATTGCAAGAAGAGAGATTTTTATAAAAACTAATCATGGAAAAAAGCATCCCAGAATGAGGAGCTAAGTCTCAAAGCCAATCTGCTCACATCCCTCCCCGCAGGTGGGTCCCTGTGCTCCCAGGAAGGCACTCAACCTCTCCAGCTCAAAATTCTGGGACCATCACTCAAAGGGCCCCACAGCACCATGCAGGCTCATCTCCTGCCACAGCCTAGCTAGGAGTCTACACTGCAGCCATCCAGACAATCCTCGCTGCTCCCAGAAAATATGCTTTGGTGTCCCATCTTGGGAGACGATGGTCTCTATCCCAGACTGTCTTTCCCTGCACTGTCCTTCGCTTGCTCTATTCAGCTTCTCATTTCTGTTCTGTTATCACCTCTTCCGCAAAGCCTCTACCAACCCTGCAAGAGTCACCCCCTTACACCTCTCTGGATCCCTCTCAGCACTTATAACTCTGTAAATAGCTCCCACCATCTACTGAGCATCTCATGCAGTGCCCTGAGCATGTATCAGCTCTGCACTCATGTGTGTTAGTTGCTTAGTCGTGTCTGACTCTTTGTGACCACATGGACTGTAGCTTGCCAGGCTCCTCTGTCCATGGAATTCTCCAGGCAAGAATACTGAAGTGGGTAGCCATTCCTTTCTCCAGGGAATCTTCCTGACCCAGGGATCAAACCCATGTCTCCTGCATTGGTAGGCAGATTCTTTACCGGAGAGCAACCTGGGAAGTAGGTGCTCCATCAGCTCCCAGCCTGACTTCCACTGAGTCAGTGCTCTGAGCTGGCCTTGGGAAAAAACTGATCCTTGAAACCAGTAGACAGGGTCCCTGGGGCCCAACAGCCCCAGTGCTGAGACCAACCTTCCTGGTGTTAAATCCAGAAAACAGCAGAAGCTCCTGGATGAAAAGCTGGACTCACCCCCACCCCAGAGGACACTGAGTGGGCTCGAGGCAGCAGTGGTGTATCTGGCTCCCGGACCACATGCCTAGGGTCACAGACCTGCTGTGGTGGTCAAACAGCTGAGGTCTGGGGACAGACAGGAAGTGGCCAGGCAGTGGCCAGGGACAACGGGCTTGATCAGCATTCTGTGCCTCCTCTCAGGGCGGTGGCACCTGCCATCAGGCAGTGACAGGCAGGTGAGTTTCATCAGCCCTGAATTTCGCCTCCGACTAAACAAAGACTGAGCTTGCTAAGAAGTTGGATTCTAAATTTAGCACCGAACTCTGGGCACCTGGTGAGCTGGCCTCCACTGCCCGCGGCATGGGGGGTGGGCTGGGAGGGTGCTGCTCCATTTCTCCCTCTCCGGCCGGGTTGTCCTGAAACCCAGGACTCACCATGGGCTGCCAGAGGGGCAGATTGTGCCTCAAAGACCCTCCTATGAATGCCTGCTGTTCTGCTGTGGGAGGGAAGTGGGGGCAGGTGAGATCCTTCAGGAGCTCATTTCCAAGGCCTGACAGGTACCCCTCCTCCATAGCCCCACACTGACTTGACCCTGCAGGGCCCTTAATGCCACCAACCCCCGGGTCTGAGTTGAGTCTAATACCCACTGGCCTTGTGTAAGATGGGGCACCCACCCGCCTCCATCTCAGTCTTTCTGGGACTGGGGGGAGGTCCTGAGGCTGAGAAAGGGTGACTCCTACCCTACAATTCAGCCCCAAAATTTTACCTACAATGCAGAAGCCTGCATGTGTGCAGGGCTCCTGAATAACAGATTATAACTGGCCTCCCAAGTCCTCGGATCATCTCCCTTAATCCTTTCCCAAACCCTGGGAGGGAGGTACTATGAGGAACCCATTTTGCAGGTTGGAAAACTGAGGTTTGTTGTCGTTAATTAACTTATTTGATACTATACAAGTGGGTCAGGACAATACCAGACTCCCACTCTCTCTTTTTTGGGGGTCATGTGACATGTGGAATCTTAGTTCCCTGATCAGGGATCAAACCTGCCATGGAAGCATGGCATCTTAACCACTGGACCAGCAGGGAAGTCCTGAAGACCCCCACTCTGAAGGGCTTCTCCTCCACACCACATGTCTCTCTGCACACGGACATTCCCTAAGTCCCAGGTGCTGAAGTTGGAGCTCTGCCCAGCTTTTGTTATAGCTAAGTCCCCACAGCCTGCAAGCTGGAGCCTGGGTTAGGAGGAGGCTCAGGAGCCACACTGAGTGAGCCTTACTGGCTGTGTGGGCCTGGGCATGTGAACCAGCCTCTCTGAGGCTCACTTCCCATGTGTAAAAGAGGGAAGTTCTCTGGTGAGCCAGCTTGGCCAGGCTGAACTGCATCTCCCAGGGCTCTCCTCCCTGTGTCCTTCTGGTGCCCACAGGACAAGGTCCAGGGTGAGCTTTAGAGGTGCGCTTGAAGCCGGCAGCCATTGTGTTAGTTTTTGCTGCACAGCAAAGTGAATCAGCTATATATATGCATATATCCCCTTTTTTTGGATTTCCTTCCCATTCAGGTCACCACAGAGCAGTAAGAAGAGTTCCCTGTGCTGTCCAGCAGGTTCTCATTGCTGTTGTTCAGTCTCTCAGACATGCCCGACTCTTTGTGACCCCCATGGACTGCAGCACTCAAGGCTTCCCTGTCTTTCACTATTTCCCGGAGTTTGCTCAAATTCATGTTCATTGAGTAGGTGATATCATCCAACCATCTCATCCTCTGTCAGCCGCTTCTCCTCTTGTTCTCAATCATTCCCGGCATCAGGGTCATTTCCAATGAGTTGGCTGTTTGCATCAAATGGCCAAAATATTGGAACTTCAGCTTCAGCATCAATCCTTCCAATGAATATTCAGGGTTGATTTCCTTTAGGATTGACTGGTTTGATCTCCTTGCTGTCCAAGGGACTCTCAAGAGTCTTCTCCAGCACCACAATTCGAAAGCATCAATTTTTCAGCACTCAGCCTTCTTTATAGTCCAACTCTCACATCCGTACATGACTACTGTTCTCTTTAGTTACCTATTTTATACATAGTAGTGTTTGTTTGTCAATCCCAATCTCTCATCAGTTTCTGCTTGCTAATCTGTCTGCTCATTTCTTTGCTGTGGGGCCTGCAAATGTCCTACCTTCTCCTGGGTGCCCCCTCCCACCAGCTCCTGTAACTTCCAGGTCAGGTCTCTGTGTCCAGCTGCAGAAGAGGGTACTCTCTTCTTCCCTGGGACACCCATGCCATCAAGGTTTGGAGGTAGCAAGAAGAGACACAGTGTTCAATCTGTCCCCTGGCTTCCAGTGAGAGTGACCACCTCCTCCTGGCTTGCCTGGGACTTTCCCAATTTACAAAGTACAAGTCTCACCTCTTGGGAACCCTCTCAGTCCCACAAAAACAGGAACTTGGTCACCTTGTTCCAGTTTGTGCTTAGAGGATCCAGCCAGTTCCACATCCGATGCAAATAAACAGCCTTAAAGGACTACTTAACCAGCAAAGGGCAGCAGTGTAACATAGATGGATGGATGGATGCATGGGCAGATAATAGATACATAGATGATAGATGATGGATGGATAAAAGATATAGATGATAGATAATAGCTGGATAGATGGATAGATATATAGAGCGACAGGTAAATAGATGAATGTCAACAGATGCCAGGCGGCAACTGTGTTTGCCTCACAAAGTTGTGAGCATTAAATGAGATATTCATATATCCAGTGCCTGGCACAGAGGAAGCAATCAGTACATATTAGTCATTGTTGTCACTTAAAGTGAGAGTGTTAGTCACTCAGTTGTGTCCCACTCTTTGCAACTCTATGGATTGCAGCCCACCAGGCTCCTCTGTCCATGGAAGTCTCCAGGCAGGAACACTGAAGTGGGTAGCCATTTCTTTCTCCAGGACATCTTACCCATCCAGAGACTGAACTCTGGTCTCCTACATTACAAGTAGATTCTTCTCTCGGAGCCATCAGGTGTTACTTAGGTGATCACAAAGTTCTGGGACATAAAATGGTGGTGGCAACACCTGCTCCCCTGACCCTCAGAACCACAAGTTGTAGGTAAAACTCATCTGGGCTTAGCATTTCTCTTTGGTGGGGTACCAATTGAGAGGGGCATGAGGGAGCTTCCTGGGGTACCATGTTCTATGTTGCGATGGAGGTGGTGGTCACATATGAGAAACATCACTGAGCTGTGCATGTAAGATGGAGACACTTTACTGCAATATGCTATCATCTGATAAAACATTGAAATTTTTCTAATGTGATGGAAGAACCAGAAAAGCTATCTAGTGCTCCTCTGCCATCAGTTGAGTGTATGACATCATGTTACTTCTTTGGAGCACAGTTACCACATTCATGAAGTGGGTAAGCCTTGGTAGAGAGCCAGGAACTGGTCCACTTGGCCTCCTTGTCCCCTAGTTCCCTAGATATTTGTTTCAAAACAGGCAAGAAAAAAGAGGCAGCTACAGAGAAGGTTTTTTAAGAATTGAGGTGTGATCCAGGCCACAGAGTCGGTGCTTCCTTCAGAGGGTGCTTGCCTTCTCAGGCACTGTCCTTCAGACAAGGACAATTGTGAGTCTGTGTGTCTACACCAGAAATGCCTAGGAAAGCTCTTCGGAAAGGCTCTAATGCTAGAGATGAAGGTAGGCATTAGAACCGCAAGGGAAGGTGTGTGCCCTGGACCTGCCTCATCGCCCGGGGGGAAAGGATGAAGATACCCACGATTCGTAGGCTCACTATGTACCAGGCTGACTACCAAGTGCTTCACACACACCACTTCATTTTACCCCACCATGGAGTGATGCACAGTCGCTAACAAGGAGATATGTGTATGAATTTGGAGAGATTGTGTATTTCTTTACTCATCTGCATTTTCTAATTTTTTATTATCTATGGAAAAAAATACTATAGAAATTTAAAAATGGAAAATACATGATTGGCAAAGAAGCTCTTTTTCTCTCTGTAGGAAGGGGAGGCTGAGCATGATCCTGAAAGGTCCTAAATTAATGCAGAGTCAGGCAGTAACTGCACCTGCCATGTCACACAGGGACTGCGATTGTCCCTAGTGCCACATGCTTGATTTCAACTTTGATTAACAGAAAACAGGCTTGGTTGGAGGCAGAGAGAGGAGCCAGGAGGCTACTGCTGTGGGAAAAAATACTAGCGCTATTAGACCCTGTTGCCATAGCAGCAGCACAGCAAAGCTATTTTGTTGTTAACTCCTGAGAGAAAAGACAGGACCAACATTAATGCAGTTATAGTACAATTTGCACTGTGGGTATTTAACCTCTCCCCACCCACCCCAACTCCTATGAGTACAGTCAGCGTATTCCCAGCAGCTGTCACTATGCCCTCTCTCTTCTAGTCCAGAAATCATATACTACCAAGTGAGGATACAGGATTTGGGGATGATCCCTAGAACAGCGCTTTCAAACCGTATTAAGCATCCCCTGGGGACTGTGTTAAAATGCTGAGTCTGACTCAAAGGCGGGTCTGGGATGTGCTCCAAGATGCTGCATTTCTAACAGGCTCCCAGATGATGCCAAGACTCTTGGCCGATGGACCACACTTTGAGTAGCAAAACCCTGATCAAGACGGTTAAACCTTTACAAAGGAGGAAACCAGAACAAGCATGCCTTGTCCCTTGCTGTCTCTTCCCTCTGGATCTAGCTTGGTACCTGGTACCCAAGTGGGGAGGGGAAGGAGCAGAAGGCTCAGTACACGCTCTATGAATGAACAGATGGATGAAGAGATGAACATTGGATTCATTCACATTTTGATATTGACCATCTTAATTGAAAAGTAAGGGACTTCCCTGGTGGTCCAGTGGTTAAGACTCCACCTTCCAAGGCAGGGAGTGCAGGTTCGATTCCAGGTCGGGGAGCTAAGATCACATATACCTCTTGGCCAAAAAAACCCCAAAACATAAAACAGAAGCAATATTGTAACAAATTCAATAAAGACTTAAAAATGGTCCACATTAAAAAAAAACTTTAAAAAAATAGTAAAAAATAAAATAACCCATACCCATGGCAAAACATTAAACCTTATGAAAAAGCAAATCTTCCTTCATGTCCAAGCTTCTGGTCACCTGTTCATAAGATTTTACTTATTTTATTTTATACTCTGAGGAATTACTGTTAATATATATATTATTTTTTCTTGACACAAATGGGAGGATACTACAGGCCAGCACCACTCAATATCTCATGGGTTTTTTATCTTAAATATGTATTAGAGATCGTTCCATATTTGTACATATGCATGTCACTTCACTCATGTTCGACTTTTTGCGACCCCATGGACTACAGACTGCCAGGCTTCTCTGTCCATGGGATTCTCCAGGCAAGAATACTGGAGTGGGTTGCCATGCCTTCCTCCAGAGGATCTTCCTGACCCAGGGATCAAACCTGAATCTCCTGCAGCTCCTGCTTTGCAGGCAGATTCTTTACTGCTGAGCCACTAGGGAAGCCCATCCATACGTATAAATTTACTTTATTCTTTTAAACAGCCATATAGTGTTCTATTCCAAATATATTTAAACACTGCCCTGTTGCTGGAAATGTCTGACCTTACGAATCTTTTGGCATCTCAACCCATGCTACAATAGACACCCTTGTATATATGTATTTGTGCAAATGCGTATATGAATGTTATCTGTTGGATAAATTCCTAGATGTGGAATGGTTGGGTCAAAGGGTGCATATATTTTTTAGGATGCTAGGTAATGTTTAATTGCCCATCAGATAAGCTGTACCAATTTTACACTCTCACCAACATTTTATAAGAATGTCTAATTCCCTATACTTTTAAATACTATCCCTTTTTATTAATAACCTTATGAATCTGACAAGTGAAAAAGTTCTTGTTTTCATTTGATTTCAACACATGGAACTCTGCTCAGTATTATGTGGCAGCCTGGATGTGAGGGAAGTTTGGGAGAGAATGGATACATGTATATGTATGGCTGAGTCACTTCACTGTTCACGTAAAATTATCACAATGTTATTGGTCAGTTATATCCAATACAACATAAAAAGTTAAAAAAAATAGGAATGAGATTGTACATATTTTCACATTTTCCATGCCATTATATTAACTAGTAAAGTGTTGTTTTATTTAGGAAAGTTGATGATTTTTGTATATTGATTTGGGAATCAGCAACCTCACTGAATCCGCTTACTGCTTCCAGTTTTTTTTTTTTTTTTCAGTTGATTTCTTGGCTTTCACAGTTACATGAGCACAGCATTTGAGAATGATAACAATTTTGTCTCTTCCCTTACAATTTTTATACTCTTCTTTCTTTTCTTATTGGTTCATAAGCTGGAGAAACTACCGGCAAACAGTACTGAGAGTGGGCAGCCTGACTTTAATCATTTTAGTGTGTTTCCATCAGGGAATTCCCTGGGAGTCCAGTGGTTAAGACTCTGTTTTCACTACCAGAGTCCAAGTTTGATCCCTGGCTAGGGAATTAAGACCCTACATGCTGTGCAATGTAGACAAACTAGAAAAAAAAAAGGGGGGGAGGGGGTTCCATCATTATGAATAATGCTAACTTTGGCATGAGATATATTTTTGTTTTATTAAAGAAATATCTGCATTGTTAAGAGTTTCCCCAATTCCTATTTCATTAAATATTTTTTAAAAATCAGAATGATAATAAATGAAGCACAAGAAAACACTGAAATACTGAATTATCTTTAACTCCTGGAGTGAGCCCCACTTGGTTGTGGTTCTGTCTTTCTTTTAACATGCTATTAAAGGAAATGTCTTTCTTTTCATTGTTTCCATTTGCTATTATTTGATTAGGATTTTCTATTGTTATTCATAAGTTAAGTTCATCTCTATTATTCTTTTTATGCTTCTTGGGATTTGAAATCTGTATCATTCTGGTTTAAATAAAAATCTGGACTATTTCTTTTGTAGTCCTCAAACTTTGCTTGAAAAAGACTTTTTACAAATCATAAGTGTCCACAAATGGAGAATGCCTAAATTTCTTTGTCTATAACGTCATGAGGCTATTTGTCTCAGCTGGGCAGACTGGGGAGGGAACGGCCCATTTCAGCAAGTTTCTCACCTTGTTCCCCAACAACCCGTTGGTTGGCTTCAGTTCCATTGATAATACTGAGTTGACCAAAAAGATGGACAAATTCCAAAATTGATTTTATTGGGTTGACCATAAACTATTATGGAAAAACCTGAATGGACTTTTTGGCCAACCCAATATAATCAATTTTGGAAATTTTCACTTTCCTAGAAAATAATCCAGTTTTTTCACATTTGCTTACATAAATATAAGCAAAGCATTTTCTTCAAATTTATTTAATTTCTTCCATATCTATGATTACTTTTCCATTCTTATTTCTAAATTTATATATTGGTACTTTCTCCTTTTTTGTCTTGTGTAGGTTAGCTAGTAATCTCCCTATTTCATTACAAGTATATTTTTTATATTTCAATTTTTCAAGCTCTTGGATTTATGTTCTAGTGTACTATTTTCTGAGCCAATAATTAGTCTTCATTATTACAAGTCTTTCATTTCTTTTCTGTACATTTGTTTTTTCATTATTTTTCCAACTTCTTAGGTTGTAATAACTAAGTCTCACCCTTTTATGTTTAGGAATGGAGTACCCTGAGAATCGGCTCCCCAGATAGAGGTAATGAATCCACCTGCCAATGCAGGAGACATAACAGACTCAGGTTCGATCCCTGGGTTGGGAAGATCCCTTGGAGGAGGAAATGGCAACCCACTCCAGTATTCTTGCCTGGAGAATCCTATGGACGGAGGAGCCTGGCAGGCTACAGTCCATAGGACTGCACAGGGGTGGACACGACTGAAGTGACTTAGCACACACACACACACACACACACACACACACACACACACACGACCCTGAGAACAACTGTAGCTGTAGCCTCCAGATCAATGCTGTTCAATGCAGTACTTAATAGCTATTCAAATTGTAATTCGTTAAGATGAAATAAAAGGAAAACTTCAGTTCCCAGTGCATGAGGCACATTTTAACAGTTCAGTAGCCACAAGTGGCTAGTGGCTCATGTATCAGATACCCCAAATGTAAACAATTCCTTCTACTGGATACCAAGGCTGTAGAATGTAATATATACTTGTACAGGTTCAAACACCTCCAGTTGCAAGTGACAAAAACCCAACTCACACTCATAGAAAGCCCTAAAGAGAAAACACGAGCTCAGTACCTGCATAGCCCTGAAGTATAGCTGGCTTCAACACCGCTGGATTTACTGCTTCATTTCTCGCCATTTTTTCATTCTCTTTGTCCTGGCTTCCTCAAATTATATCATTAGGGTTCTTCTGCCTTCTCCCTCTCCCAGTTCTCTTTCTCTCTGTTCAGCATTTCTCTGCTCATCTTAGCCATGAAGTATAGCATAACAATGTATTAATAGTGTAGCAGCTAAAGGCTCAAGCTACAAAGTCAGACTTCTTGAACATGAACCCTTGTTCCACCATGAATGTAAGTGACACACTAATGAACCTCTTGGGACTTTCCTGGTGGTCTGGTGGTTAAGACTTTGCCTTCTAATGCAGGGGATGTGGGTCTGATTCCTGCCTGGGGAGCTAAGATCCTACATGCCTCAGGGCCTAAAAAAATAAATAAATAAAACAGACACACTATTGTAACAAATTCATGCACTACTGTTAGTTCGGTTCAGTTCAGTCGCTCAGTCATGTCCGACTCTTTGCAATCCAATGAACCACAGCACACCAGGCATCCCGGTCCATCACCAGCTCCCGGAGTTCACACAAACTCATGTCCATTGAGTCAGTGATGCCATCCAGCCATCTCATCCTCTGTCATCCCCTTCTCCTCCTGTCCTCAGTCTTTCCCAGCATCAGGGGCTTTTCCAATGAGTCAGCTCTTCTCATCAGGTGGCCAAAGTATTGGAGTTTCAGCTTCATCATAAGTCCTTCCAATGAACACCCAGGACTGATCTCCTTTAGGATGGACTGGTTGGATCTCCTTGCAGTCCAAGGGACTCTCAAGAGTCTTCTCCAACACCACAGTTCAAAAGCATCAATTCTTCAGCCCTCTTCTTTATAGTCCAACTCTCACATCCATACATGACCACTGGAAAAACCATAGCCTTAACTAGATGGACCTGTGTTGACAAAGTAATGTCTCTGCTTTTAAATATGCTGTCTAGGTTGGTCATAACTTTCCTTCCAAGAAGTAACAGTCTTTTAATTTCATGGCTGCAATCACCATCTGCAGTGATTTTGGAGCCCCCCCAAAATAAAGTCTGACACTGTTTCCACTGTTTTCCCATCTATTTCCCATGAAGTGATGGGACCAGATGCCATGATCTTCGTTTTCTGAATGTTGAGCTTTAAGCCAACTTTTTCACTCTCCTCTTTCACTTTCATCAAAAGGCTCTTTAGTTCTTCACTTTCTGCCATAAGGGTGGTGTCATATGCATATATGAGGTTACTGATATTTCTCCTAGCTATCTTGATTCCTGCTTGTGTTTCTTCCAGCCCAGCATTTCTCATGATGTACTCTGCATAGAAGTTAAATAAGCAGAGTGACAATATACAGCCTTGACATACTCCTTCCTATTTGGAACCAGTCTGTTGTTCCTTGTCCAGTTCTACCTGTTGCTTCCTGACCTGCATACAGGTTTCTTAAGAGGCAGGTCAGATGGTCTGGTATTCCCATCTCTTTCAGAATTTTCCACAGTTTATTGTGATCCACACAGTCAAAGGCTTTGGCATAGTCAAGAAAGCAGAAGTAGATGTTTTTCTGGAACTCTCTTGCTTTTTCCATGATCCAGCGGATGTTGGCAGTTTGATCTCTGGTTCCTCTGCCTTTTCTAAAACCAGTTTGAACATCTGGAAGTTCACGGTTCACATATTGCTGAAGCCTGGCTTGGAGAATGCACTACTGTAACAAATTCAATAAAGACTTAAAAAAAGAAAAGCAATTAGAAATTTAAAAATAAAGTGATACATTGCTTCACCTCTTTATGTCTCCATCTCAATGTGCTCATTTCTCAAACGAGGACGTAACAAAACCTAGTTCATAGAGTCGTTGTGTGAATTAAATGAGATAAGGTACATCCTATGCTTAGCACAGCACCATAGTACGCACTCACCAAATACCAGCTGTCGTATGAGTGAATCATCTCTCTCCGTGTGGTGGGCTGTTTGACCACTGGCAGCTGCAGGCTCCTATCTTCCAAACCTGATAGAAAAGACAGGCTTCTCCATGAGCTGTAAAATCTCAGCTGGGACTCTGCTGGCCCAATCTGGGTCAAATATTCATCTTTAAAACAATCACTGTGGTCCAAAGAATGGTTGTTCTAGATTGTACAGGCTTGGGTCATGTGCCCCAATTCTGCAGTCAAAATAACATTAGTCACCATGATTAACAATCCCATCAGGGATTTTTCTGGTGATCCAGTGGTTAGGACTCCACACTCTCACTGTCTTGGCCCGGGGTTCAATCCCTGGTCAAGGATCCCACAATCCATGCATCTCAGCCAAAAACAAACAAAAACAAATCCCATAAAAAGAGCACAGTTTGAGGCAGAGATAGCTTCCAAAAAAAAAAAAAAAAAAAAAACGGATTACTTTTGGCAGAAAAGAAAGTAAAAGTCACTCAGTCATATCCGACTGACTCTTTACGACCCTGTGGATTATATATCCCATGGAATTCTCCAGGCCAGGATACTGAAGTGGGTAGCCATTCCCTTCTCCAGGGGATCTTCCCAACCCAGGGATTGAACCCAGGTCTTCCACATTGCAGGCAGATTCTTTAGCAGCTGAGCCATCAGTTCAGTCGCTCAGTCGAGTCCGACTCTTTGCGACCCCATGAATCACAGCACGCCAGGCCTCCCTGTTCATCACCAACTCCCGGAGTTCACTCAGACCATATCCATCAAGTCAGTGATGCCATCCAGCCATCTCATCCTCGGTTGTCCCTTCTTCTCCTGCCCCCAATCCCTCCCAGCATCAGAGTCTTTTCCAATGAGTCAACTCTTCGCATGAGGTGGCCAAAGCACTGGAGTTTCAGCTTTAGCATCATTCCTTCCAAAGAAATCCCGGGGCTGATCTCCTTCAGAACGGACTGGTTGGATCTCTTTGCAGTCCAAGGGACTCTCAAGAGTCTTCTCCAACACCACAGTTCAAAAGCACCAATTCCTCGGCTCTCAGCCTTCTTCACAGTCCAACTCTCACATCCATACATGACCACAGGAAAAACCATAGCCTTGACTAGACGGACCTTAGTCGGCAAAGTAACGTCTCTGCTTTTGAATATACTATCTAGGTTGGTCATAACTTTTCTTCCAAGGAGTAAGCATCTCTTAATTTCATGGCTGCAGTCACCATCTGCAGTGATTTTGGAGGCCAGAAAAATAAAGTCTGACACTGTATCCACTGTTTCCCCATCTATTTTCCATGAAGTGATGGGACCAGATGCCATGATCTTCATTTTCTTAATGTTGAGCTTTAAGGCAATTTTGTCACTCTCCTCTTTCACTTTCATCAAGAGGCTTTTTAGTTCCTCTTCACTTTCTGCCATGAGGGTGGTGTCATCTGCATATCTGAGGTTATTGATATTTCTCTCAGCAATCTTGATTCCAGCTTGTGTTTCTTCCAGTCCAGCGTTTCTCATGATGCACTGTGCATATAAGTTAAATAAGCAGGGTGATAATATACAGCCTTGACGTACTCCTTTTCCGATTGGAACCAGTCTGTTGTTTCACGTCCAGTTCTAACTGTTGCTTCCTGACCTGCATACAGATTTCTCAAGAGGCAGGTCAGGTGGTCTGGTATTCCCATCTCTTTCAGAATTTTCCACAGTTTATTGTGATCCACACAGTCAAAAGCTTTGGCATAGTCAAGAAAGCAGAAATAGACGTTTTTCTGGAACTCTTGCTTTTTCCATGATCCAGCGGATGTTGGCAATTTGATCTCTGGTTCCTCTGCCTTTTCTAAAACCAGTTTGAACACCTGGAAGTTCACGGTTCATGTATTGCTGAAGCCTGGCTTGGAGAATTTTGAGCATTACTTTACTAGCGTGTGAGATGAGTGCAATTGTGCGGTAGTTTGAGCATTCTTTGGCATTGCCTTTCTTTGGGATTGGAATGAAAACTGACCTTTTCCAGTCCTGTGGCCACTGCTGAGTTTTCCAAATTTGCTGGCACATTGAGTGCAGCACTTTCACAGCATCATCTTTCAGGATTTGAAACAGCTCAACTGGAATTCCATCACCTCCACTAGCTTTGTTCATAATGATGCTTTCTAAGGCCCACTTGACTTCACATTTCAGGATGTCTGGCTCTAGATGAGTAATCACACCATCATGATTATCTGGGTCATGAAGATCTTTTTTGTACAGTTCTTCTGTGTATTCTTGCCACCTCTTCTTAATATCTTCTGCTTCTGTTAGGTCCAGACTATTTCTGTCCTTTATCGAGCCCATCTTTGCATGAAATGTTCCCTTGGTATCTCTAATTTTCTTGAAGAGATCTCTAGTCTTCCCCATTCTGTTCTTTTCCTCTATTTCTTTGCATTGATCGCTGAAGAAGGCTTTCTTATCTCTCCTTGCTATCTTTGGAACTCTGCATTCAGATGCTTATATCTTTCCTTTTCTCCTTTGCTTTTCACCTCTCTTCTTTTCACAGCTATTTGTAAGGCCTCTCCAGACAGCCATTTTGCTTTTTTGCATTTCTTTTCCATGGGGATTGTCTTGAAACCTGTCCCCTGTACAATGTCATGAATCTCATTCCATAGTTCATCAGGCACTCTATCTATCAGATCTAGGCCCTTAAATCTATTTCTCACTTCCACTGTATAATCATAAGGGATTTGATTTAGGTCATACCTGAATGGTCTAGCGGTTTTTCCTACTTTCTTCAATTTAAGTCTGAATTTGGTAATAAGGAGTTCATGATCTGAGCCACAGTCAGCTCCTGGTCTTGTTTTTGTTGACTGTATAGAGCTTCTCCATCTTTGGCTGCAAAGAATATAATCAATCTGATTTCGGTGTTGACCATCTGGTGATGTCCATGTGTAGTCTTCTCTTGTGTTGTTGGAAGAGGGTGTTTACTATGACCTGTGCATTTTCTTGGCAAAACTCTATTAGTCTTTGCCCTGCTTCATTCTGCAGTCCAAGGCCAAATTTGCCTGTTACTCCAGCTGTTTCTTGACTTCCTACTTTTGCATTCCAGTCCCCTATAATGAAAAGGACATCTTTTTGGGGTGTTAGTTCTAGAAGGTCTTGTAGGTCTTCATAGAACCGTTCAACTTCAGCTTCTTTAGCATTACTGGTTGGGGCATAGACTTGGATAACTGTGATATTGAATGGTTTGCCTTGGAGACGAACAGAGATCATTCTGTAGTTTTTGAGATTGCATCCAAGCACTGCATTTTGGAGTCTTTTGTTGACCATGATGGCTACTCCATTTCTTCTGAGGGATTCCTGCCCGCAGTAGTAGATTTAATGGCCATCTGAGTTAAATTCACCCATTCCAGTCCATTTTAGTTCGCTGATTCCTAGAATGTTGATGTTCACTCTTGCCATCTCCTGTTTGACCACTTCCAATTTGCCTTGATTCATGGACCTGACATTCCAGGTTCCTATGCAATATTGCTCTTTACAGCATCGGACCTTGCTTCTATCACCAGTCACATCCACAGCTGGGTATTGTTTTTGCTTTGGCTCCATCCCTTCATTCTTTCTGGAGTTATTTCTCCACTGATCTCCAGCAGCATATTGGGCACCTACTGACCTAGGGAGTTCCTCTTTCAGTATCCTATCATTTTGCCTTTTCATATTGTTCATGGGGTTCTCAAGGCAAGAACACTGAAGTGGTTTGCCATTCCCTTCTCCAATGGACCACATTCTCTCAGACCTCTCCACTATGACCCGCCCATCTTGGGTTGCCCCGTGGGCATGGCTTGGTTTCATTGAGTTAGACAAGGCTGTGGTCTTAGTGTGATTAGACTGACTAGTTTTCTGTGAGTATGGTTTCAGTGTGTCTGCCCTCTGATGCTATCAGGGAAGCCCAAGAATACTGGAGTGGATAGCCTATCCTTTCTCCAGTGGATATTCCTGACCCAGCAATTGAACCAGGGTTTCCTGCATTGCAGGCAGATTCTTCATCATCTGAGCTACCAGGGAAGCCCTGCCAGGCTCCTCTGTCCATGGAATTCTCCAGGCAAGAATACTGGAGTGGGTTTCCATTCCCTTCTCCAGGGCACCTTCCTGACCCAGGGATTGAACCTGAGTCCCCTGCGTGGCAGGCAGATTCTTTACCTCTAAGCCACCAAGGAAGTCCTTTAGGAGAAATACAATGTGGAAAACTATGCTGAGTCATCAGAAACTCAAGCAGACAGTCTATTACCTTCCACCCCGGAATGCCCAGCATGTGTACACATTTATGTGCACATATACACACATGTCTTCCCAGGCATGTAATCTTTAAATGCCTCCCTAATACAAACAACTATCCTACATACATCAAATATATATAAACACCCGTGCATTTCTCTCAGTCACACATGGATGTGGCTCCTAATGGTCACACAATCTACAGTTAAATGATACAGGGAACCACCCTAAACACAGTACATAGTGGTGGAGGAATAGTAGTACACACACACACACACACACACACACACCTGTTGAGAAAAGGAGAAACAAGAAGCACAGTCCTTGGTGGCTCAGTAGTAAAGAATTCACTTACCAGCGCAGGGAACACGGGTTCAGTCCTTGGTCCAGGAAGGCCCAACCTGCCTCAGGGTAACTAAGCATGTGGCACAGCCACCAAAGCCCATGATCTAGAGCCTGTAAGCCACGCTCACTGAGCCCACATGCTGTAGCTACTAAAGCCTGTGCTTCGCAGCAAGAGAAGCCACCACAATGAGCAGCCCGAGCACTGCAACTGGAGAGGAGCCCCTGCTCGCCGCAACTAGAGAAAGCCTGTGCGCAGCAACGAAGACCCAGTACAGCCAAAATAAAGTTAATTAAAAAAGAAGACGCTCAGTCTTTAATCAATTGGGCCAGCCACAACCTCTATAGAGGATTACAAGGGCTCTGATGTCTGGCCATGGGGTGAGTTTCTTGGTCTCTCACTATGGGTGCCCCAATTTTTGCACACTGAGAAAATCTCTCCTGTCTATTATTCTTGTGACACCAGGGACTGGGGAGAGATTTTCTTTCTGAAGAATACATAGCCCTAGAAGCCGATTTCCTGCTGAATGACTAAGGGGTCCTAGGAGTTTCCTTTGGGTTTAAGCCATGATAGATCCACTCCACCAGAGTGGGGGTATTAAATCATACAAATGTCTTTAAAATTCTGATCTTCTGCCAGAAAAAGTTGTTTCCTGGAGTCTCCTTTGAGCTGGAATTTCCACAACAGAAATCCTGCCAAGCTGTGGTCTTTGAATCTGAATCCCTCTCTTTTCACATCTGCCACTTAAAAATAATCTTTCCAGAAAATCTGGACCGATACAACTTTTGGTAAGTAGACTTTTGTTGCATTCTCATGTTGAATCTGAATTTCTCCTGAAATTTTTAAAGAACAACTTGATTTAAGTATACTTGGAAATAACACAATGAAAACATTTTCTAAGATATCCAAACCTTAACTCTGTCATGATCACATGGAAGCAGAAATACCCACCCACTCTCCAGAAGTTCAATGGAGAATAAAGATCTGCTTTTCGTACAATATAAGATGACTGAGAGGCACAACCATAATTATACTGTCAGCCACTCCTGCCATAATAATTCGAAGTTAGCTGGCACTCCGTTTGAAAACCAAATAAAATGTCATCATATTAAACTTTGGGGTACTCTGTAAAAATGGAATTCAAACTTCACTCATGAGTATAAGAGACCAATTTCCAGGCTTCACTGGTGGCTCAGTAGTAAAGACTGCCATTTCAGGAGACTCGGGTTCCATCCCTGATCTGGGAAGACCCCACATGCCCTAGAGCAACTGAGCCCATGCGCCACAAGTACTGAGCCTATGTTCTCGAGCCCACATGCTGCAACTGCTGAAGCCTGTGCACCCTAGAGCCCGTGCTGTGCAACAAGAGGAGCCACTGCAATGAGTTCACGCATCGCTGCTATAGAGTGCAACTAGAAAAGAGCCTGCGCAGCAACAAAGACCCAGCATAGCCAAAAAATAAATAAAATTTTTAAAAGAGAGAGACCAATTTCCCCACCCACCCTTAATCACATTTGGGTGTCTGTCCAAAACAAACATGTTCCTGAGTACCTAAATTAACCATCTTTCTGTTGATCTACTCTCATTTGACAGAGAGGTCTGGCAGTTATCTGGTTCTTTTGATCAGCACAGATAGCCATATTGATCAGGGTTCCTGGCTGCAAGCACAGAGACTGTGCGTAGCTGATGAAACAGCAAAAGAGTTCATCAAAGTGAACAAAGCATTGCTCTCTGCACTGTAGGGAAAGCTGAGCCCAGAGTCAAAAAATTTTAGACCAGGGATGAAAACCACACCACACAACTGTCCTGTTGATGAAGACTCCCTCACGGCTGCCACCTCCACTGTCCCAGGTGGACACTCCACTTTGCAGTCACCCCACCTTCAAAAGCCAGACAGCAGCACCTGCACTAAAACGGCTTCCACCCAGAGCCTCCTCCTCACCTTCCTCTCTTTTGAATTAAAGCCTAAATAAATGAGCCTGATAGGGCTTCCCAGGTGGCACTAGTTGTAAAGAATCCACCTGCCAATGCAGAAGACACAGGAGATGCAGGTTCAGTCCCTGGATTGGGAAGATCCCCTGCAAAAGGGCATGGCAACCCACTCTGGTATTCTTGCCTGGAGAATCCCATGGACAGAGGAGCCTGGCGGGCTACAGTGAAGCAACTTAGCATGCACACATGCAGATGAGCCTGATTAATACATATGAGGTCATGTGTGTGTGTGTCAGACAGCAAGGCGGGGAAATAAGTTTTCAATGTTCTCCTTTAGGAAAGAAGATGGGACCTGTAAGCCTGGAAATTCTCTGAATGTAGCAAAATGGCTCAGAAGGTTGGAAGCATCCAAAGAATCATAGAATATGGTCAATGCCCACTATAATCATCCAAATGCCTTTTTAGCCAAGATAAACACATCTGGAAATTTAAATAGATAGCTGCCAAAATTCTGTATCTATTGGAAGGACTGATGCTAAAGCTGAAGCTTCAATTCTTTGGCCACCTGATACGAGCAGTCATGGGAAAGGCCCTGATGCTGGGAAAGACTGAACGCAAAAGGAGTATATAGAGACAGAGGATGAGATGGTTGGGTGGCATCACTGATTCAACGGACATGAACTTGGGCAAACTCTGGGAGATAGTGAGGGACAGGAGGCCTGGCATGCTGCCGTCCATGGAGTCACAAAGAGTTGGATACAACTTAGCGACTGAACAACAAGAGCTATAGAGGTCAACTCTAAGAGGCCTATAGGGTATCTCAAGGATAAAAAAAATTGAGACCAAGAAATCACTCTTCCTTCTTCCCCCAAATCTTATTAAGTTGACTGTGAATAAAGCACTATTGAACGGACTCCACGATGAACAGGTTTTGCTTAGAATGAGTCTCTGCTCTTTATAATACAATGAGACATCTCTTCCAGGCAGAGAATTTGAGACATCTTTGGCATTCAGGCCTCCATTTACATTTGGTACACCAGGTTGGTTATTTTTTTTTAATTAATTAATTTGGCTGCATCAGGTCTAGTTGTGGCACACAGAATCTTCACTGTGGTGCACAGAAATGAATCTTCTCTAGTTGTGGTGCATGGGCTCAATAGTTAAGGCACAAGGGCTTAGTTGCTCTGCAGCATGTGGGATCTTGGTCCCACTGCCAGGGACAGAACCCACGTCCCCTGCCTAGCAAGGCACATTCTGAAGCACTGGACAACCAGGGAAATCCAGGTTGGTTATTCTCAATGTGGTTGGTCACCTGACTTTGGATCGACCTCTTCTGGTTAGAGGGGGGTCCCTTAAAACCTGCTTTCTTTGCGCCTTCCCCCCACCCCTTAGGAATACCAGGAGTTGCAGTTACATTTCAATTTTGATTCCAGAACTTCATTTGATGAACTGTCTTTTCTTCAGCATATGGACAGGTCTTTCAATGCATTCACCAGGATGGTGGCAGGTGACAGATCAAGACCTCTCCTTGGGAGCCACGGTCACAACAGAAGCCACTGTAAGAGGGAACACTGGCTTTTACCCCATCCCACCGCTGACTACTGGCACCTCCACAGCCCTCCCCTGAAGTAGATTAAGTTAGGTTGATAATAGGTAACATTTGTCAATCTTCCTACAGAAACAGTATTCAATATGAAAGAACGATGTGATTTGGAAAAGAGTGGGTCTTCATTTGCATACCATGAGCCCTGAAGGTTCTTCTGGAGCATTCTGATCCAAGTTTGATAAGTAGGTTGAGCAAGAACAGATCAGATTCTAATTTCTACCTTGCCCTACCTTAATATCCCAAACACAAGATGAGGATGAACGAAGTTATACATTTGATCATGTAGATCGGGCCTGGGCCACACAAATCTACTTATTTATTTTTCTTTTGCCCTTAAATTACTTTTATTTTTTTTAATTAATTCTTTTTGAAGTACAATTGCTTTACTTACAGTGTTAGTTCCTGCTGTGCAGCAAAGTGAATCAGTTATACATATATATATGTGGTGGTGGTTTAGTTGCTAAATTAATTGTGTCCAATTCTTGCGACCCCATGGACTGTAGCCTGCCAGGGTCTCTGTCCATGGGATTGCCCAGGCAAGAATACTGGAGTGGGTTGCCATTTTCCTTCTCCAGGGGATCTTCCCAACCCAGGGTTCAAACCTGGGTCTCCTGCATTGCAGGCAGATTCTTTACCACTTGAGCCACCAGGGAAGCCCTCAATTCATCCCACTCTAATTTGAAAATACAGTTAACAAAGACAGCAATCTCCTGTCTTTCCTCTTTTCATCTCCATATTTTTTTTCATCTCCATATTTTTAGCTGATCTGGCGTTTACCTCCATATTACAACATAATAGATTTTCACCACTGTTTCTTGATTGATCAGTTTATTGTATGGTTCAGTCTTTGTTATATTAGATGAGGATGTGGCTGTCTGAAACCCCTCCCTTCCCTTCACCTTCCCTCAACATCCTGAGATAATCATCGCACTAGTTCTGTGCGGTTGCACTCAGTTGTGTCCGACTCTTTGTGACCTCATGAACTGCAACCTGCCAGGCTTCTCTGTCTATGAAACTATCCCAGCAAGTACACTGGAGTGGGTTGCCATTTCCTACCCCAACAGCTCCTCTTTTGGTTACTTTTGTAAATGTGAGCAACAAATTAATGCTGTATTTCTTATTCCATCAAGTCCCTTTCCCTTTCCAAGAGGAGAGGCACAGTAACCCTTGCTTGCCTTCAGCTATTTCCCCTCCCTCTATATTTCTATTTTCATTTTAATACTGTTTTCTGGAGCATCCCATTTGGAAACAAAAATTAAGTTGTCTTTGCCTGTCTGTAGGATGCAACTAAACGCTGACATTCATTAAGCAGTGTTTGTATGCTTGTGGTTCTGGGACTATCATTCACTGCTGAGTGAGAATTATTGCTCACTCTTTCACATCTATTTGCTTCTCCTGAAGTTTATAAGTTTATATTATGCTCTAATCTCTATTGCCAGTATTTCCATTTTCCCCCCACAGGCTCCATACTATCACCTATTAAGCCACCCTTTTCCCCAGGAACCTCATTCAGAGAACAGACTGCACAACCACCCCCTGGCTTTTTCTTCATTGCTTTTCTGGGTCGATTTCCTAAGTTTCCTGAACCTCAGGCTTTTGCTTTCTTTGGTTTACTCCACATTCTCAAATAGCTTTCCCCACAAAAAAAGTGGTATAGAAGTAACAGTTCAGGGTCCCTGATTGTCTGAAAATATCTTAATCCTATATTCTAATTTCAGTTTGGCTGGCTATACAGTTTTAGGTTAAATTGTTTTTTCCCTCAGCCAAAACAAGAAATCACAGGCTGAATGCAGAAGCTCATATGAGACTCCAGTTATCTTCTACCAAACTAGTCTTTATAAAGTTTTCCCAAAATGTTATTTTTTTATGAAAATGTTATTTCTGTTAACATATAATAGGTTTATTATTTTAAACGGATTAATACATTTTTATTGGGGTACAATTGCTTTACAATGTTATGTTAGTTTCTGCTGTACAACCCAAAGTGAATCAGCTATATGTATATCTATATCCCCTCCCTCTTGAGCCCCTCTCCCATCTCAGCCCCCATCCCACCCTCTAGATCAAGACAGCGCACCGAGCTGAGCTCCCTGTGTTACAGTGCAGCTTCCCACTAGCTAGCTATCTTATTCACCGTAGTGCACATATGTCAATGCTATGCTCTCAGTTCATCCCGCCCTCTCCCTCCCCCTGTGTCCACACATCCATTCTCTGTGTCTCTGTTCCTGCCCTGCAAATACATTCATCAGTACCATCTTTCCAAATTCCACATAAATGCATTAATATCTACAAATGTCCTAGTTTCATTCCTTTATATGGCTGAGTAATATTCCGTTGTGTATATATGTACAACATCTTCTTTATTCTTAAATGAATTAATACATTTTAAAAATTTAATAATAATTTCCCCTCAAAACTTGGAAGGCACTGTTCCATTTGTCCAGAATCCAGTGCTGCAGATGAGAAAGCCACTGTGAATCTAACTCTTGTTTTTCTTGAGATAACATGCATTATTTCCAGAGGTTTTAAGCTCTTCTTAGTGGCCTGATGTGTCGAAACAGTGTGGCTAGCTAGTGGCCTTTTTCCCTTGTTCTTACCACTCACTGTTCTCTCTAATCAAAATATTTGTGCCCTCAGCTCAGGGAAATAATTCTGCATTACTTTTTATTATTTCTGTCTCTTTCCTCTGTTCTAGCTTTCTAGAATTTCAATATTTCAGATAATGACCCTCCTCAATCGATTCTCTCATTTTTTTTCTATTTGTCTTTTTATTCAACTTCCTAAAGTATTTCTTCATATTTATCTTCCATCTCTTCTTTTGAACTTTATTTTGGCAATGTCATTCTTAATTTCTAAGTGCTTTCTTTTTCCCTAGCCATTACTTTTTCATGGGATCCTGTTCTTGGTTAATGAATATATCTTCTAGAGTCTCTACAGATACTAATTCAAGGTGTGTGGGTTTTTTTTTTTTTAAGTTCTCTTTTGCCCACCCACCCCCAAATTAATCTATTTTTTCCAGCATCATTTTTTCTGTTTATTGGTCTGTCTCTTTCATGCTGGATGATTTCTTCAAATGCATGATGGTACCTGTTTTTCCTTCATGTGCAAAGATGAAATAGTAAGAAAGCTGAGAGAGAGAGAGTTCTCTGTGCATTCTGGTGGCCTTGTTAGCTTAGGGTAACAAGCAGGGAACCAGCTGGTGATCTACAACTGTGACTCCTACATGCCAGATGGGATGTTCTTGGCTCAGGGCCAGTTTCTTTAGAGAGAGTCCTCCAGTGTATTTTCTTTTTTTATGGTAGAAAGTGAGATTTATTGAGTACACTGCAAGGGAGCAGTGGGAGAAACCAAGAGGGGGTCTGCTCTCAAGGGAGAGAAACTGGGCTTCTTTAATGGCCCATTCTGGTCATGCTTGGGTTAACATTCCATCCATATGGTGGTTAGGGCTGGGCGTGTTGCTGTTCAGTCTTCCTGGAATGCTGACTACTTCTGACTGCTGGTAATTTTCCATTAGGGAAGGGTGTGATTGTCTTATCTTGAAAGGACCTCCCCAGCCTAAGATGGCTGGTCTATTGTTACATTCCACATTTCTTCCCTGAGAGATCAGCAAAGTCAAATCGTCGACATCTCATGAGGACATCACCTTGGGCTCCCTTCTGCTTAGAAGGGGTGGTGTGGGATCCCAGTTTGCTAATCAACAATAGAACTAAGGGAGTATGTATGAATAGAAATTTTAGGAGGCCTGGTCAAGAGTATATTGGTTCCAGAGGTTGGAATCCTTGTTTTGTCATCATTCATAGCTTGATGGAATAAAGTCAGTTTTGTGGCAATTCATTTAAAGTAACTGGAGATGTTGGCAGATCTGGGTGGACTGTCCTCAAGAGAGAATGGAAAGGGAAAAGGGATCTCACGGCATGCCTGGAATCAGCCAGGATACATTGCCACTGCTGACTGGCGTAGAAGCGAGCAGCCCCAAGGTTAGGGCCAAAGGACATAGCCACCTGATCAGTCAGGGATGGTCAGTTGGTGTTCAACCAGGTTTCAGATCTGCCAAAAGTCGCCTCTGCCAGGGTGTACAATCCCCACCTCCTTTAATTGCCCTGAGTCTGTAGGCCAACTGATACCAAAAGCTCAGCTTCTCTGTGCATTGGTACAGAATCGAATCTCAGAGATAGAAATAGAAAAGAATAGCTTTGGGTGAAGTAAAAAAAAAATAGCTTTATTACTCTGCCAGACAAAGGGGGATACAGTGGGCTCCTGCCTCAAAAAACCATGTGTCCCAACTTGGAGAAGATAGTGAGAAGTTTTATAGTAATTGTCCAAAGAGGGCAAAACTGGCTCGTGGACATTCTTCTGATGGGTTGGTGGTGAAGTAAGAAGGAGTCAGAATCATCAACCTTCAGGTCTGGGGTCTACATGCTTGTGGGCAGCATACCATCACTAATTGTTAACTTCTCCCACCTGGAGGGGTTTCAGTATCTGCAAATCAGCTCAAAGATATTGTTGTGTGTATCCTTTGATGGGAAACCAGGACCTTGTCCCAAGGCTGCACTACTGTTTCTCTTGACTGTTTCTCCCTGGTCTTGCATCCCCTCCCTTCCCTGATTAACAACTGCTTGAATCTGTCCAGTGGAACTCAGAGAAGGTCATGGAGGCTGAATGAGGGCTATTCCCTGTAATCCAAGAAATGGTGGGGGGAACAGAGAAGGGCTTTGTGCTCTGTGTTGGAAGACAGATCAGAAAGGGAAGAGAGAGGAGAGAGATGCCTCCGATGTGCCACCAAAATGCCCTGGAGTATGGCAATGGGGCTGGCGATGCAAGTGGTAAAAGAATTTACCAAGTCAGAAGGAAGGGTAGAAAGCGAAATGTATCAGATACACTGCAAAAGAGAACTGGGTGAGACAAAAGAAGGGGTCGGCCCCTCTGGTGTATTTCTTTTCCCCTGAAGAACAGACTCCTGGGTGTGTGTATACAGTCTGGGGGTGGGAAAAGGAGGATCAGTTCCTGTAAACAAAGATGTTCCGCACCCCTGCTCCTCCTCTGCTCCCCGTGAGCTCGGTGTTGACACCTCAGCTCTGAAAAGAGATGATACCAGGAGGTGGCACTCTTAACAGCTGACCGTCTTCATGCAGATTGTCTCTGCTCCATGAAAAATCGAGTCTACTTAAAGTAGCTTCTGTTGACGGTATAATGACTTTTATCAAAAGAAAAAAATAGATTCTATTCTGCCCCCTCTCCATCTCATTTTCTTCTCTTTATCCTGTTCCTCCTCCTCCTCATCCTCCTCCTCATTCCCCCTTTCTTCTCTGAGCCATAAGCTGGCCAAGAGCAACCGTTGGCACTTGCTTCATTCCCTCTCAGGCCTTCAGAAATTGTTAAAAATAATAAACTCCCAGCTATGCTGAGTGTGGCACTTGTGTGCTCACAATCCATCAGGTGGCATCATTTAACACGGCAACAGCTTCATCATAATTACCAAAACCAAGGATTTTATTATACTTCGAATGTGCTACTGCCATATGGTTCTGAAAGACAAGACATTTCTCAGAAGAAAGACTAGCTCAGGAAATGTGACTGTTTAAAATTCCCCCACAGTATTATAGCTCTTTGAAGTTCCTTTGCTTCTTAACATGAGCTTCTGGCAACTTACTTCTCCTACTTGAGGATACATTTGGAATGCAATCCTTTATGTTCAGAACATTTCAACCTGCTCTCTCCAGTCTCTGGGTAGGCCTGTGACTTGGGGTCTGGGCCTGATCTGACATTAGTTCATTGCATAACCCAGCTTCTGAAATCTCCTTGCCATTCCTTCTCTGCTTTTTGTCTAAATGCCAACATCTCAGGGAAGCTCCTGGTGGCTCTCAGACAATAAAGAATCTGCCTGCCATGTAGGAGACCTGGGTTCAATCCCTGAGTCAGGAAGATCCCCTGGAGAAGGGAATAACTACCCACTCCAGTGTTCTTGCCTGGAGAATCCCATGGACAGAGGAGCCTGGCAGGCTACAGTTGGGTCGCAGAGTCAGACACCACTAAGCAACTAACACTTTTCCTTTCAGGGCAACTCAGTGCTCAATACCTCCCTTAGAAAAGCCTCACTGGCTTAAGTTCCTGGTCCCATGCCACAGAACACCAAGTTTCCCAAAGCTTCAGAAAAGATGCTCCCACCAGGAGACCTCTGGAAAGCTGGCAACTTGAGAAATCTGAAACCCTGAAACCTGAGATTATGTTAGATTAGATTTTGTTCAAAGATTTAATGTAATTCTACTTAGTACTTATAAAAGTCAGAATGGACCAACAGCTCAACATGCAAAGACTCTAGCTGAAATATCTGAGGGGCTTGGAGCCTAGGCAGGAAGCTTGAGCTCAGGAATACAGAAGTCTCTTTGAAAACTTTGGGCTCAGTGGTAAAGAATCCACCTACCAGCACAGGAGACACGGGTTCAATCCCTGGGTCTGGAAGAGGAAATGGCAACCCACTCCGGCATTCTTGCCTGGAGAATCCCACGGACAGAGGATCCTGGTAGGCTACAGTTCATGGGGTCACAGAGAGTTGGACATGACTGAGCGACTGAGCATACATGCACACTTTGAAAATATTGAGAAGGCAGTGCTAAATGGTGACCAAGGAAACAAGCAAACACATGCCCTGGTCTCCCTTGCGAAGAGTCTACCATGTCCCAAGCACTGCTTGGAGTCCAAGAGCAAACAGGAAGATGATGCCACTGCTCTTGAAGACCTTGCATTCCAATAGAGAGAGGTTAGGAACAGAAAGGAAGGAAAGAAGAGAAGGGAAATATCAGCTGGTGATAAAAGAAGCAGAATGGATTCTTGGGATGTCCGAGAGCTTTCTGTCTGGACTTATCCCTGGATCTGTCTCAAGCAGTAGGCTGCTGTAGGTGAACTGAAGGTTTTCTGAAGTAACCTCTTTAAGGGACTCAGCCACAATACACAGAGATGCAGGTTGGTGCTGCAGAATGCTGGGGGTGTCACAGGCAACAATGTGAACAGCACCCCTTGGAGTTGTGACAGGTACCAAATGTTCCCTAACTCAAGTACTGTGTTGCAGGAATAGCATCTCAGGTCTAGGTGGAGCCAGAAATACTAGTGGATTCTTTGTTTCTCTAAAAAGGTAAAAGAGGGACTTCCATGATGGCCCAGTGGTGAAAAGTCCACCTTTCAATACAGGGGACGTGGGTTCGATCCCTGGTCAGGGAACTAAGATTTCCACATGCCTCAGGGTAACTAAGTCTGTGCTCTGTGGCAAGTATTGAGCCCATGTGCTCTGGAGCTCATGCTCCGCACAACTAGAGAAGCCTGTGCACAGCAACGAAGACCCGGTGCAACCAGAATAAAAGTGTGCATCATTTTTCTAAAAGGCACAAGAAAAGACCCTCCATTATCATCTGGCCCAGAATGCCAGCTTCTCCTGAGGCTGATGTCAGAGGACCACTTCCAGGGTTGGCTCTAAGCAGACGCCTCGTCCTCCCCGGGCAGAGTAAATAAAGGGAAAAAGCTGGATACGGTTTCTTCCTCCTACTATAATTCCCCAGCACCATCCTCCAGAGCTTTTATCAAAACTTCATAATGATATCCTCCATGAGTGCGGTTTTAAAATGTTTGGTTCTGGTGGGCGTTGGGGAAATACAATTAAAAACAAATCTCCTCCCAACCCAGAAAACCTCTCCACCAAGGTAGCAAAGAAAGGAAACAATTTTATTATTGAATAAGCATGAAACCAGAATATGATGCGCCTCTCAGGCAATCCACTAGGAGATGGCAAAGGCAGAAAGGCATCTCCTGCTTTTATACAGCAGAAAAGATACAACCAATTACATAGATGGTCTCAAGGTAAACCATGACTAACCCGCAAATAAAAAGTCTTGGAAGAACCGTTGGTCACACATAATTCATCTTAATTTAAGACACATTCTCTTGGTAGTTGGGATAACCACTCGTGTTAGTTAACTGGCTTCATCCAAAGGAAAAATCAACTTCTCGTACCTTTAGGATTGGAGGCAGTTTTGCAGCTTAGAGGCTCTTGCCCTCCCAGAGAAACAGGCAGATAAAGGCTCCATCTTTCTCAAGGCTGATGATTCAAAGAGATGGTTCTGGGGTCCTTGAGAAAGACACTCCTGGTCATAAAGCTGGCAAAAGGCTTATTTAGCTTTTAAAAAGATTTGCATATATTTCAAAGAGACAGAGGAACAACTGGCAATTACACGTTGACGAAGTCAGTGCCCTAACAAAAGAGAAGGGGGAAGTCTCCTCTTGTTTTCAACAGAAAGGAGTAAGCCTCTTATTTTTCATTTGTATTTACCTTTACAAGCACAGAAGGAAGCAGCTGGCAAAACTTTGGTTTAAAATGGTTCTTTTATGTCTCTATATGTGGAATTAAAAAGAAAAGGTACAAAGGAATTTATTCACAAAACAGAAATAGAGTTATAGATGTAACAAATAAACTTATGGTTATGGAGGGGGCATTAAGAGAGGGAGGATAAACTGGAAGATTGGGATTGACATATACACACTACTATATATAAAATAGATAACTAATAAGGACTTACTGTATAGCACAGGGAACTCTACTCATCACTCTCCAATGGGATTTCCCTGGCAGAACAGTGGCTAAAACTTTGCCTTCCAATGCAGGGGGTGTGGGTTCGATACCTGGTCAGGATGCTGAGATCCCACATGCCTCATAGTCAAATAAATAAATAAATAAAACAGAAGCAGTGTTGTACTACATTCAGAAAAAAAAAAAAAAAAACCCTTTTAAAATATGCTTAAAAAAAAGAAAAAATATTCTGTACTGGCCTATATGGAAAAAGAAGCTAAGAAAAGAGTGGATATATGTGTGTGTGACTGATTCACTTTGTTGAAAACCTGAAACTAACATAACATTATAAATCAATTATACCCTGACAACATTTTTCAAGTGATTCTTTTAAAACTAAATTATGAAATGCTTCTAAGGGGGGAAAATCTTAATTTCTTAAAGAAGAATCTCAAGGGGAAAGGAAAGCCACACTCTTGGTGGTGTTAAGTCACTTTATGCAGAATGGTTTGCGCATTTTTAAGCAACTTAGAAAGTCAGTGATGGCACAACAGCAGTTGCCATGGCAGCAAAAGTTAGTGTTATTCTCATCTACTTGATGATGAATTGTCTGGAGATGCTTCTCGGTGCAGGAAGCCATGTTTTGTGTGTGGAGTTGTTGGAATAGGCTGAGCGGACAGTATGGAAGTCAGGGTGGAAACTGGAGCAGACATAACATGAGATCTGAGCAGCCCTGAGTCAGAAATGAAAGAAGCCTTGGAAAGCAGAAGGCCTTGGTTTCCGTCTCTCCAACCAGCCCTTGCTAAGGATTAGACTTGGGTTGGGATCGGGAGAGTGATGCCTACACAGAAACGTAGTAATTGTGTTAGGGGTACCACTGACTGAAACTGCCCGCCCCAGCCAGGCGCCATAGTAGCCACTTGCACGAGTTATCTTACAACAGGAGGTCCTGGTTATGAATGAGGAATTGACAAACCACCACCACCTGGAAGAATTTGGGAAAGATCAAAAGGAGAAAGGAGACACCAGTCCATATGTCCTCCTAGAATCCTCCTCGCTGGGAGCCATTTTGGCTGAGCGACGCATGTGCCACCAGGAAGGACCCTGAGTCAGAGTGACTGGCCAGAGACAACCCAGAAACTCACCCCATCACCATAAAACCCAAGACTGTGAGCCACATGGCAAAGCAGTCCTCCTGAGTCCCCTTACCTGCTGCCCTCCACCCGGGCGCCCCTTCCCAGTAAAGTCTCTTGCTTTGTCAGCAAGTGTCAGGAATTCCAAGTCCTTGGACAATTCATTTCTGAATGAAAGGCAAGAGCCCACTCTTGGGCCCTGGAAGGGGTCCCCCTTTCTGCAATAATCATTCCAATTCCTCAATGACTCAGCATTGTGCCCATTTCCCCTGAGGACATGAGGGTTTATGAAGGCAAAAGAGACAGGTCCAAGGTCACAGAGTTGGTAGCTGAGTGAGGAACAGAATCCAGGCTCTTGCTCTCAAAATGGGAGGAGCTGGCATACTGATGTGAGAGGAAATTCAGAGAAGAAAGTTGTTTCCCTGGAGGAGGGAGTGGCTGATCTCAAAGTTAGGAGAAAGAATAGAATCAGTATTGTTGATTTTAGGTTCACGCTACCTAGAAAGAGAAAGAGATGGATGAAAAAAAGGGAGAAAGCCAATGGCACATGTGGGTGCTTCAACGAGGATGGGGACTTTGTCAGTTTCATTTACTACTGGCCTTAGAGGAGGGCTGGGCACACAGATCTTCAATAAAAAGTGGCTGAATGAACACTAAAGGAATTCTTGCAACAACTGAAGGCTGAAGGAAGAACATGATAGGAGTTTACCTATGTGGATTTAGGGTCTCAGTGAAGACTAAAACATCACATAATAAGAGCTATGAAGGACTGCCCAAGATTTATCCAAATAGATCGTCTTCATGCAAGCTTTGGGAGGAATCCAGGCTAAGATACTTAAGGTCTGATGCATTTATGAAATAAAGCTTACATTATAAGTCACTTCTATGTTCCTTCCTTTTATTCATAAGAATCTGATTGATGAACGGTTATAACACCAAAACTCCGTATCTTGGGACTTGCCACATGCTCCAGTGGCTAAGACTCTGAGCTCCCAACGCAGGGGCCTGGGTTTGATCCCTGGTCAGGGAACTAGATCCCATGTGCTGCAACTAAGAATTCGCATGCCACAACTGAAAGATCCCATGTGCCACAACTAAGACCTGGCACAGCCAAATAAATAAGTTAATTAATATTTAAAACCTCAATATCTTCCCAAACTCCTCCCCAGCCCTGGGGCAAGGTGCTGCCATCCACTTTGCAGCTCTGTCATTGTTTACCCTGACCTGCCTCTGCACAGGGATGTTCTCAGGATCATTACATAGAGCAATGGCCCTGAAGCCAGAGAAGATAGTGCTAGTTTGTTGTTGACAGATAGTTTTCTGTGGGACTTTGACATGTCTGGCTGTCTTGCTGTCTTACCAGCTAACCTCTCTACTTGTTCCAGACAGTTGTTTTTCAATAATGTCTATAAAGTGAACAGCCTTAGAAGATAGAGACTGTGTTTCTGTCTGGAGCAAAGGGCAGGCATGTTTACTGACCATTAAAAGATGCTCAGGTTCCCTAAGTTCGGGATTCCTGTCCATAAATGCGGGTGTTACTTTCTGTCACCTTGAACTTTTTACATCATCCTGTGGAAGCAAAAAAAAAAAAAAACCCACCCCAAATCAAACAAACAAAAGCCCCCACTGTCTCTCTTGGCTATTGCTAATACCATTAGTCCCCAAGTCCTTTCTCTGACCCAGGAGATTTGTGTCTTCTGCCACCATCTGTAGAACTCTGACAGGATATCATAGTAGCTTGCAAGATTTTACTGTGTTTGTGCTTGCTTTAAATGAATACAACAGATTATATATATATATATATATATAATTCACAAGATATTACTGATTAGGAAATAATTTGTTTTTAAAGTGATTCTTTGTGGGAATTCCCTGGTGGTCCAGTGGTTATGACTCAGCATTGTTCACTGCCTGGGTGAGGGATCAGTCCCTGGTCATGAAACTAAGATTCTACAAGCAAAAAATTTTTTAAATAAATAAATAGATTCACAATGTTAATGGCCATTTGAACATTTCCATTATAAAATAAAGATTTTAAGAAATCTAAATTTAGCTTTATAGATGTGTGTGTTTATTGGATTCTTTTTGTACCTAAATTAAAGGCATGTCAACACATACTTCAGTTTGTGAATAAAATGCACGGACATTTGTTTTATCAAATCTTTAGGGAACATGAACAAAGATGTTTAGTATGTATGTGCATGCTCTTTGCTCAGTCATGTCTGACTCTTTTTGACCCCCAAGGACTGTAGCCTGCCAGGCTCCTCTGTCCATGGAGCTTATCAGACAAGAATGTTGGAGTGGGTTGCCATTTCCTTCTTCAGGGAATCTTCCTAACCCAGGGATCCAACCAGCATCTCCTGCACTAACAGGCAGATTCTTTACCTTCTGAGCCACCAAGGAAGCCCCAAATGTTTAATACAGTGTTGTTTCAAGTTGACCAGGGGTTGGAGAGCATCAAGGCATCCATCTCTGGCAGAATTAAAAGGTGGTAGGGGCAAATGAATATCATGGAATGTGCTATGCTAAGTCACTTCAGTCGTGTCCAACTCTGTGCGACCCCATAGATGGCAGCCCACCAGGCTCCCCTGTCCCTGGGATTCTCCAGAAGTTACAATCAAAAGATCAGTGGTTCATATAACTACATAAATAGATCTTAGAAACATAGTGCCGAGTGAAAATAAGCAAGGAACAATGGGATTTATAACATAACACCAATAACAACACTTAAAAATATGTATCTACTGGGACTTCCTTGGTGGCCCAGTGGTTAAGAATCTGCCTTCCAATACAGGGGATGCAGGTTCAATTCCTGGTTGGGGAACTAAGACTCCATATTCCATGGAGCAACTAGAGAAGCCCTCAAGAGATCTCTCATGTTGCAACTAAGACCCAACACAGCCAAATACATAAATATTTTAAAAATTGTTCTGTATCTGGTTTAAAAAAGCTTATCTACCAAACAGTGCACATTTACAGGAACACATACATATAAACCAATACACATTAAATATATTAGAATGATCTTCTGTGGGGAAGAAGGTAATAAGAGTGGAGAATGGGAATAAAAGGGGGGTAAAAGGAAAAAAAGACTATTTTATAATAATTTTCCCATTTCTTTTTCCTTTATGTGTACTTCATATTTAAATTGTGCTTTTCCCCCTTCTAAATCAGGAAAAAAGCTTCCCACCCACACTATTCTAGGGAGAGAGATGAATATTCACCATCTAACTTTTGAAATTGACATTTATTTTGTGATTCAAGAAGAAAAGGTGGTGGGAATAAATAACTGGGGAATTTAATCCATAAAACTGGGAAAATAGGTTTTATTAATAAAATATGAACTGGGTACATTCATCAGTTAGGGGGATTTATTTTGTTGATGATCTTAATTTGGATGGGGAGAGGTTTTCATTAGTAACTTTGCTCACTTTTATGAGAATTAAGATTTTTTTTCTGTGTACTGTGGGTATGCCTTCACCACTGGATGCAAAACCTGTTGCTCAGACATGATATTTGTGTTTGGTGGTGATTTTTGCATGCTAGTAGCAATGGAACCCAAATTTCCCCGGTGGCTCAGACCGTAAAGAATCCACCTGCAATACAGGAGACCCGGGTTTGATCCCCGGATTGGGAAGATCCCCTGGAGAAGGGAATGGCAATCCACTCCAGCATTCTTGCCTGGAGAATTCCATGGACAGAGTAGCCTGGCGAGCTACAGTCCATGGGATCGCTAAGAGTTGGACATCACTGAGATACTAACACTTTCACTTTCACAGCGATGGAACCCATGGAGCAATCCTACAGAACAATGAGCTCTAATACTGTTTTCTGCTTCTCCTGGTATTGGCCCTGCGATTTCAGCAGCCTCTGTTTCTTTTCTGAGCTGGTTCTAAGACAAGATTGTGAGCAGCACCTGGGTTCAGCTGAGCCTCCTGAAGAGGTGAGGCCTCTAGGTCAGATGGGTTTGGGGAAAGATCTTGAGCTGGCCTATGACTCAAGGCTTCCTGTGGTCTCTCTAGGCCAGGCCCTCAGAATTGGGTATCCCATTCTTGCCCTCTGGTGAGAGGTCAATAGTCCAGAGTGAGGCAGGGAATTCACCATGAACAGGCTGGGACCTGGGACCCTTCACTGCAATGCTTGTAAACACAAAGAAACTATATTGGACTAAAAATAACTGTGTGCATGAGCAATTGGGGCAGACTCTGGACCTAAAGATACAAAGAGACCAAAAGACCTGGCTGTCACTTTTGAAGCATGTATAAAGTCACTTCAGTTGTGTCCGACTCTTTGTGACAACATGGAGTGTAGCCCACCAGACTCCTCTGTCCCTAGGATTCTCCAGGCAAGAATACTGGAGTGGATTGCCATGCCCTCCTCCAGGGGATCTTCGAGACCCAGGGATTGAAGAGCCTGGGGCAAAAGCAGGGTGGGCAAAGCACCTAAGCCACCCCTTTGGCCCAACCCCTAGACCCACTCTTACCCTCACCCCATATAAGGAACATGCTCACCGGCCCCTCAGGGAGTGAGCAAAGGAACCTACTGTTTGTTCTTGCTCCCCTCTGCTCCAGTAGGGACCCCAGTAAAGTCTCCTCTCCTGACTCTTTTGTCTGATCTCTATCAATCTCTATTGATTGGGGAAGGCCAAGAACCCTGGTGGGTAATGAGCACAGCGACTGCTGAGACCTTCTGTGGCATCTCTGGGCAGCACTGCAAGGCCACACCATCAGACCTGCTGCTAGAAGGCCCGGGGCGGGGGTGCCTTTCAGCAGGAGGACGCCCTTCCAGAGGGGATGCACTTACTTCTCAGACAGGCAGTGGTGGCTGCCCTAATGCCCCACTTCCTCCAACTAGCAGCTGAATGTCTCTAGGTAAGCACCCCCTTGACTTACAGAGTCAGTACATTTCAGGAGCTGCAAAGATGCATATGGCAAGTGAGTGTGCAAGGTCTGAAATGCTACTTCAGTTACCTATTGAGGTGTGACTCCCCAAAACTTAGTGGCTTCAAATGACAACCATTTTCATTTGCTTGAGGTTCTGAGGGTCAGGAATTCAGACAGAGCACAAGTCCTTCTGCTCAGGGACCATCCTGGCATGGGTGACAGGGCTGAATAGGAAGGTCCAAAAAGGCCTCACTCACCTGTCCAGGTGGTTTGTCTCCCTCTCCATGTGTTGGTTTCTTCATCTGACCTCTCTCCAGAGGATGGCTTAGACTTCCGTATGGCACTGCAACTGGGTAAGAAAAAGCGGGAGACAAAAGCATTTACTTACCAAGCCTCTCTTTGCATCATGCTTGCTAGTGTCCCATTGGCTAAAGCAAGTCATAGAACCAAGCTCAGAATCAATGTGGGAAGAGACCACACCAGGATATGAGTACAGTTAAGTCCCCTACATAGGAACTTTCAAGTTGCAGGCTTTCAAGGATGCAAATGCACCCAGAGAAAGGACAAAGAGAGACAAGAGGTAGAAGTAGCTGAAAAACCGAAGAGATTTACGACACAGGACGTGGCAGGGGGGTTTTCTTTACTTGAGGAGGCACTGTTAGCTTTTGAGACACAAGACCCAAATGTGGAACGGTACATGAAGTTTGCAGCAGCTGTTCAGAATGCAATCCAGCGCTACCGTGTCATCTATGATGAGAAAAAAAAAAGAGCTACCACCCAGACATCACTGAATCATTCAACATCAGGCATGAGTGACACCTCAACTTGTCCTCTGTCTTCTACTGCTGATGATCCTTCAGTTCTACCAACTCCCACCTCCTCCATCAGTAACTCTTCTTGCCTGTTCACTCGATGCCATCCCCTATGTGCCAGTTGTTATACTATGTTACTTTACTTCTCAAGGTTGTACTATAAGATTAAAAATGTTTTCTTTATTTTCTATGTTTGATTCTTATGTATTATTTATGTGAAAAATGCAAGGAGATCAAACCAGTCAACCCTAAAGCAAATAATCCCTGAATATTCATTGGAAGGACTGATGCTGCAGCTGAAACTCCAATACTTTGGCCATCTGGTATGAAGAGCCAACTCACTGGAAAAGACCTTGATGCTAGGAAAGATTGAAGGCAAAAGGAGAAGGGAACAAAAGAGGATGAGATGGTTGGATGGCATCACCAACTCAATGGACCTGAGTTTGAGCAAACTCCGAGAGATACTAGAGGACAGAGGAGCCTGGCATGCAATCAGGCAGTCCATGGGGTTGCAAACAGTCAGACATGACTTAGTGACTGAACCATATGTGAAAAATATTATAAACCTATTACAGTACAGTACTATATAGCCAGTTGTATTAGTTGGGCACCCAGGTTAACTTTGTTGGACTTAGGAACAAATTGGACTTGTGAAGATGCTCTAGGACTGGAAACTCTTTGATATTTAGGGGACTTACTATACTAGGAGGCATAGATCTTTGGCAGTCACCAAAGCATCAGTCTACCACAAGTTCTAATTACAGCTCTTACAGCTGGGCAGGACAGCCTACGGGTACAAGCAGAGGGTACTGTTTGTCATTCTAGAAAAGTCTAGAGTTCTATCAGCTGCTAAAGAGCTCAGCCAGGTTGTGGCATGTGGCTCCAGGGTAACCAGCAGTAAGGCCTCTCTAGCCAATAAGAAGCCTCTAGAACTGGGAGTCAATGAAGTTGTCCTGAACAAGCCCCCAAAGGAACTCAGTCACCAGTTCCATGAGTCTGGGATGGGATCTAGGCAGGAGAGTAGGAAATGGGAGGATGAATATACCAGCTTCCTAGCCCCTTCAGGAGAGTGCCACGTCATCTCCCAGAAGTCCCTGGCAAGACTGAGCTCTGGCTGCCACAGTGTCATCTGTTCATTTAATAGTTCCCATCTTGTTTTGCTTCTCCACTTATCTATCAGGGCTTCCACCCAAATAAACCACTGATGCTCCAGTGGGGCCTCAGGATCTGCTTCTTGGGAATTCCAGGATAAGACACTGAGGGTTGTGGACCACTGTGTGATCTCATTTCCAGCTGGAAAAGTCTGCAGTGTGATCAGTGAAGTAGAGGTGTGGACTCGGTATCAGACAGGCATGGGCGTGAGCCCCCCCACCCCTGCTCACCAATTCTGTACAGAGAGCTTTCCTTCTCCAAGATGGCCACCAACAAGGCTTCTCATCCCTGTGTCCACACACCATTACTCTCATTAAGAGATGAAGTCTGTTTCTCCTCTCCTTGATTCTAGGCTGGCCCTATGACTTGCTTTGAGCTGGAGGCGGGGGAAGGTGATATTCCAGGACCTCTGAGCCCAGACCTTAAAAAGCCTAGCTTCTACTCTTTTGCCCTTTTGGAAGACAGCTGTCATGTAAAAGCCCTGCCACCCCGCTGGAAAAACTGGCCTGGAAAAAGAGGGCCCAGCCAGTTCCCAGTTATTTTCAGGGGGTGGGTACTGGGAGCTTCTGAGATGTCCAGTTGAAAATGTCAAAAGGACAGTAAGATATAATTAACACTTTTGTATTTCTCTGCAGAACCAAGACCTTGCCTGGCACTTTGGCTTAAAAGCTGCGTTGTGCCATCAGAAGAGCTCACAATTGTAAACGGGCAAGGCTGTATGCGTGTACGGGTACGCGTGTGTGTGGTGTGTGGGCTAAGTGTTTGAAACAGGCTGTGCAGTTTCCTGTGCCCTCACGGCCTCCCTCCTACAGACCAGGCCTCAGCCACACCTGCCCCCGCGATGCCCAGACTGCGAAACCATCAAGCCTCCAGCACCGCCAGGACCTCCCTCTGCCAGCAGCTAATGTAACACTTGGGACCAACGCGGGAAGCCTTTGGAACCATCCCGGTGCTAGCTTCTCCTCTAATGCGACCGCGGCTCTCTTGGAGGAAGCCCTTCCCAGAGCCCCATGGAAGAGTCGCTGCTCAAGCTTGCATAAACGTCCCTCCACCTCACGGTCTGGAGCTTGGGTCACTAGTCTTCGTGGCTGAGCGTCGTCTGCTTCATCACACCACTGGACCCAGTACAGACAACCAGAAGTGGTGAGTCTAAGCCAGTCACAGACTTCCGGGTCTCTTGCAAGTGATTGGTGTAGGAGTGAACATGTGACTCAATTCTGGCCAATGAGATATGAGGGCAGGTCTGCTCAGGAAGTTCTGGGAAAGGATTCTTTGCTCCTTCTGGAAAGGAGACCCTGAAAGCTTTGGCTTATCTCTACTAATGGCGGGCCTGGCTGATTTGTGGAGCTTCTTGCTGCCAGCATCTTGGAATTATGAGGATCAACAATGACTAGAGTAAGCTGAGGCAGAGAGATAGGAGGAAACTTGATAATATGATTATATTACTGAGTCCTATTAACCTGGAAGTGAAAGACCTTACCTGCCTCCTGAGAAACCTATACTCAGGTCAAGAAGCAACACTTAAAACCAGACATGGAACAATGCTAAGTCACTTCAGTCATGTCCAACTCTTTGCAGCCTTATGGACTCGGAGCCCACCAGGCTCCTCTGTCCATGGGATTCTCCAGGCAAGGATGTCGGAGTGGGTTGCCATGCCCTTCTCCCAACCCAGGGATGGAACCTGTCTCTTATCTCTTATGTCTCCTGCATTGGCAGGCGAGTTTTTTACCACTGGCGTTACCAATCAGTTCAGTTCAGTTCTGTCACAAGTCATGTCCGACTCTGCGACCCCATGGACTGCAGTCTGCCAGGCTTTCCTGTCCATAGCCAACTCCCAAAACTTGCTCAAATTCATGTGCATTGAGTCAGTGATGTCATCCAACCATCTCACACTCTGTTGTCACCTTCTCCCACCTTCAGTGTTTCCCAGCATCAGGGTCTTTTCCAGTGAGTCAGTTCTTCTCATCAGGTGACCAAAGTATTGGAGTTTCAGCTCCAGCATCTGTCCTTCCAATGAATATTAAGGACTGATTTCCTTTAGGATGGACTGGCTGGATCTCCTTGCAGTCCAAGGGACTCTCAAGAGTCTTTGCCAACACCACAGTTCAAAAGCATGAATACTTCTGCACTCAGCTTTCTTTATAGTTCAACTCTCACATCCATACATGACTACTGGAAAAACCATAGCTTTGACTATATGGACTTTTGTTGGCAAAGTAATGTCTGTGATTTTTAATATGCTGTCTAGGTTGATCATAGCTTTTCTTCCAAGTAGTAATTTCATGGCTGCAGTCACCATCTGCAGTGATTTTAGAGCCCAAAAAAATAGTCTCTTGCTGTTTCCATTATTTCCCCATCTATTTGCCACAATGGACTGGTTCAAAATTGGGAAAGAAGTACATCAAGGGTGTATATTGTCACCCTGCTTATTTAACTTTTGCCAGGAGAAATATCAACAACCTCAGATATGCAGATGATACCATTCTAAGGGCAGAAAGCAAAGAGGAACTAAAGAGCCTTTGATGAGGGTGAAAGAGGAGAGTGAAAAGGCTGGCTTATAACTCAACATTCAAAAAACTAAGACCATGGCATCCAGTCCCATCACGTCATGGCAAATAGATGGGGAAATAGTAGAAATGGCGACAGATTTTCTTTTGTTAGGCTCTTGAATCACCGCAGATGGTAACTGCAACCATGAAATTAAAAAACACTTTCTCCTTGGAAGGAAAGCTATGACAAACCTAGGCAGTATATTAAATAGCAAAGCCATCACTTTGTCGACAAAGGTGTGTTTAACAAAGCTATGGTTTTTCCAGTAGTCATGTATGGATGTGAGAGTTGTACCATAAAGGAAGGCTGAGCACCGAAGAATTGATGCTTTTGAACTGTAGTACTGGAGAAGACTCTTGAGAGTCTCTTGGACAACAAGGAGATCCAATCAGTCAATCCTGAAGGAAATCAACCCTGAATATTCATTGGAAGGACTGATGCTGAAGCTGAAACTCCAATACTTTGGCCACCTGATGCAAGGAACCAACTCACTGCTAAAGACCCTGATACTGGGAAAGCCTGAAGGCAGGAGGAGAAGGGGCAACAGAGGATGAGATGGTTGGATGGCATCACCAGCTCAATGGACATGAGTTTGAGCAAACTCCAGGAGATGGTGAAGGACAAGGAAGCCTGGTGTGCTGCAGTCCATGGGGTTGCAAAGAGTAAGACAAGACTTAGCAACTGAACAATGAAAAACAACATTAAGCTGAAAGCTCTTTTACTTCTGGATGTATAATACGAGGGTGTGTTGTTTGTTTCTTACCTTTAGTCACCCTCGTGAGGCAACCCTAGGCTTCTTTCCCACGTCCAGGGGAGGCTTCCCTGGAGGCCTCCCCTGTGCACTCAGTCACCTGTGTCAAGCCAGAGGGTCAGAGTCCCCCTTGGGTGTCCTACTGCCAAAATCTGCCTGCCAGGTTGAATACTCACTGCAGAACAGATGTGGGTTCAGGTTTTGGTGTCACCCCTTCCTCACTGTACTGCCCTGACTTGTCTATCGTCATCCTCTCTGAGCTTCAGTTTGTCTGTCTGCAGAATGGGGGCAACACCTCTCCCACAGGGTTGGCAGGAGAATCAAATGCGAGAGGCTTATTACACGGTCCAGAGTAGGAGTCTGTGGTCCATTCCTTCCTCTGTTCCTTCGCCATGATAGCCGTGGGCTCTCTCTCGTCATTACAGTCCCTATCTTCCTGGAAGTCCCAGTGCCTGACTGTTTCATTGCCCCATGGACACACTGGTGGGCACTGGTGTTTAGAACGTGTACCTCACAGTGCTATGAGATTCCTGCCTAAGCTCGGCTCTCTTGTCCTCTCTGTTCAACTCCAACCTGACAGACCAGTGAAAGTTATCTGTTTGGTCCTGTAGACAACCAAAATAGAAGCTCCAATCCAGCTACCCTGGATACAGCTTTTCACTATCTTTAGAAGACACAGGTAGTGATGGGCTCTCTTCAAATTCTCTCTAGTAAAGGAAGGAGTCTCAGAAGCTAGATGTTGAGTCCCTTCATCCAGGTGTGTGGTGGCAGAAGGAGGCATGATAATAAACTGGGGGATGGTGGAATGCCCCCCTTTGCCATGCAGAAAGCTGTTTGCTAATCGCACCTGTACTGCACTCCAGCATATTTTGCTCAGATTAATGGGAGCCATGGTTTAAGAAAAATCTACTCAGGGACTTCCCTGGTGGTCCAGTGCTTGGGAGTCCACCTTCCAGTGCAGGGGACATAGGTTCAATCCCTGGTCAGGGAACTAAGATCCCACAAGGGGCAGGGCAACTAGGCCCACTCACTGCAACTACTGAGCCCACACGTTCTAGAAGCACCACAATGAAGATCCTTCGTGCTGCAACTAGGACCTGATGCAGCCAAGGAAGTAATTTTTTTAAAGTGTTAAGACAGCACATCCAACACTGCCAGAGCTCGAAACCACTCTGCAAAGCTGAGATTGTTGTGTCCCCTTTATGAATGAGGAAACGGAAGCTGCAGAGAGGGTTAATAGTTTGTCCAAAGTCGCTCAGCTGCAGAGTGCCCGCCCCAAGCTCTGCTCACAACACCAGACTGTCTCCACCTCAGTCACGGACAGTTCTCATCCCTGCCTCCTGTCCCTGGCCTCCGTGGGTTCTGGCAGGCACATCTGGTTAAAGTGAAAATCACTCAGTCATGCCCAACTCTTTGCAACCCCATGGAATGTAGCCTGCCAGGCTCCTCTGTCTATGGAATTCTCCAGGCAAGAATACTGGAGTGTTCTTTCCACTGCCGTTCCGTTTTCCAGGGGATCTTCCCAACCTAGAGATCAAACTGGCATCTTCTGCATTGCAGGCAGATTGTTTACCATCTGAACCACCAGGAAAGCCCAAGAGTACTGGAGTGGGTAGCCTATCCCTTCTCCAGGAGATCTTCTCGACCCAGGAATCATAACGCAGGGGCTCCTGCGTTACAGGAAGATTCTTTACCAGCTGAGCTACCAGGGAAGCCCTGACCCCTTTGAGACGCATTGTTGTTAAACAGACTCAGGGAACAATGCACCAAGTGTTCCCAGGGGCCCCTGTGTCTGTGTTGACTGGGTTCCCACCTTGATGCCTACTTCTTAGTCTGACCTTTGCCCTGCTAAAAAAAAAAAAAATCAGAAAGCATCTGGGACATACAAGCAGAGTCTTCCCCAGGCCACCTGTTGATCTCCATCAGCCAGTCACCATCCCTCAAGCCTTCTAACTGGCCTGTGCTTCCAATCACCCTGCCACAAGGATGGCGTCCAGCACTGGGGCATGGGCCACTCCACTGTTTGGACCCTGGAGCTCAGAAAACCCTTCTGTCTTGTTTAAAGTCCCAGAATTCTGTTACTAGAGGTCCCCTTGAGAGTGTCCTGCCTTTACTGATGTTTCTCTGTCGATATCCAGCCTCCAAATATAAAGGCAGGAACCATCGCTCTGCAAAAAACGATACTCACCTAGATTACTAATGGAAGAATGGTCTTTACCCATCTTGCCCATTCCTACACTGCAAAGAGGAGACCTAGGCCCAGAAAGAGGAGAAAGCACAGGGTCTCCTTGACTCAGAGTAAAATCTAGAACTCAAATCAGGTGGTAGCTATCGATTATCAGGACATCTATTTGTGATTAGCAACTAGAATGGTTTATAGAAGCTAATGCTATAAAAATGTGGGGCTAGAGCACAATGGCCAGACTGGGACTCACCTAGATAGGTTTTTCACCACCTAAAAAAAGTATCCCTTCTTCAGGCAGACCTAGCTCCTCGCAAGGCAAAGGCCCAGCAACCAGACCAAGGACCAGATTTCAGGTCCTGCTTGCCCTTTCAGCTGAGCATATTTGTGCAGTGAAGCATCTGAACAACTGTACACGGCAGTCCTGCACATAAAACACTGAAGTTATTTGCTTAAGAGTCTGTTTCTTTTACCAGAATGAGGTCTTGAGAGGGGAGTTCTGTTTCATTAATCTTTGTATTGTTCCCCCTCTTGGCAAAAAGCCTGGCACACAGGGGCTCATGGAAGCTTGCTGAATTAATGAATGCATGAAAAAAAAAAAAGAGTGGATAAATAAATGATTCACTCTCCCAACTTCACTACTTCCCTTTTTAAATATTCACTTAAGCAACTCTCATCTATATCTTAGTTAACTTTCTATAAGTTTTAATAACATTCTCTGTATCAGGGTACCCATGCAACAGGGAAGCACCAACTTCTGCTTCTGTCCTCCTGACAGGAGTGCTAAGGAGATGGTTGGAAGTAACAACAGTTTTCTTATCTCCTTGGAGAAGGATCCAAGCTATTATTGGGATTTTATAGATGAGATCCCCACTGTTCTCCATAAACTCATGTGTTGGAGCTTCTGTCTCCCTGGTTCTGCATTGCTGACTGGCTGAGGTTATTCTGGGCATTTCTTCAAGTGTCACCGGTAACTTAGAACTCACCAGTGACAAGCTGGCAGATTCACTTACAGAATGCAGCTCTTGAAAATGACTAATGATGCTGCGAAGAGACAGGAGGCAGGAACCAGCAGTATTTGGTCTTCAGTTTAAGGCATAAATATCTGAAAACGAGAAATTCCTTGGAGCCAGCCTCCCAGATGGAACTTTTAGTACTTGGGTTACATAAAGAGTCACAGAAGTCGAGAGGTCAGGGCAGAGATGCAGCACTGCGGGGGTGAGGTGTCGGGGGACGGAGGGTGCTGGGCCCCCGGAAGGGTGAGTATCGCAGGGGGTGGGGTGGAGGGGGTTGAGGGCATGACCCAGTTGACTGTGAGTGGTGAGTGCTGAACTTCCTTCCATGCACTGTCCTGTAACCCTGCTGAGGTCAGAGCACAGTGCCAGGCACTGCAGGGAGGGTGGGGGAGGGTGGAGGGGACTTTGAATGTGGCAGAATTTCAAAAATGAGCAAATCAGTGGTACTTTATAATACTGCAGGGCTTCCCTGGTGACTCAGAAGGTAAAGAATCCACCTACAATGCAGGTTCGACACCTGGGTTGGGAAGATTCCCTGGAAAAGGGAATGGCAATCCACTCTAGTATTCTTGCCTGGAGAAACCCATGGATGGAGGACCCTGGCCAACCACAGTCCAAAGGGTTGCAGAGTCAGATACAACTGAAGTGACTGAGCACCATGATACTGCAGATTCATTTGAAAGAGAAAACCTCATAAAGTGGTGTGAGAGGAATCTCCCCTTTCTCCTCTCCCAAGAGCCAGCAGGGCTGTCTTTGAGGTCTGCCCTCGAGCAATGGGGAGAGGCTTTTAATCTTTCAAGACTAGGCTCTGGGTGTGTACAGATGTGAGAGTTGGAGCATAAAGGAGGCTGAGCACCAAAGAATTGATGCTTTGGAACTGTGATGCTAGAGAAGATTCTTGAGTCCCTTGGACAGCAAGGAGATCAAACCAGTCAATCCTAAAGGAAATCAACCCTTAATATTCATTGGAAAGACTGATGGCTGAGGTTGAAGCTCCAATCCTTTGACCACGTTATGCAAAGGGCTGACTCACTGGAAAAGACCCTGGTGCTGGGAAAGACTGAGGGTAGGAGGGGAAGGGTTCAACAGAGGATAAGATGGTTGGATGGTATCACTGACTCAATGGATATGAGTTTCAGCAGACTCTGGGAGATAGTGAAGGACAGGGAAGCCTGGTGTGCTGTTGTCCATGGGGTTTCAGAGTCAGACACGACTGAGTGACTGAACAACAACAACATATTTTGTTAGACTTATATCTAGGTGTATGGGCTTCCCTGATGGCTCCGTGGGTAAAGAATCTGTCAGCAAATGGCTTAGCAGGGAGTGTGCGCGCGTGCGCGGGCTGCGACTGGGGCCTGCTCAAGCCCGCTGGGCACGTGGGGGCTAGCACGTCGCTCGCCGCCGTCCCGCTGCATTAAAAAAAAAAAAAAAAGAATCTGTCAGCAACGCAGGAGATGCAGGTTTGACCCCTGGGCCGGGAAGATTACCCTGGAGCAGGAAATGGCAACCCAATCCAGGATTCTTGCCTGGAAAATCCCATGACAGAGGAGCTTGGCTGGCTTCAGTCCAAAGTGTCGCAAAGAGTCGGACACAGCTGAGCACAGAGGGGTGTGTGTGTATGTGTGTGTGTGTGTGTGTGTATACACACACCTAAGTGTGACCTGTTTACTCAACTGGGCTAAGGGATGCTCAGATGGCCTGGGTGTGTCTGTGATGGTGTTTCTGGAAGAGATTAGCATTTGAATCAGTAGACTGAGCAAAGAGCATAGACTGCCCTCAGAAATGCTGGTAGGTATCATCCATCTGTGGAGGTCATGAATAGAACAGAAAGGTAGAGGAAAGATGAATTTTCCCTCTGTCTGAGCTTGGACATCTATCTTCTCTGCCCTTGCATATTGGTTCTTAGGCCTTCAGAATCAGACAGGGTCTTACACTGTTGGCTCCATTGGTCCTCAGGGTTTGAATTCAGACTAAATTCTACCACCAGCTTTCTTGGTTCTGCAGACTAATACACTAAGCCTTTCTCTCTCTCTCTCTCTCTCTTTGCAATAGTAAATAACACTAGTTTTAATCTTGTTTTTCATGTATTTACTGCAATTTTATAGAAATGCAATTGATTTTTGTATATTGATCTTGTATCCTGTGACCTTGATGTACTCATTTATTAGTTCTAAGATTTTTTTCTCTTTGTAGATTCCTTGGGATAGTCCATGAGACCATCAAGTCATCTGCAAATAGGTATAGTTTTATTTTTACCTTTCTGACATATATCCATTCTATTTCCTTTTCTTGCCTTTGAGCTATGTAGGACTCCCTGTACTATGTTGAATTGTTCAGATAAGAGTTACTGCCAGTTCTGCCACTTCCCTGGTGGTCCAGTGATTAAGACTTCATCTTCCAATGCAGGGGGTGCGGGTTTGATCCCTGGTTGGGGAGTACTCTTGCCTGGAAAATCCCATGGATGGAGGAGCTTGGTAGGCTGCAGTCCATGCGGTCGCTCAGAGTCAGACATGACCGAGCAACTTCACTTTCACTTTCACTTTCATGCACTGGAGAAGGAAATGGCAACCCACTCCAGTGTTCTTGCCTGGAGAATCCCAGGGACAGGGGAGCCTGGTGGGCTGCCGTCTATGGGGTCACACAGAGTCGGACACGACTGAAGTGACTTAGCAGCAGCAGTAGCAGTGGGGAGCTAAGATCCCACATGCCTCTTGGCCAATATACAAAAATAATAAAGAGTTTATTCTAGTGATGCAAGGTAGGTTCAGTATTTGAAAGTCAATCAACCATATTAACAACCTATCATATTAATAATTCATCATATTAATATGCTAAGGAAAAAAATCATTAAAAATTCACATTTTAATATCAACCAGTACCCAAAAAGCACTCATTTTAATGTATATTTGCCTTTATGACTCGCCCACCTATTGGAGAATGGTCAATAAAGAAACCCATAGAGTTTGATTTTGAGATGTCAGAATCCTTTGACCCTCTTAGGTGACCATGGGGAAGGGTAAACGCGCTGCTAAAGACAAGGTGGGCGGTGGGAAGATCTTTACATTCTGGACATAAAAACCCAGTGCCATTTTGGACTTGAGTCCCGGTGTCCATAGAGCTTGGAGGAAAGTGTTGGTTCTAAGAAGAAGCACAAAGCTCCCCTCTGCTCCTCAGTGCTCAGAATTGCTGTAATTCAGTCTCCTGCAAGAGAAAGTCCATGCTTTTATTTAGGAAGCCAGGTACCAAAATTCACACCAGGAAACATCAATAGAATTGGAAGGTTTGGACAGTCTGAAGCAAAAGTCTCTTATTTCCCACATGGACCTGCGACCAATGAACTAGCTGGTTGAAGACCAAGAGGTCCCAAGTCGTAGGCAAACATCAACCCACCATGGCTAAGAAGAAACTCCTCGCCACCAGATTCAACCTTCTTCCCTGACAGATGGCAGATAGCAACCAGTGACCCAGAAAAAAATATGAATAGCCCCAAAGCTCAGACTTTGTTGTGATATGACTCTGGGTTCTGCCCTCAGGTTCATGCACAAAATGGCCTTTTGTGTACCTCTGTCATATCTGTCATCCAGGGCAGACAGAACATCCCTCTGTGAGCCTCAGAAATCCTGTCCCAGGGACCAAGAGTGTTTTTTCACAATATGTCACACCCACTGGATGTGAGGGAGGGACATAGCAGGGCAGCAATCAGCACCTACCGCAGAAACTCTGGGGAAACCCTGAAGTTGCTGTGTTTGGATGTGACCTGCCACACACTGGCATGTCATTCCAGGCAGTCAGTTCCCCTTTCTGAGCCCTCATTTCTTTACCTGTCAAATAAGGTTGGCAGGAAGAGGGATTTCCAAGAAAGCCTGCATCATCAACAAGGGATGGTTCCAGCTTTTTTAATACTTATTTCTAATTTTTAAAATTTATTTACCTGGCTGTGCAATATCTTAGTCGAGGCATGCAGGATCTAGCTCACTAACCAGGAGTTGAACCCAGGCCCCCTGCACTGGGAGCTCGGAGTCAGTTGCTGGATCACTAGGGAAGTCCCCAGGGATGGCTCCAGTTTGAGCCACACATGGCACATACAGAAGGCAAAGCCATTCTGTTCACATCCCTGGTACTGAAACAACTCTGGAAATGGAAGACAAATGTCTACTGTGTTCTAGCCATAATCTTTTAGATTCATTTGTGATAGAGCTCAGTCTATACCAACTTAGACTCTGAAGCTGACCTGGGGATTCATTTTCAGGCTCTGGGCCATGAAAAAAGGCTCCTCCTTCTTGCCCGTGTATTCCAGGAATTGTACTAAGTGTATGGTTTGATATATACACTACTATGTATAAAACAGATAACTTGGGACTTCCCTGGTGGTCCAGTGGCTAAGACTCTGTGTTGCTAATGCAAAACATTGGTTCAATCCCTGGGTTCAGTCCTTGGTCAACAAACTAGATCCCACGTGCCACAACTAAAAGATCCTGCATGCTGCAACTAAGACTCAGTGCTGTCAAAATAAATAAAATGTTTTTTTAAAAAAACAGATGACTAATAATAACCTACTGTAGAGCACAGGGAATGCTCAATGATCTACTCAGTGCACTGGGGTGAACTAAATGGGAAGAAAGTCCAAAAAAGAGGGGATATAGTATACGTACAGCTGATTCACTTTGCTGTGCAACAGAAACTAACGCAACATTGTGAAACAACTATACTCCAATAAAAATTAATTTTAAAAATATTTCTTAAAAGTGTAAGATTTGGAAGGGTGGAGACATCCTAAAAAGTTATCAGATGATTATCCAATTTGGTCGCCTCAGCTATAATGAGAAATTCCTTCCTTGGTTTTTCTTTCTTTATTTAAAATATGGAAAAGAGTCTGATGATACTAGATTGATTTTTAGACCCATCTGAATTCCATGTCTTAAAATCCTCTCTTATTTTGGACTCTGCACAAAGAGACCCCCCAAAAATCTATACGCAATCTTGGGACAACAATTCTTCATCTAATAACTCAGTATAATCTCTCCTCCAGAACAGTCTAGAACTGTGCCACACAAATAGATAAACTCTCTAAGTTGCTGAAGATTTGTCTCCTCTTTTAAGCACCACGTGGTTTTGACTGAAGCCATCTCTCAAACTTCTTTGCATGTCCCTGTCTTATTTCTTTAGTAGAGTAACTTTTTTATTACAAAAAGTAGAAAATTCAGATTAAAAAAAAAAGAATACTGAAGGAAAATGGAATCAAAATGAGAAGCAGAGCACATATGCCTCTTCCCCTCCCACTCCCCTAAAGTGATTCAAAAGATCAGATTAGCTCGGCCTGATTCCAATGAAGGGGGTGGGAAATCTTTGAGTTACCGTTCCTATTCCTCCACTGTCCATGGAATTCTCCAGGGAAGAATGCTGGAGTGGGTCCACCATTCCCTTCTCCAGGGTATCTTCCTGACCTGGTAGCTCAGATAGTAAAGAAACTGCATGCAATGCAGGAGACTTGGGTTCGATTCTTGGGCTGGGAATATCCCCTGTGGAATATTAGAAAGGAATGGCTACCCACTCTAGTATTCTTGCCTAGAGAATTTCGTGGATAGAGATACTTGGCAGGATACAGTCCATGGGGTCTCAAAGAGTGGGACACGACTGAGCAACCAGCACTTTCACATTACTTTTTCACACTTTCCTATTCCTCTATGGTCATGAGTAAATCCTAGCCCTCTGTATGTCATAAAATGTATCGAGTTGCTAGATATTTGTCAAACTCCATATGCTGTGAACAGAGCATGTATCTTCTTTCCCAGAAGCCTCAGAACAATCACCTAATTGACCACATGCAGGGCATGATGATGAGGCCAGATTTCAAAATAGTTGGTAAAGCAGTAAGAAACAGAAATCACTGGGATAAGAACAGACATGGGAGGGTGGAATAAATTGAGAGGTACCTCCTGCGAAGAGTTGACTCATTGGAAAAGACTCTGATGCTGGGAGGGATTGGGGGCAGGAGGAGAAGGGGACGACAGAGGATGAGATGGCTGGATGGCATCACCGACTCGATGGACGTGAGTTTCAGTGAACTCCGGAAGTTGGTGATGGACAGGGAGGCCTGGCATGCTGCGATTCATGGGGTCGCAAAGAGTCGGACATGACTGAGCGACTGAACTGAACTGAACTGAACTGAATGACGCACACACACTACCATGTGTAAAATAGATGGTTAGTGGGAAGCTGCTGTAGCACAAGGAGCGTAGCTCTGTGCTCTGTGATGACCTCGGGGGTGGGACGGGAGGCGAGGAAAGGATGTCCAAAAAGGAGGGGGCATACATACATACCACTGATTCGCTTTGCTGTACAGCAGAAACTAATACTATATTGTAAAGCAACTATATCACAATTAAAAAAAAATAACAGACAGAACAATAGGACAAAAAGCAAGTATAGTCCTAAGTATTGACAAGAATTTGATCCCTGATAAAGATGCTACTCCTTGTCAGTGGTAGAATTTGGATTATTCAATCAAGGGTATTGGGACAACTTGCCAGCTCTTTGGGAAAAATTGATAATAAGCAAGGCCCCCAACCTCACTCTTAATGAATTAAAAGCATAAATAGAAAAAATAAAATTGAAAAAATGAAGGAGAAAATATGGGCACATATGTTTCAATCTTGAAGGAACTGGCACAAGAGGGCAGGAGATCTAAAATAAGAAAACATAAAGAAAAAGATATATTTATCTGGACCCAAGTTTTAAAATTTCTTACAACCCAAATAAAGACATATAAAATATATAGTTGCGAATGGATGCTCAGTCACTTCACTTGTGTCTGACTCTTTGTGACCCCATGGACTATAACCCCCAGGCTCCTCTGTCCATAGCATTCTCCAGGCAAGAATACTGAGGTGTGTTGCCATGCTCTCCTCCAGGGGGTCTTCCAAACCCACATCTCCAGCATTGCAGGCAGATTCTTACCACTGAGCTACTGGGGAAATCCCTGCAATATATAGATACATAGCATTAAAGACAAGCAACAAACTGTGGAGATTATTTGCAACACAGATTAAAACTGATGGTTAGTATCAATATCCAGGACTGACAAATAGATGGAGAAATGGATACTCTCATCTCTGTGGACAGCCATGTCAAGAATAAAAGCTCTCTTTGGAAATCTATTAATAGGTATTAATGTTTCAAATGGATGTTTCATTAACCTAGAAATTTCAGTTTTTAGCTTAAGGGAGGGAAATGTATCTACAAAGATACTAATTACATCATTATTCCAAAAGCTTAGAGAAGGGCATGGCAATCCAGTATTTCAGTATTCTTGCCTGGAGAATCCCATGGATAGAGGAGCCTGGAGCGTTACAGTCCATGGGATTGCAAAAGAGTCAGACACAACTGAAGTGACTTGGCACAGAATGGCACGGCACGGCATTCCAAAAGCTGTGACTTGAAGACAACCCAAATGCCAAATCAAAGAATCTGTTGATTAAAATCTGTAGTAATATTTGATTAAAATTTGCAGTAATATTGAGACAAACCTGGAACCCTTTGCAGCAGTGCTTGCACCTGGACACACCTCTCCTCCAGCAACAAAATACAAAGAAACTGTATGGAACTAAAAATAACTGCATGCATGTGTAGTTGGGGCAAATTCTGGACCAAAAGAAACCAAAACCCCCAACTACCACTTTTGACGAGCCTGGAGCAAAAGCAGGATACTGCATATGCCCCCTGTACACAGCACCAGCTAAGGGGTGGGCAAACCACCTAAGCCACCCCTCCAGCCCAATCCTGGACACAGCCCTACCCTCACCCCATATAAGGAACCAGCTTGTCCCCCAACCCATGCCAGGGAGCAAGCAAGGGAACCTGTTGTTTGTTCTCACCCTGCTCTCTCCCACTGCAGCAGGGACCTCGATAAAGCCTCGCCTAAATCGCTTGTCTGGCCTCTAATAAATTTCTATTGATTAAGAAGGCCAAGAACCCTAGTTCATAATGATATGAAAATATGTCCTCACATGCTGTTAAGTAAAGAGAGATGATAAAATAGCATGTGTTTCAGAATCCCATTTTGGTATATATATTAGCAACGAGGAAAGTCAAGGACATTAAATAGAAAAGAAGAAAATCAATGGAGGAGTAATCTCTTTACTTTCTGTATTGCCTTAATACTTTACAAAACGCCTGCATTACATTTATAGTCCAACAGTATAATAAAGCTATTCTCACTGGTCAGAAAGTAAAGGTATAAACCCCTCACATCTACATGTGGATCCTGGAGCAAAGCTAACAACTGAGCCCAAAGTTGGAGGAATGAATCCCCATCGGCAAAGCCTCTGTTTCCAAAATTCCTCTGACTCAACATATTAAATTCTTCATTTTTTTAGGTGATGTGAAAAGTACATTTTTCTTTCGGAGTATGTTGCCAAAAGACCAAGGTTTCTCTAAATGTTACACCTACACCACACACACACCTCTCATGTGTACATCACACCACACTTACACACACACACCCCAAAGACTCCCTCTTCCCAGGGCCTAAAGGCAGGTCAGACCCATACAACTCCCAGGTCAACAAATGCCCAAGCTGAGCACTCTTCTGAAGCCCCGCAGAAATCTCCCCATGAAGATTTACTAGGATTTTGGACTAAGCAATGTCCATGTCACTAGCTAGTCATTTCTAAATGCAGATCTCAAACTCACCAAAATACTCTTTAATCCTCCTTATTGTTTCCTTATCTGCAGAGACCTCAGCCCAGAGAGCTGGAAGTTGGGAGACCCAGAGAGCAAGTCCTCTGCGATGAGCTGTAAAGTCGAGCAGTCAGGATCCCCATCATAGCGTCGCCCTACGAGATTCTTTGCAAATGTTGCTTCTACTCTCCAGCCTCAGTTTCTCCATCTGTGAAACAGGGTTATTAACACTTGTCCAAAAGCCTTATGGAGAGGATGGAATGAAACAATGCAAAGCCCAGATGCACTTGTGAGGTCTTGTGGGCATCTTTTCCACCTATGGGGAAGAGTTGGTCTCTGGCCTGGTAGACAGCACACACCATAGCTAGACATGCTCATCTCTGCCTGCTATGGCAGGACATGCCTACCTGCTCCCTGGCACCCCCAACCCCAACCCAAACTGCAGCCGATGTCTCCTTAAGCAGCTCCCCTGAGTGCCTTCCAATGGTCCTGAACTCTGGCTGGAGACCAGGGGGATGACCAGAGAGAGGGCCCCTTCATAGGCTCTGCTCAGGTTTCTGCCAATGGAGATTAGAGAGAAAGCAGTGTGTTTGCAGCTCAGATGGACATAATTAAAGTGCTAGGGCTGCGGTCACCTCCTCCCCGCCACATGAATACTTTGAGCCACATCCAGCCTTCCAGTGTGCCATCCAGGTTTGGAACTCAGGTACCATAGGTCTCTCTGGCCACAGCAGCCTCTAAGCAGACTCAATCTTTTTTTTTTTTTTTTTAATCAGAGTATAGTTGTTTTTGAATGTTGTGTTAGTTTAAAGTTTCAACGTTAGTTTCACTTTGTGGCTGTACCACAAAGTGAATCAGCCATAGGTATAGGTATACATATATCCCCTCCTCCTTGAACCTCCTTTCTATCCCCTTCCCATCCCACCCCTCTTGATCGTCACAGAGCACCTAGCTGAGTTCCCTGTGCTATACAGCAGTTTCCCTCTAGCTATCTGTTTTACACACAGTAGTGTATATATGTCAATTCCAATCTCCCAGTTAATCCCCCCTCCCCTTCCCTCACTGTCTCCACATGTCAAGCAGACCCAATCTTGGCTCTGGTCCACATGAGAGAGACCCCCTTTTAGGATAAAGGCCAAACCCTCTGCAACACAGCAACCAGTCATTCAACTCTACATAGCCAGTGGGGAGAGACCACCAAGTTCAAATCCTGCCCCTGCCACTGTCCAGCCGAGTGACTCTGAACAAGTCACTCAACTACCCCAGGCCTCCATTTCCCCCTTCTGTACCATGAGGGGAGAGGGAAGGGGATGGTCACTACTCCTAGAGCTGTGTGAGGATTAAATGGCTTAGTCAGTCTGAAACACTTAGAACAGTGCCCCTTCCCTGAAGTTCCCTTGGCCTCTGTATCAGGCTTCCTAAGAGAAGAGTTTAGAGGAAGAGAGACTGGATTAAGAAACTCACTCCTGGAAACTCTGCTTTCACAAAGAAGGCAGAAGAGAAGTAAAGGTGGTCGCAGTGCAGGGACCTTCTTGGAAAAATCGAGACTAAATGAAGAGTTTTAGCCATCCCCCTTCTTTGCTTTCATTATTCGTGAAGAAAAATCCTTAGAGTTCCCAAGCCCGAGCGTGGGAACTGAGAGGCAAGAGTAAGGCTAACTCGGTCAGTTCCTCCCTCGGAATGGTACCCATCTTAAAAAGGCAGGCTTTCGCCACTGTGCCCAGGACCGGGGCTGTTCCAATTTAGGTACGTGGATTTCCCAGGGCCTTCCCAGAGCTTATTCCCAGGCCCTTCCCTCTCTCCAGACCAGGGTGAGTGGGTGTGGGGTGTGTGTGTTGGGGGGGGGGAGTGTTTGTGTGTGTGTGGTATGTGGATGTGTCTGTGTGTTGCGCGTGCAAGGGAGGGAGGTGGGGTGTCAGATTCTATACTGAAAAATGGTGCCCTTCCTTCCTTCCTCCCGAAGGCTGCGCTCCCGCCTGTCCCCGGTGCAAACAGGCCAGGCCGGGCTGGGGGGCGCCGCTCCCGGCCTTAGCCCGGCCGGTACCCTCTGCGGCAGACGACGGTGCGCGATTCCAGCTCCAGCGCCCCGGCTTCCCGGCGGCCGGCGCGCCCTCCCGGTGCAGCAGGCGGGCGCTGTGACGTTCCCGGATAAATGCCGTGTAACTGTGTAGGCGAATGCGAGCTAAAAATAAGAACGGAAAATCTATCATTAAGGTATCATTGCGCCAGCGCAGCTATTTGAAGGCTCCCATGGTCCCTGGCGCCTGCGTTTGAAGCCCGCCTTCAGGCTTTGGAGGGTATTTGCAGAAAACTGCCAGCAGCGGCTCGCTAGCCAGACCTCGGGGCGCAGGGGTGGCGCCGGTAATTATGGCAACACTCAAAATAAATTAAAATAAATGCTCACGTCCCCCCTCCATATCTCCGCCTGTATTGTCCTCAGGTCGCTGGGGAAGCCACCAGAAGTAGGATTGGATGCTGAAATGATGTGACCTGGTCGGTTACGCAAATATTAGAACTGAAAGCTCTTTCAGATCCATTTCGCCATCCACCTTCCTCCCTCCACCTCGGAAAAGAAAAATAAAGTACCAGGAGGAAGCCTCTGGAGGAGAAAATGACAAATGTTACTTAACCCCAGGTCTACAGTGCGCTGCGGCGGGGCGCAAAGACGCCGGCTCCCAGGATGGCGAGCCTCTGGTGTTCCTTGGGTTAAACGAAAATTGATCTGATTTGTTAACACCCAAAGAGAAGAAGAGGAGATCGGGGGAGGGAGGACAGGATTTGTGTTTGTGCGTGTGCGCGTGTGTCCGGGGAGAAGGAGGAGGTGCCAAGGTGCAGCCTGCGCGCGGCTCTGCGCCTCGGCGGGCTGCGTGCGTGTGTCCCTGTCCGCGCTGCTGAAACGGGCTCTTCGAGGGATCAGCGTCACATGACTCCGCCTGCCCCTCGCCAGCGCGCAGCTCGCCAGTCCCTCTGTTTGTCCGGCGCCGGGGGAGGGTCGGGAGGCATCTCCAGGGCCCGGGGGCTCTGCGGAGTTGAGAAGAGGTTCTGGAGGGGAATGGTACATCTGGATTCCAGCAGCCGCGGCTCAGCGCCAGATCCTGGACTGTAGAGATTTGGGGGGGAGGGGGAGAGCGCGAAGGAGCGAGCGCCAGAGAGAGGCAGAGCACAGCGCGCACGGACCGGGGCTGCCGGGTTCCGCGCGGAGAAGATGTAAGCGCGTGGAGTCGAGCTGGCCTCCGAGCACCATGCAGAAGGGGATCCGGCTGAACGATGGCCACGTCGCGTCCCTGGGGCTGCTGGCGCGCAAGGACGGAACGCGCAAAGGCTACCTGAGCAAGCGGAGTTCGGACAACACAAAATGGCAAACCAAGTGGTTCGCGCTGCTGCAGAACCTGCTCTTCTACTTCGAGAGCGACTCGAGCTCGCGGCCCTCGGGGCTCTACCTGCTGGAGGGCTGCGTCTGCGACCGCGCGCCCTCCCCCAAGCCTACGCTCTCGGCCAAGGAGCCGCTGGAGAAACAGGTGAGGCCAGCGCCGGGCGTCCCTCTACTTTCGGCGCCCTCGGAGAGATGGGAGGGTTGGCCTAAGCGGGCTGTAACCCGCGGTGGCCAGAGGGGCCCGGGACTGCAGGCAGGGAGCGGGTGTGGGCTGCGGCTGTCCTGCACCGGGCGAGCTCGGCAGGAGGCGGGCACAGAGCGGGCGAGACGCGGCGATGCGGAGGGAGACGCGGTTTGGAGAGAGATGGGGTGCCTCAGGACAGACAGAAACAATGAATGTAGAAGCACATCCAGCCAAAAATGGTGCTCCCACCCCGGAGAGCCCCGAACCAGGTAGCTGAATTTCCTCGCGCTTAGGCACGGGAAGGGTGAGACCGAGGCGTCCGAGCGCCGCGGCCCCTACCTCACCGCGGCGGGAGCGAAGACGAGCCAAGTTAGGGACTGCGCGCAGGGGTCGATTCGGTGCCATCGACCGGTGGTGAACTCCCAGCTGTCTCCACGCCCAAGCAACAAACCGAAGGGTTCCGGGGACCCTTTGACGCGCTGGGGCCGGATCTGGGGCCGGGGCCGCTGCGGAGGCCCTGGGACAAGTGGGCACATCTCTCACCCCCGCCCCCTGCGCCTCCGCCGCCGCCGCCGCCGCCGCCGCAGTCGCGCCTCTAGCGCTGCCCTGGGGTTTCCGGAGTTGCGAGGCTGAAAGCCCAGGCCTGGATGGACCGGGGATCGGGGCGCCGTGGAGGTGAGCTTTTGACGTGGGAGGATGGAGTAGGACCTGCGGCCGCCAAGTGAAAGCCGCAGACAGCCAGAGAGCGATTTTTATGCTTGCTGCGCTCTCCAAAGGCATCCATCCCGATGCCTCTGGGAAGGTAAAGTCAAAGATAGCCGATGCTAAAATATCACCGCTGCGAGGGACCTGCGATCCGACGGAACTAACCAGCTGGTTACTGCCTGGATGAAGACCGGAGGCCAAAAGAGAGAAATTTGCTTGCCCAGTGTCATCTCAGGAGTTAAGGCCACCTTAAGGTTCTGAGAAGAGAACTAAGGGCTCGAAAGCCATTACTGCAGGCAAACTGGCAGTGATTGAATTGAATTAAATAAAAGCATCCTTGAAGTCGCCCTCCTGATGGTCCAAGACAGAGCTCTGAGCTCAGACCCTGCAGCATGTCTCTTCCTCTCCTGCCCAGAGCCCATAGGTGTTGGAGATGAATTGGGAGGCTAGGAAAGGTGGACAGGAATATTTGAGGATGGATCTCTGAGAATGATGTGCCACCTGGCAGGTAGAAGCCCTCGGATGGCAAAGTGATGCAAAGAATGGGCAGCTCCTTAAGCTCAAGGCAAAAATTGGGCCTGGAAGACTCCCCTGGGAGAGGCAAACCCAGCCTGGGCCAGAGATGCTTTCTCAGCCCTTGACAACCTGCTCTTTGCCGGCCTTCCAGAACAGTACCAACACTTGCCGGCCAAAGTCCACCCATGGCCTGGAGTCCCAACTGGCGCCCATCCTCAACCTCTTATACCAGAGCACAGAGCTGAGCTCCCAGGCAGGCAGGGAGAAAGGGCTGGAGGAAACTGAGCTGCTATTGGGCTCATAGTGTCTGCTCTCAGCCCCATGGACCAGAAACAGGCCTGAGATGATTCACAGCTCTGCAACTTCCCGTCTGTGTGATCTCAGTTAACACACTAAACTTCTCTGAGCCTCTGTTTTGTAATCTACAAAGTGGAGGTAATAACACCTATCTTTCTGGGGTTTTGAGAACATGTATAATGTGTATGCAAGGATGCTCATGGTCCATTTTAGTTGATGTTTTAGTTTGAATCTGAATGATACCCACCTGGCCAGGGAGTAGAGACCTAACATAAAGTGTTGAAGCTGAAAGGAACCTCGGAAAGATCGTACGACCCACTCCTCCCATTTTACAGACAGGGAAACTTGGAGAGCAGATTGGGAAGAGAATTATCTACCTGATTCAGATTCCGTGGTAGAATAAAAGACCTAGAATTCATCCAGTGTCTAAGAATTCCTAAAAATGCCCTCTTACATTGATTCTAAATCATTCACCTTTGGGCTCAGGTGTTGAATCGTGCTAGCAGTGGATTATGAGAGGGATAGGAGTGCAAAGCCAATTGGTGGTGTCCTTGCGTGGTCCAAGCCATTTTCCCAGAAGAGCAGTGGTCAAGAGATCCTCCAGTATGGTCGTGAGAGTAGCCTTCCTGGCACAGGAGAACCAGAAGAGGGTTGAGAATAGTAGGTGGCCATCTGGTACTGTCCAGCTCAGGTGCAGATTTCTGTTAAAGACGTGTGCTTTGTCTTATACAGTTCTATAGATGGTCCATTTGACTCCAGGCCAAGTTTGGCTGCTCCTTTGCATTGCATGTGTCTATAAAAATTTATAGCTTTTTGTTTCCTAAATCTGTGAGTAAAATTGATGGTGCCAGCAGCAAATCAGTGTTTCTCCTTGAATTGTAGTCCCTGTGACACCTACAGCGCATCAACATGAGAGGCCCAGCTCCAAGCCATTCTGTGACTAGATTTGCCTTGCAAACCACAGGAAACCTTAATTCAAAACCAGCTGGCATGTGGCAGAGAACCCACATGTGAGGGACCACAAAAAGGCTATCAGTTTGACTGGACTGGCCAGGATCTAGAGAAGGCTTGATTTTAGCAGAATGTCATTTTTATCCAGGTCTAAGCAGGCAGCAGAGAAGGCCATGGCACCCCACTCCAGCACTCTTGCCTGGAAAATCCCATGGACAGAGGGGCCTGGTAGGCTGCAGTCCATGGCATCTCGAAGAGTCGGACACGACTGAGAGACTTCACTTTCATTTTTCACTTTCATGCATTGGAGCAGGAATTGGCAACCCACTCCAATATTCTTTCCTGGAGAATCTCAGGGACAGAGGAGCCTGGTGGGCTGCCTTCTATGGGGTCCCACAGGGTCAGACATGACTTAGCAGCAGCAGCAGCAAGCAGCCAGCACATCCACCTGGGAGGATCAGGGTTAGTTTCTCTAGAAATAAAAACCAAGTCATGGCTGGAAACTACCCAGTGGCAAGGATGCGTGCGGAATGAAGCACACAGTAGGTGCTCAAAAGGTACTTATGAAGCTGAACTTATTGGTGTATCCTTGTTAATTCCACACTCCATGCTTCAAGACTGACTGTACAGCAGTCCAGGCCCTGAGCTGTGCTGTAGGCCCAGGAAGCTTGGATGTCATAGTCCCCAACCCCCCAGGAAGATGAACACAGATAAAGATGTGTTAGAGCTGTGTAGGCTGTGAATATGCTCCAGTAGGATATGCAGGGGCTCTGGGAGTCCAGGCCACCCTAACATGATGCACTGTCCTCTGGCTGCTTCTGCACTGGTCTGACTGCCTCTGGTGCAGCCCTAACGTCTTGGAGCCCTGACTTGGGATCCCAAAGCCTCATAAAGTCACAGGGGCTCAGCCATGCTCCCCTGCCGACCAGCAGTTGCAAGCACTCCCTACACACTGGCCTGAGCCCTACTTGCTCAGTCCTGACCTCCTCGCCTCTGACCCTGTGGCCCACACACTGAAGACCAAGAGGCTCTGAACGTAAAATTTGGGTTCAGAAATTGACCCTGAGTGTTCTTTTTTTAAGGTTTTTTTAATGTGGACCATTTTTAAAGTCTTCATTGTATTTGTTCCAATACTGCTTCTGGTTTATGTTTTGGTCTTATGGCCACAAGGCATGTGGGAATCTAGTTCCCCGAACAGGGATCGAACCCATACTCTTTGCATTGGAAGGTGAAGTCATAACCACTGGACCACCAACCCTGAAGTGAAGTCCCAACCCTGGGTGTTGTTGCTCTGCTTTGGCATGGAGTCACCCCGCACTGGCTTTTTCTACTGTCATTCCCAGCTCTCTGAAACAGAGCTTCCAACCCCAACTTCTCAGGCATGGACTTGACCAAACCAACCCCAGGACTCCCTTATCACCCAACCAGGGAGGGTCAAAACGTAGACCCCAGGCTCTTCCTGATCCCTTCATCCAAAACCTCAGCACTGATGTAGGCAGAGGGTCCAGAAGCTGGGGGCCCACAGTACCTGTTGTCCACCCGTGGGTGCCTTTCCCTGGAGACCAGATGAAGGCCCTCTCCTGGTCCTCATTTCTGGGTGGCCTGGTGTCTCCATGTTAAAGACAGCTAAGCCCATGAGCATTCCCGCTTTGCAGATGAGGAAACAATCTCATTCGCACCACCGAGCAAGGTAGTGGCTGAAATGCTCTCTGGCTTTCTCTGCAGCGGCGCTGTCTTCACCACAAAGCCTGCCCTCCAATTGCTGTAGCTCATCCTGCCTCTTGGCCAATCAGAAAAGCACAAACCTGGATGCAGGGAAGTACTTCATACTCTAAAAGCAACACCCCTCAGACAGAGGGACATTACCTGCACACTCACACGTGGGGCCAGCAGCTCAGCCTGCCATACTTGCACCTCTGGAAGGACCAGCAGGGCTGTCCCCTTCTCTGGTTCCAGACCAGGGCCGGGCCAGGAGATGTGGGGCCCAAGAGTTCACTGTGGAGGGGACTCATGTCCCCACCCTGGCCCCCAAATATTTCTAGCACTGACACGAGGTTGAAGAGCCTCAATAATTACACCTTTTGTGTGTATGTGTGTGTGCATTCGGTTGTGTCCAACTCTTTGCAACCCCATGGATTACAGCCCACCAGTCTTCTCTGTCCATGAGATTTACCAGGCAAGAATCTGGAGTGGGTTGCCATTTCCTCCTCCAGGAATCTTCCTGGCCCAGGGGTCGAAGCTGAGTCTCCTGCACCTCCGGCATTGGCAGGCGGGTTCTTTATGAGTTTAGCCAGTGGGGAAGCCCTAGTGACACTGTAGTTGGGACACTTATTTGTGCAGTACACAATTTGGCTCTCGGTGTCAGGCTGATACCCAGTCCTGTGGATACAGAAAAAAATGAAATTGATTCCCTGTCTTTAAAGCTCACCATGGAGTAGAGCGCACCATAAACACCAAGTGCCAGAATTCTTCATACTCAGGAGTCCAGACTCTCTTCCCACACCTGCCTTGGGTCAGGAGCTCACAGTGTCAGGCTTGATATGTTAGACTTGCTCACATGATCCCTCCTTGCCCCACACCAGTACCTGGCCACATGGCAATCCTTGGGACTGAGCTTCTAGAGGGTAAACCTGACCACGTTCTAGGTCCCTGAGCATGTCACTGTCTTTCATTGCCTTTGGGAAAAAATGCAGGTTCTCCAGCATCACCCAAAGCACCCAGCAGGCTCCAGCCTCCACCTGCCCTGCCAGCCCTGCCCGATCCTCCCCTGCCCCTCGTTCCTCACCTGACCCCGCCTTCTCTTGCCCACCTCAAGGCCTCTGCAGAAGCTGCTCCCTATGCCTGGAATGATCCCCCCCCCCAGGTTTAGTGACCAACTTCTCCTCCTTCAAAGATCTCCTTTTAGGTCTTAGCCTAAAAGTCATCTCCTGAGCCCACCCACCCCCACCCTGTGGGAGCTAGTGACTGTGTCAGCCCCAGTTTCCCCATTGCAGGCTTGCACAGCCCTCTGTCCTTCATCCACATGGCTTATCAGGCTAGTCTTACTTGATGTATTTAGCTGGTGGTTTGTGAAGGGTCTTCCTTCTCTCTATAGAATGTAAAGGCTGGAGGACACGTCTTACATCCAGTCTCTTCCCCTCATCATCCTGACAGCGCCATGAGGTTATCCCTGAAAACTATTTTTGAGGTAACAAAACAGGCTCAGAGATGGTCAGTAACTTGTCCAAGATTACAGAGCACATACTTGGCAAAGCTAGCCTGTGAACCCAAGGCCATGCATGTGTGCAGTTGTATCCAATTCTTTGTGACCCCATGCACTATAGCCCGCCAGATTCCTCTGTCCACTGGATTTCTCAGGCAAGAATACTGGACTGAGTTGCCATGCCCTCCTCCAAGGGATCTTGCCAATCAGGAATTGAACCCAAGTCTCCTGCATCGCAGGTGGATTCTTTACAGCTGAGCCACCGGGGAAGCCCAAACGCAGGTCCATGTGACTCTAAAACCTGCGCTTTCCAACCACAAGCACAGCACAGAGACTGGGGCTGAGGGACTGCTTGAGTTTAGCATCCTCCGCCAAGAGAAATAAAGAACGAGAGAGAGAGAGAATTAACAGCAAGCAAAAGGATGGTGCTATCTTTCTGGTGACATCTAGGAAGCAGCTTTTGTTTCTGCCTGGGTGGGAGACTTGCACCTCAAGTCCCAGGAGTTGGGGATAAGCCCCCCAAGGCAGGCATCCATACCCCATGGGCTCTCTGGCATCTGTGGGAGCCTGGAGCCAGCGTGTGTATGCACGGAGCCAAGAACAGGACTCAGCCCCCTGGTGTTTATGCAGGAGAATCGGTGACGCGTGCACTTGAGGGGGGCCCAGAACACTGCCAACGCCTAGACGCCTCCGGGAGGGCACCTGTCGTGCTGGGAGCAGCTGTGAGCCTCGGACACCCCCGCTGCCCATCCCCTCCCCAGCTCAGAGAGGAAGGCGCAGCCCCCAAGCACATGGCTTCAATTCCCGGCTCATTCACTGAGGGGTTTGTCCACCCCCAGCAGTGACGTGGAATTGGGTAAAAGCCACATGGACTGACTTTGGATTCTGGCTCTGCCAGCTCCCAGCTTGGGAAGGTCTGCAAGCTCTCTGAGCCTCAATGTCCCCATCCGTGACATGGAGTCTGTAACTCAGCCTGCCCTGCCACTTGTTCTGAGTGTCATAGTGGGTGCTGTTTGTAAAGCCCTCGCATAGTACAGTTGCTGTTGTTGTTTAGTTGCTCAATCATCTCTGACTCTTTGCAGCCCTGTGGACTGTAGCCCACCAGGCTCCTCTGTCTATGGCATTTTTCAGACAAGGATGCTGGAGTGGGTTGCCATTTCCTTCTGCAGGGGATCTTCCTTATCCAGGGATTGAACCCAGGTCTCCTGCATTGCAGATGGATTCCTTACCACTGAGTCTCCGAGGAGTCCAGCCCCCACCCCTGCCAACAGCACAGTAGGTCCAATCAACACATTATAACTATTGTGGCTTCCCTGGTGGCTCAGACCATAAAGAATCTGCCTGCAACACAGGAGACCCAGGTTCAGTCCCTGGGTTGGGAAGACCCCCTTGCAGAAAGAAATGGCAACCCACTCCAGTCTTCCTGCCTGGAGAATCCCATGGACAGAGGAGCCTGATGGGCTACAGTCCGTGGAGTCACAAAGAGTCAGTCACGACTGAGCGACTAACGCTTTTGCTTTCATTGTGGCTTCACCTTTCATGGTTATGACAGGCACTTCCTCCACAAAGCAAGGACCCAGATCTCCTGCGTCTCTGGAAGGTTTGAAGTGAACCAACACAGACCCTTGACCCTGGATATAAAAATAGGATGGTAAATCTTAACTCAGAGAACCTATGGGTTTCTGAGAAGGTCTGAGTGAGCATGCCCCTGAAAGAGGGAAAGTGGCTGCAGAAGCCTCCTTCATCCATGGTGGCCATGCCATCACCCAGCCCTGTGGATTTCACCTCCTAAATCTCTCCCAGACCATCCTCTCTGGTCCCTCTCTTCCTCCAAGGCTCTAGTCCAGGCCACCATCATCCTGTCTGGACTTAGGTGCGGGCCTCCTAACAAGTGTACTAGTCAGCATGGGTGACATCATGCTGCAGTAACAAACAAGCCCCCAATTTCCAGGAACACAACAGAGGCTTATTTCCTGCTCAGGCTTTAGGTCCCATATGGTTGGCAGGAGGGCACTGCTCACTGTGACTGCTCAGGGACACAGCCTGACATAGATTCATCCTGACACCTGCCTCCATGGTCACCTCCACTGAGGGCGGGTATGTGGCCAATCTCTCCCTGGCTCTTAAAGCTCCCCCCCATACCCAGAAGTGGACTGCTCTGGCCACAGTTCAGGGTGACAAGGCAGGTCACGTGGCCTCAGTTCAGAGGTGGCAGGGACCTGCAGACCTACCATGAAAGCAGGGCTCTAGAGGTGTTGGGAGAACCGTCTCCATACATTCGCTGCATCCCACCATTTATGTGCCTCTCTGCAGCCAAAGCACTTTCCAAAATGCAGATCTAGTTGTCACACACACACACATACACACACACACACATGCACACGCACATGAGTAGCTAAGAGACAAGCAGACGCGCCATCACGATGGGTGTAATGGCAGGAAGCAGAGATTGTGCCCAACAATGTGTGCTCACACCTACAGGGGCATCTCTTCCCAGCCTGGGGGCATCAGGGAGACTCCACCCAGAAAGGGGCAAGTAGGACAGTGAATGCGGCTTGCAGGGGAGGCAGAGATGGCCTCTAAAGCCCATGTGCAGGTTACAGAGCACAGTGAGGAGCTGGCACAGGTCTCGATGCTAGAACGGATTGCTGTCAGCTCCAGGCTGCAGAGATGGAGGCAGGGGGAGGAGAGACAGGAGGAAAACCCATCGGGAGGCAGGAGGTCAGGTCGGAGAAGGCTGTTGAACGGAGCAGTCACAAAGGCCTGAGTTTGGGGAGTGTGAGAACACTGAAGATTCCACCCTCTCTATTATGCGTCACCCTGCACTGTGCCCCTGAAACCATCCCTGGCTCCCACATGCCCTGGCCTGCACAACATCTGGATCTTCCTACCTCCCAGGCTCAATAGTGAGCCCGTGAAAGCTCCAGGTGGTCTCCATACCTTCTCCTCCAGCCACCACTCAGAGAGAGCACCTTTGCAGCTGACGACTTACAAAGTCCTTTCCATGCCTAGCGTTTCGTGCAACACCAAGGTAACCCTGCTGTTCCTGCAGTTGTATGTGGGGAAGAGCTCATCCTTGCTTGGATGAAGCTCAGATAGATGGAGCTCATCTCTCCACAAACACCTGAGTGTCTGTGTCATGCAAGACCCCGAGCCCTCACTGCTAATAAATGTCAGGCCTCCTGGTTCTGGGTTGTGAAGATCAGAGGACATCCAGGCCTCTGTTGTTAAATTCAGCAATTTATACTTAAAGATCACGTCTTACTAAACGAGCAAGGCTAATGCAGTTTCTTTCCCCTGAAAAAGAGAGAGAATTATTTTCAAGAAGATAATTCCCAGTTGAATTTTTATTTATTTTTCACATTGAAAAATCTGAGACCTTAAAATGAAATTAATTTTAGAAGTGTGAATGAATGAATTTTTAGCCGCTGTAGCTGGCATTCCAAAAACGTGTCTGGAAATTCAGACAGACTTGATTGACTTTTCCTCTGTCAGACTATATGAGTGAAATATAACCAGCTTTGTGGAATTGCCTCTTAGACTATTAGCCAAACTCAAGGAGTTAGTGAAATAGCTTGGAAGCACTAGTCAATCATGCAGCATTCTGTGCGTGCCCGTTAACCTTACCCCTAGCCTGCTGCTGCCTGTCTACCCTTTCTCCCACAGTGGGTCTTCCCTGCCCTCCAGCTACACTGGTGGTCGCCTGGACTCTCCTCACCTGTCTGTCAGATCCACAGGCTTTGGGGAGCTTGGGGGAAGGACTGGTGTTCTGGATGGAGGGCCCATACAGTGTGGGCACAGGTGAGGAGAGGCAGGCATGTAATTACATCTGAGAGCTTCCTGGTAGCCTGGGCACAAAGGGAAACCAGCCAATTATGGAACATCCATTGCCTCGCAGAAAGTCACAGTGCAATTCATCCAGTAGGAGCACTTGTATATCCCCAGGGACTTACATATGGGAGACTACTGGGGAGTGATGAGGACTTCAGGGGCAGAATCACTGCAGAAACAGAGGTTCACCCCCCATCAGTGGCTCCCACTGGCTCTCAGGGCAGGCTGAGCATGCTCACTGAAGATCACAGTCCATGAGGCTACAATGCTGAGGTCCAAAAGATAGGGTCCTGGTGACTAGACAATGCAGGGGTCAGCTTGGAGAACCTGGGAAGTGGATGGTCAGTTAGGCACTCTCAAACAGCCACTGACTTTTATTTTAAAATTTTAGAATTGGTAATATATTCTCATGGTTTGACATTCAGAAGTTACAAAGATGTAAACAGTGACAATGCTGCTTCCCACTGCTAACCCTGGCAATCCAGTTCTCCTCCACAGAGGATTTTAATGTTACTGGTTGCTTCTGCATTCTTCCAGAGAGATTATACATGCAAATATATGCAAAGGTATATAGATGTATGGCCATATATATGCATGTCTGTATAATTATACAAATGGCAACATACTGCAAGCACTATTCTACACATTTTTCTCACTATATTGTGGAGATAGTTCTCTGTATTGATCGTCTTCATCCTTTTTTACAGCTGCATAGAAGGAATTTTTGCTTTGCTGAAAGAAGGAAAAAACTCTAGTCTGGATAGGTCTGTCTTTCACCTTCTGTCAAAAACCCAGTTAGAAATGACCTATGCACAAGGGTGTTTACTAATTTCAGGTCTGTTTGTAAGAAAAAAAGACTGTAAATTACCCAAAAGTCCCTCAAGAGAAGATTAGCTAAATAAACTGCAGCACATCCACACAGTGGAATACTATGCAGGTATAAAAACGGTGAGGACAGTAAATATACTGATAAAGAACTATCTCCACAATATAGTCAGAGAAACACATGTAGAATAGTGTTTGCAGTATGTTACCCTTTGTATAATTATACATACATGCATATATATGGCCATGTATCTATATATCTTTGTATCTATATATAATCTTTCTGGTGTGGTAACCAGGCCCTAGGAGGACCATGACTTGAGAACTCAGAGGCAGAGGTCAGTGAAATGAGGTTACTTAGAGCAGGGTATGTGGGAGGGCAGGTAGGGAGAAGGTCATGAAGTGGCTTCCAGCCTCCAAGTGGAGTCATGTCAAGTGAGGTGGAGGGTGTGAGTAGGCAGGGTCCTTTCTGGGTTGGTGTGAGAGTACCAGTGGGGCTGGTCGAGGCCAGTACTTCTATTGAGTAGGACCATTTGGAACACACTGTACCTAGGGACACCCCTCTGTATTCCCCAGACACAAGGGTGGTACAGCCAGGGCAGGGAGGAAGCAGCCTGAAGAGCCATTTACTGTGCTACAGACATGGTGAGACAGGGCAGTGTGCAAGCCCTGAGGGGGCCTGGCCTGAGTCAGCAGGACCTCTTCTGCGAAAGCCAGAGAGCAGACGGACTTCCCCTGGGATCTCAATGGTGAGAGGTGGAAAGGGACCTCAGATGATGGGGAGCCTGAGCGGGTGGCCTCTTATTGAAGGAGAGGTGGTCTCCAGGCAGAGCACTGCACACACACACACACACACACACACACACACACACACATGCTGCTGAGGCCCCTTCAGGTCCTCTCTAGCACAGTCCTGTTTGCACTGGGACCTCTACAGCATCAGGCAGAGGAGGGCTGACTGAGGCACAGGGCCAACTGGAACCATGGTCCCAAAGATGGACCAGGAGGGAGGAGCCAGGGCCCATGGGGGAGAAGCTGACCATGCCTAGCCAGACCACTGGAGTGGACCTACCAAGAGGAAGGGGTGGGGCTGACCAAGAGTGATGGCCTCCATCCTGCCGCTGACCGCAGCCCACCTCCCTCTTGGAGGAGATTGCAAGCAGGGGCCCAGACAGGACAATGGGTGTGGTTTCTGATCAAGGAGCATGAATCAGAGGAGATAAGACCAGGGGCAGGGAGACCAGAGGGAATGGTTTACGAGTTGGGAGGTGAGGAAACTTGGAAGCAGGCACAGCGGTGAGGATGGGAGAATGCACAGTGCCAGAGATATCCAAGGCAGAGAACTTGGTGACCCATTGAATATCAGAAATGGGGAAGAAACAGGAGCTGAAGGTGTTGGAAACAACGCCCCAAATGGCTGATTGAGAGTAATCCTTTGATCTTAGTACAACTCTGACACTTCAGTTTCTAAGCCTCTCCCATGCCTCTTGTGTGTGTACATGTGCATATGCCTTGCTTATTTGAGGAGGGTTAGTTTACAACAACAGCAGTGTATTCCCTCATAGCTCCAGAGGCTAGAGGTCTGAGTCCAAGATGCCTGCGGGGCCATGGTCCCTCTGCAGTCTCTGGGGAAGAGCCTTTCCTTTCTTCTGCTGGCTCCTGATGGCTGCCAGCAATCCTTGGTGGTCCTTGATGTGTAGATTCATCTCTCCAGTCTCTGCCTCCCTCTTCACATGACTTCCTTCCCTGTGTGTCTGTCTAGATTTCTCTCTTTTTATTAAAGCCTCTTCTTGTTATGACTTCATCTTCCCTTGCTTACATCTGTAAAAAAGATCCTACTTTCAAATAAGGTCTTTTTAAAAAAAAAATTTTATTGGAGTAGAGTTGATTTACAATGTTATGTTTGTTGCAGATGTACAGCAAAGTGAATCCGCTGTACATATACATATATCCCCTTTTTTAGATTCTTTTCCCATATAGGCCATTACAGAGTATTGAGTAGAGTTCCCTGTGCTATACAGCAGGTTCTCATTAGTCATCTATTTTAGACAGAGTAGTGAGTATATATCAATCCCAAACCCCCAATTTATCCCTCCCTCACCTTTCCCTGTTGTAACCGTAAGTTTGTTTTCTACATCTGTGACTCTATTTCTGTTTTGTCCATCCGTCCCTTTCTAGCATTTTTTTTACATAACACATATTTGCAAATAAGCTCTTAGTCACAAATTCTGATAGACATGAATGTTAGGAGGGCACAGTTTGTACCCAGCATGTATATGCACAAGTGTGTGGTTTTTCTAGTAGTTGGCCACTAACTAGTTGTTTTGATGGGGCTTCCCAGGTGGCTCAGTGGTAAAAATTCCTCCTGCCAATGCAGGAAACTCTTCCATGGGTCGGGAAGATCCCCTGGAGGAGAAAATGGCAACCCCCTCCAGTATTCTTGCCTGAGAAATCCCATGGACAGAGGAGCCTGGCAGGCTACTGTCCATGGGGTCAGAAAGAGTCAGACATGACTGAGTGACTGAGCACACAGGTTGTTTAGACCCATCACTTGGACCTGGCAAATGATTCGAGTGGTTTTAAGACCATTAGCAAGCACTTCTATGAACCAGGAGCTTTCACAGCATCATATGTTTTGCACAGCCCTGTGAGATTTTTTATATCCTCCCCTTTTTGTGAAAGAGAAAACAGGTCCACAGAAATGAAGAGATATATTGAAGACACCAAGGATAAATAATATATAATAAATTTAAACCCAAGTGACTCCAAAGCCTAGCATGTGCCACAGCTCCAGAGACCTGGAACACTAGTTTCATGGAATGTTGATCTTCCAAAAAATGAAAAGTGTTCCATGGTGGGATAAGTTCTGGAAGAAGTTCCTTCAGGGACTTCCCTGGTGCTCCAGGGGCTAAGACGCTGCACCTCCAAGGCAGGAGCCTGGATTTCAACCCCTGGTCAGGGAACTCTATCCCACATGCCACAACTAAGAACTGATGCAGCCAAATAAATAAATATTTTTAAACAACATGCATCATTAAACATATTTAAGAGAAGAAGTCCCTTCATTGCACGACTGCTCAGTGCCTTTATGAAGTGACCAGGCCTCCTCTCCCTAAAGAGACATAAGCCTCATTAATGGAAAGCCATAGCCCACACCCTTCCAGACAAATCACCCACCTAAGAAGTAAATGCCACCTGCTTTGTGGCGTTTGCTGTGCATCGATTAATTAGTGATCTAGGCTCCCGTGCCAGACACATGCATTCAGCCACCCATTCAGCAAACGAAGGCCATTCCAAACCATTCCAAACCCAGGCAGGGACACAGTGCCAGGCTCTGGGAACATTCTTGGTCAGGAATCATTTGTTTGAAAGGAGCAGGAGCCCATTCAAAGCAGCTTAAGCAAAAAGGACTGCTCTTGGAATGGTTACTGTGGTAATTAATGGAACTCACGGAGCAAACCTGTGCCCGGGTCTCCAAGGCCTGGACCAGAACCATTTCTCTCTGCCCTGTCATCCCCCACCCCCACTCTAGTTCCATGATCTCCCATCTCCACTTCTCTCTGAGACAGTTCTGCCTCCTCCTTTGTTGTTGGTACTTCGAGTTCAACACACACTGCTCATTAATTTGGTCTCTTCCTGTCATTGTTCCAAATAACTGAAAATTCCTGGATGGATGGCATGCATCTATGATTGCTCCAGGGTGAGGGGCCCCAGGAGAATGTGGGGGGATGAGTAGGGGAAAGAGGTGCTTCTTCTGCAGACACTGCTCCCTATTAGGGGTTCACTGGAACCAACAGGAGGGCTTTGAAAAATATCAGTGCCTGAAGCCTATCCCCTCCCTGTTCCCTGCTCCCACATTCTGGTTTACTGTGCCTAAAAACAGGGCTCGAGCATCAGTGTCGGCTTGGGTTCTCAGGTAGCTCTATTGGGAGGCCCAGATCGGGACTCTGTGCTGTACAGCAAGTCCCCTACATACCAGCTGTCAAGTTGTGAACTTTCAAAGATGTAAACGTGTGTTCACATGTCCAGTCAATGAGTTAGTTCACGTGTCTGGCGTACCTTGTCACGTGCGTGCATCCTCTCCAAACGGTTGTGCTTGTGTGCACTTTGCTGTCTAGTACTATGTAGAGTACAGTAGTGCAGTGTCTTTTCTGCAAGCCCAGGATGTCTGGAAACAAGCGTAAAAGCAGTGGTGATGTAGCTGGTACTACTCTGCTTTTCAAGGTACTGCATTGTTAAGACTAAAACTGTTTTCTTTAATTTTTGTGTTTGTTTTTTATGTATTGCTTGTGGGAAAAGTATTCTACACCTATTACAGTACAGTACTATGTAGCCGATCATGTTAGTTGGGTACTTAGACTAATTTTGTTGGACTCATCAACAAATTGAACTTATGATCGTGCTCTTGGAACAGGATTTGTTTGTATGTAGGGGACTTACTGTGATAGGAAAGACAATAAAAAGTCATTACAAGAGGATAATGGCTTTGATGGAGAAGCATAGGGCCTGGCACAGCTGACAGTCCAGAGGGAGCAGGAAAGAGATCCGTTAAGACCTGAGTGTGAGAAGTGCCCACACCTTGCAGAAAGCACTAGGCATCGCGGGCTTCCATGTTTGTCACTGATTACTACCATGAGATGGACAGTGTCTGGGTTTACAGCGGGGACAAAAAATATAGGCTGAATTCACAAATGAGAAATCACTCAGGTAGAGAGTTAAAGGTGGAGAGACCTTGATTTTGCACGACTGAGACCATTCATGCACAGTTGACCAAGGCAGGTGTCAGTCTCATGCCCACTTGCTAGGAAGCTTCCCCCATGGCTCAGTTGGTAAAGAATCCGCCTGCAATGCAGGAGACCCAGGTTCAATCCCTGGGTCAGGAAGATCCTCTGGACAAGGGAATGGCAACTCAGTCCAGTATTCTTGCCTGGAGAATCCCATGGGTAAAGGAACCTGGCTGGCCTACAGTCCATGGGGTCACAGAGTTGGACACGACTGAGCAACTAACACTTTCACTTTCCACTTGCCAGGGGGAGAGGCAGAGGCTGCCCAGAGTCCCTGGTTCTGAGCTGCACAGCCAAGCATGGACCCCACTGTTGAGACTTCCACCTGCCCCACCTTTTATAGGATGACCAGGGGTCCTGGTGTGCTCAGGACTGTCTTGGTTTTAGCTCCAGAGTCCACTGCTTGCAGAAGCGCCTCAGTTCAGTTCAGTTCAGTCACTCAGTCGTGTCCAACTCTCTGTGACCCCATGGACTGCAGCACACCAGACTTCCCTGTCCATCAGCAACTCCCAGAGCTTGCTCAAATTCATATCCATTGAGTCGGTGATGCCATCCTACCAACTCATCCTCTATTGTCCCCTTCTCCTCCTGCTTTCCCAGCATCAGAGTCTTTTCCAATGAGTCAGTTCTTCTCATCAGGTGGCCAAAGTATTGGAGTTTCAGCCTCAGCATCAGTCCTTCCAGTGAATATTCAGGACTAATTTCTTTCAGGATGGCCTGGTTTGATCTCCTTACATACAGTCCAAGGGATTCTCAAGAGTCTTCTCCAACACCACAGTTCAAAAGCATCAGTTCTTCGGTGCTCAGCTTTCTTTATAGTCCAACTCTCACATCCATACATGACCGCTGGAAAAACCATAGGTTTGACTAGACGGACCTTTGTTGGCAAAGTAATATCTCTGCTTTTTAGTATGCTGTCTAGGTTGGTCATAGCTTTTCTTTCAAAGAGCAAGTGTCTTTTAATTTCATGGCTGCAGTCACCATCTGCAGTGATTTTGGAACCCAAGAAACTAAAGTCTGTCACTGTTTCCATTGTTTCACCCTGTATTTGCCGTGAAGTGATGGGACTGGATGCCATGATCTTAGTTTTTTTAATGTTGAGTTTTAAGCCAATTTCTTCACTCTCTTCTTTCACTTTCATCAAGAGGCTCTTTAGTTCCTCTTCACTTTCAGCAATAAGAGTGGTGTCATCTGCGTATCTGAAGTTATTGATATTTCTCCTAGCAATCCTGATTCCAGCTTGTGCTTCATCCAGCCCAGCATTTCGCATGATGTACTCTGCATATAAGTTAAATAAGCAGGGTGACAATATACAGCCTTTACGTACTCGTCCCAATTTGGAACCAGTCTGTTGTTCCCTGTCCGGTTCTAACTGTTTCTTCTTAACCTGCATACAGATTTCTCAGGAGCGTGGTAAGGTGGTCTGGTATTCCCATCTCTTGAAGAATTTTCCACAGTTTGTTGTGATCTATAGTCCCAGGTCAACTAGGATGTTTGGTCATTGCACCTGTCAGTGGTTTCCCCATGTTCTACATCCTGTGGAGGTACAGAAGCCCTCCCAGCCAGTTAGGATAGGCAGGAGGTGAGGGGGAGGCTAAGCAGAACCAGGGTTGCTGGTCATCCCTAGAAAATATGGATATTGATAGCATTTACCCAGAATGCCCAGAGACACCCCATCTGCCTTCTGGACTATAAGCCTGTGAGATCCTCAGGTGGTCACTGGCGGTGGAGCACTCTCTGGTTCTCTGTGGTGGTTACAGAGCTCCAGGGAGCTTGGCTGGCCCAAACAAGGCCTTGACCCCAAGATCTGGAAAGCAGGCCAGTGGGTCCCCCATTTCTGCCTAGGCCCAGAACCCTGTAGCAGGTCATAATTCTCTGGCATCAAGAAAGTCTGTCCCTAAACACCCAAACCAAGCAGAAAGGAGTTTAGGAAGGGGAGAGTGTGTCAGGGCCTGAGGACGTGTGTCTGGGCTTCCTAGGCAGGGTAGAGAAAGAAAGAGGAGCCCCTAACCCTGGAAGCGGCCAGTCACCAGCCTGAGCAAGAGGCGCGTGAGCAACTCAGGGAAGACAGGGGCTCCATATGTGGGCTGTTTTCTGCAGCTGGTGATGTAGCTGTGATCAGGTGATCTCACTTGCCATGTGGACAGAGGCTGGGAGAAGGGGCAGAGGGACTTGGAGGGGTAGAGAGGAGAGAGGCAGCAAGAGGACACAGGGAGAAAGGGACAGAGAGGTGCAGAGGTTCAAAAGGAGACAAGAGACAGAAAACAATGGAAATAACAAGATGAGGTGACTTCCTTGGTGGTCCAGTGGTTAAGACTTTGCCCTCCAGTGTAGAGGGCATGGGCTCCATCCCTGGTTAGGGAATTAAGATCCTACTGCCTCATGATAGTTCAGTTGCTAAGTCATATCTGACTCTTGGGACCTCATGGACTGTAGCCCCCCAGGCTCCTCTCTCCATGGGATTTCCCAGACAAGAATACTGGAGTGGGTTGCCATTTCCTCCTCCAGGGGATTTTCCCAACCCAGGGATTGAACTAGAGTCTCCTGCATCTCTGGCATTGGCAGGCAGGTTCTTTATCGCTGAGCCGTAGTGCAGCTGAAAAAAAAAAAAAAAAGAACAAGATCAAAGAACCAGAGAGAAGGGGAGATGGTATTTTTCCTACTCCAAGAACCAAGAGGTAAGCTCCTCAGATCAGCCAAGCCAGAGGCAGCCCCACTCCCCATTGAGGATACAGTGATGGGAAACAGCCTCACCTTGGTTCCTGAGGGCCATCATCAGGGCAGAGCTTCAAGCTCAGGCATACCAGGCCAGCCACTGTCAACCTGGCATCCTGTCTCTCGTGCACACTTGTGGGCAGCCCAGCCCAAGCATTGCCATCCAGGGATGGGGGTGGGGTGGGATGATGGCAACCAGCAGAGGATGGGAGGTCAGTCCTGAGCATCCTTTGAGGAGGAACCAGCCTGTTTCTTGCTGTGCGGCAGTGCATCTACCCACGAGATGGGCAGCTGCTGAAGTGGCTCAGGGCTGGACAGTCATCACATTTTTGCTCCCAAGTCCACAGCAACCCATACAGGCCAAGAAGTCACCTATTTTGGGAACTCCTTTGGTGGTCCAGTGGTTAAGACTCCACGCTCCCGATGCAAGGGGCCTGAGTTCCATCCCTCATTCAGGGAACTAGGTCTCACATGCCACAGCTGGAAAAAAAAAATACCGTTGTGCCATAAGGAAGATTTGGCACAGTCAAATAAATAAATTGTTTAGTATCTGGCCTTCTCTGGTTGCTCAGATGGTAAAGAATCTGCCTACAATGCAGGAGACCTAGGTTCGATCACTGGATCGGGAAGATCCCCCTGGAGAAGGGAATGGCAACCCACTTCAGTATTCTTGCCTGGAGAATCCCATGAACAGAGGAGCCTGGTGGGCTATAGTAAACTACAGTCCATGGGCTTACAAAGAGTTGGACACGACTGAACAACTAACACAACAAAGCATCTAAAACAGCCTTCTTTCTTAGCATCTTCCCGGAGCCTCTGGCTCACCCATTCTCTCCCTGCGTGTGGGTTTTGTTCTTTCACAGCAAATTGCACTTCCTCTCTCAGGCTCTGTGTCCCCTCGTGCTTTTCCTTCTGTCTCTCTCTGTGTGCTTCCCTCCACTCTCTCTGTCCACTGTCTCCGTTTCTGTGTATAGTCCCTCTTCCCTCATCTCCCAAGTCCAGCGTCCAGCAAAGTCTCATTTATTTGGCTGCCTGAAGTCAGGTGGGGTGATGACTCAGAATTGCCAGGTGGAAGTTTTACTTTCCCTTAGTGAACACTTTCTACTAGTCAGTCAGGCAACGTGGTTGTACAGGCCAGCTGTCAGTGGAGAGGTTTACAAGCACAGAGGGAATGCTCCAGTCATCGGAAGCGCTTACATTCCAGCCCGGGGCAGCCCCCAGTCCTGGCTCAGCTGGGCCGTTTCCTGGCTGGTGACCTTGGGCAAACCACAGTGCTTGCCTCCACTTCCTCAGGTAAGTGGAGGTGATCCATTTCACACCTGGGGTTGAGGTGATAATGTGTGCTGAGAACCTGGCCTGATGCCCAGGGCCTCCAATTTCCCCTTTATCTACAGCCAAGCGCCACCACCACCCCCAGCTGCCAGCACTGCAGGCCCTTTGGTTTCTGCCCTGAAGATGCTCTGCAAATTCTCCAGAGCTCACCACGGCATCTGTAGCCAGCTTCCTAGGAGATGTAGTGGGTCTTGCCTGCTGTTATGGCCATATGCTCGTCCCTCCAGCCAGCGGGCCACTTCACCTGTATTCTAGCCGGTCGGTTATTCAGGGTCTAGGTGCTATCTCTAAGGAAGAGAGATGCAGGATGCTTGTGGGAGAAAGGTCCCTAGACCTGAACTAGAACAGCGGCAATGGGGACAGATGCCAGGCCACACAGTAGTGGGACGGACAGAGGGGTGAACTGGCAGCTCGCGGTGGAGGGGGTGTGAGGAGCTGGGGAAGGGGCCTCTGGGAGCCCTGTCTGTGGTCTGAGGGACCGAGAACTGAGTATCAGCAGCTGTCGAAAGCCAGAGGACTCTCCTAGAGACTGTCCTATGGAGTGAAGTAAGTCAGGAAGAGAAAAACAAATATCGTATCTTAACGCATGTATGTAGAATCTAGAAAAATGGTACTAATGAAGCTATTTGCAGGGCAGAAATAGGCGGACGCAGAGAATGGGCTTGTGGACACAGGAAGGGACGGACAGGTTGCGATAAATTGAGAGAGTAGCCCTGACATGTATACCCTACATGTGTAAAACAGGCAGCTAGTGGGAAGCCTCTGCATAGCACAGGGAGCTCAACTCTGTGCTCTGTGATGACCTAGGGGGTGGGATGGGGCGGGGTGGGAGGGAGGCCCAAGAGGGAGGGGACATATGTGTACAGATAGCCGATTCATGTTGTTGTACAACAGAAACTAACACAACATTGTAAAGCAATTATATTCCAATAATAAATAAAATTTTAGATGTAAAAAAAAAAGAAAAAGCCAGATGTTTCTGAAGACCAGACTCAAGCTGGGGCTGGGGAGGAGAAGGGAGGCGGCCTTCCCAGCTTCCTTCCTCACGGTCAGCTGTCCAGCCGAGGTGAGGTGGCAGGGGCTTACAGTACACAGGGCGGCAGGTAGCCATCTGCTTATCCGTGAAGCAAGACTGCTTAGAAAGAAGGTTCTCTTTAAAAGTATTTATTATTATGTGGAGGATAATTGCTTTACAATATTGTGTTGGTTTCTGCCATACATCAACATGAATCAGCCATAGGTATACACATGTCCCCTCCCTCTTGCACCTCCCTCCCAGCCCCCCCCCATCCCAGCCCTCTAGCTTGTCACAGAGCACTGGTTTGCGCTCCCTGCGTCATACAGCAAATTCTCATCAACCATCTATTCTACGTACAGTGATGCACATGTTCCAGTGCTACTCTCTCAAACTGTCCCACCCTCTCCTTTCCCTCCTCGTGTCCACAGTCTGTTCTCCAGGTGTGCGTCTCCACTGCTGACCTGCAGAGAGGTTCATTAGCACCGTCTTTCTAGATCCCACATATATGCATTAACATACAATATTTGTTTTCCACTTTCTGTCTTCACTCTGTATAACAGGCTCTAGGTTCATTCACTTCAGTAGAACTGACTCGTGTGTGTTCCTTGATATGGCCGAGTGATATTCCCTTGTGTACATGTAGCACAACTAGAAAGAAGCTTCTGCTGGGAGGGAGGGGCCTCAGCCAAGCCCACCACCTGCTGCAGCTCTGAGTAGCCAGACTCGGGGGCCTCCACTAAGCCCAGCTGGCTCCTGCCCAGGGCGAGCAGCTCCGGGTTCCCCCACGGCTTCGGGGGGAAGGAAACTATGCCTGCCCTGGGAATTGGCCAGGGCCACGGATGAGTCCAGCCAGCTCTGACCGTGCTGAGTTCCCCTGGGGACTCTCTGGGGACCTGGCAGCCCTGCTGAGCCCATGTGGAGCTGAGAGGGCCTTGTTTCTGAGTTAGGACCCTGAGCCTCCCCTGGCCAGAAGTGCCTTCAGGTAGGGACCCTGCCTTTTCCATCCTTCACCCCAGCATCAAGCCCAAGATCTGAGTGGATGGTAGGTGCCCAGGGAAGGTGTTATTCTGGCTCCCTTCCTTTCCAGCTATGGGACCTTGGGCAAGTGGCCTGACTTTTCTGCACCTCACATTCATCTGTGGTCAACAGATCACAAGACCTGTTCCACTTGGTGCACTTGGGAATACACAAGATCACAGGGTTCCCAGAGGCCCCTTCCGCAGCCCCTTCCACCCCCTCCATTGGCATTTCATCATATAGCCAGATCTCGAACCTGGAGCCTATTATACAGAGTGAAGTTAAGTCAGGCGTGTGTGAGCTCTCCACCCTGGGGATATGGGCAGCATGCTGGCTTGTCGCCTGCAGCTGCATGTGCCACCCGCTCCCTTCTCCAGGGAGCGCGGAGTGCCCACCGGAGCCTTCCCAATTCAGTTATGTGTGGCTGCAGCTGACATTTCATTCTACAGCCAGATCTGTTTCCTAGGAAACGAGTGAGAGACATTGACTGTGCAGCGCACACGCACACGCACATGCACACACACACACCCCTGGCTGCCACCAAGAATGGCAACGAACAGAAAGACAGTAATGTCAGCGGAAACAAAAAAATAAGTTTATGCCCTTATGCTGTTGCTCCCTGCTGCCCGGGCTGCAGGGAGGGAGGGACGGGGACAGCACTCCTTGACACAAGACCACATTGTGGCCTGCAGGACATCTTCTGAACACGCAGGTTTGGGGGGCCCCCTCTGCACCTCGCAGCCTCTCTCCTCCAGGGCCAGACCCAGGTGGCCTCTGCAGGTGGGGTCCCGATTCGTTGCTTGTGCACCTTCTCTCTGACCAAGTCTGCTCCTAGCTTCCCTCTCCACCGTGAAGCTGGCACCCTAGACTCCTGTCTGCAGCCAGAAAGACATGATCCTCCAGGCACACACAGTCTGCATGTCCACTCCCACCCTTGACTCCCTGACATCTGCCCTTTATCCTGCCGATGCCTCCTCCAGGCTCTGGCATCCCACCCTCCTAAGGTGCTCAAGCCAGAGACCTGGAAGTGGTCCTTCCGCTCAGTCCCACCATGCAGGCCCCTCCTCCCACCCAGCCTCAGCTCTGGCCATATTCCCACCCCTGGAACATGTCATGCATCCTAGATGTCCATGCTCCTTCCATGTTCTTCCATCGACTGAAGTGAAACCTGGACAAACACCTCATCCTCTGGGAAGGCCTCCTGCTTTTCCTGGGCTGACTCAGCGGGTGACTTTCCCTGGACCCTTTTTTTTTACCTCCATGAGGGTAATGATCATTGCACTGCATTAATGATATCAAACGTGGGCTTACTAGATTTCCGGCATTCTAACAGCTTTACAGGCATTCATTCATAGAATGATATTACACTTGTGTGTCTATTGTTGGCGTCCTTGCTGCCCTGGCAGCTTGGAGAGCAGGCCCCCTGTGTGACCCAGCTCTAAGTCGGCCACCAGCTTCCAACACAGAGCTGGCTTCTGGTGAGCTCTGCTAGGATCTGTTTCTTGCTCTACGGCCAAGACAAGGTAGAATACACAGAATATTTTTGTGGAGTGAATGAAATGAATGCTGCATTGAGTGGGTACCCAGTTGCCAGAGAGGATGCTCTCTTGGTGTGTTTCCTCTGCCTTTCTCCCAGCATACCTGGTGGTTTAAAACTGGCTTTTGTGCAGTCTGTTGGCAAAGAGGGCTTTGTGGGTTTTGCTTCCTTCTTACAATAACCTAAGCATAGGTTCTGTTACATTGTACAAAGCCTGCCTTAATCAGAGTTTGAAACTGCTAAATAGAATGGCATTCAGATGATCATAGATAATGAGTTCATGCCTAGCAGATGTGGCAGCAGAGTGTTTTGCAAAGCAGCCAGATGGATGACAGGAGACGCTGCTGGTTCCCTGCCCATCACCCTGGTAATCAGGGCTGTCTTCTTTTTCTTTGGGCAGCACTATTTCACGGTTAACTTCAGCCACGAGAACCAGAAAGCCTTGGAGCTGAGGACAGAGGATGCCAAGGACTGCGACGAGTGGGTGGCGGCCATCGCTCACGCCAGGTACGCCTCGGCCACCCCAAGGTCCAGGCGGGAGACTGGGCCCCGTCCTGGGAAAACTCAAACCCCGGGAGGGGAAGACATGGAAAGGGAGCATATGGAGGGAACATGAAGCCATAAGAAGGGCGTCTTGACGGGTCCACCCTTATAGACCCAGGGCTCTGATGTGCCTCTTGGGGATGCACAAGGAACCAAGCGCCCCAGAGGAACAGGAGGATGCCCTCCTGCCCCCAACCAGATTAGCTTCTTTTATTATCCCAGGAGAACTGAGTCCAATTTGATTGGATTTAGGGTTTTACTACAGGACTTCCCAGGTGGCTCAGACAGTAAAGAAGCCACCCACAGTGCTGGAGACCCGGGTTCATCCCTGATTCGGGAAGCTCCCCTGGAGAAAGGAATGGCTATCCACTCCAGTATTCTTGCCTGGAGAATCCCATGGACAGAGAAGCCTGGTGGGCTAGAGACCATGGGGTCACAAAGAGTCAGACACAACTGAGTGACTAAGCACAAGGTTTTATGGTCACCAAAAGCTAAGACCACCTGAGTTCTAAACCGGATGCTGCAGGAATGTGCTGGTCCTGTCTTTTCTCTGGGCCTTGGTTTTGTCTATAGACTGAAATTCTCTGTGCTTGGATGTGCAGATTCTTAGCTGGCTCTTTCCCTCCTTCCCATCCATGTGTGCCCCTCTCTGAAGGGATTCATTGGGCCAGCTGGGTAGAAGAGCAGAAGGAGAGTGCATGCAACAGAGAAAACGGGGGCTTCAAACTGAACGGACTCTTCCTACGTTTGGGGGAAATTATGGGCTTGGGGGCTGGGGTGTGGCCCCAGAGCTAACAGTCCCCAGCAGAGCTGAGTACTCTGAGGGAGCATGGACACCCAGACTCACCCTTTCAAGCAGCAGACCTTTCTGGCTCCTCTTGGGAGCAGGGACCAAAGGCCTTATATAGACAAGAGCTCAGCAAATGTCGAGTGCAAGAATGCAAGGATGGATGGACAGAAGTTGGATGTTGAGTGTATGTGTGGGTGGTAAATGATGGATAAGTGGATAAATGAACAATAAATGAAAGATGGATAAGTGGTGAAAGTGAAAGTCGCTCACTTTTACTTTCAAAAAGTCATGTCTGACTCTTTGAGACTCTATGGAATTCTCCAGGCCAGAATACTAAAGTGGGTAGCTGTTCCCTTCTCTAGGGGATTTTCCCAACCCAGGGAACGAACCCAGGTCTCCCACATTGTAGGCGGATTCTTTACCAGCTGAGCCACCAGGGAAGCCCAGATAAGTGATAGAAGTATACGTAAAGGGGACTTCCCTGGTGGTTCGGTGGTTAAGAATCTACCTTGAAGTGCAGGGGACATGGGTTTGATCCCCAGTTGGGGAACTAAGATCTCACACACAGAGGGGCAACTAAGCCTGCGAGCCAAACTAGAGAGTCTGTGTGCCACAGTGAAAGATCCCGAATGACCCAACGAAGATTCCTCCTATCACAACTAAGACCTGACACAGTCAAAGAAATTAAAAAAAAAAAAAAGACTGACAGTAGCAAATGCTGGGAGAGGGGATGTAAAAGTGAAAGGGAAGCCGCTCAGTCATGTCCGACTCTTTGCGACCCCATGGACTGTAGCCTATCAGGCTCCTCCGTCCATGGGATTTTCCAGGCAAGAGTGCTGGAGTAGATTGCCATTTCCTTCTCCAGGGGATCTTTCCAACCCAGGAATTGAACCCAGGTCTCCCGCATTGGAGAGGGGATAGGGTAACTATAAAATCACATGATGCTGGTGGGCGCATAAAAGTGGTTCAACCACTTTGAAAAATTGTTAGGCAGTTCCTTTAAAAGTGAAACATATACCTACTCTGTGACCCGGCAGTTCCACTTCCTAGTATTTATCTCGAGAGAAATAAAAAACATCCACAGAAAGTCTTGCATGCAGATTTCCTTAGCAGCTTTATGCACAATAGCCCCCAAACTAGAAATAGCTGAGGTGTCTATCAACAGGCAGATGTAGGAAAGAACCTTGATACATCCTTGCAATGGAATACCGCTCAACAATAAAAAGGAACCCACTGCAAATATGTGTAACAAAACAGATAGCGAGGGTGTGGAGTGAAAGAGCCAAACACAAGACAGTACATGCTGTCTGATTCCTGTTATCTGAAATTCTAATAACACAGGCAGAACTAAACTGTGGTGACAGAAATCCAAACAGTAGCTACTTCTGGGGTATGGATTGATGAGGAGGGGCACAGGGGAATTCTGGGGTGTTGGGGATTTTCTTTATCTCAATCAGGGCATATGCATTTATCCACCTAAATCAAACTATACATTTACGGTCTGTGCTTCTCATTCCCAAATTCCCCTCAAATTTGTAAAACAAATTATGTCTATTAGCGTGTTTTAGTTCGCTACTGCTGCAGAACAAATGACCACAAACTTAGCAGCTTAAAACCATACCCGTTTCTCTCAGTTCTGTGGTCGGAAGTCTGGACTGAGACTTGGCTGTGGTCTCTGCACAGAGGTCTTGGGCTGAAATCGAGGAGTCAAACTTCTGACCTCAAAGTTCTGGAGATGTCTCTGCTTCCAAGCTCACTCCTATTGTTGGCAAGAGTCAGTTTCTTATAGGAGCGCATCCCTGCTGGCTGGTGGGCAGGGAGGGCTCTCAGCTCCATCCTGTAGCACAGCAGTCTGGCATTCCTTGCCATGTGGTCCCCTCCATCCTTGAGCCAATGGTGATTCACCAAATCATTCTCCAGCCCCAAATCTCTGACCACTCCGTCTGTGACCAGCCAGAAGAAGCTCTCCATTTTAAGAGGTTCATGTGGGGCCTTCTCCAGTGGTCCAGTGGTTAAGACACTGCCTTCTAATGCAAGGGATGTGGGTTTGATTCCTGGTCGGGGAGCTAAGATCTGACATGCCTCAGGGCTGCAACTAAGACCCAGTGCAGCCAAATAAATATTGCATAAATTAGGTGAATAAATAAAATAAAGGCTCATGTGATTAGGTAAGGCCCACCTAGAGAATCTCCCTATCTTAAGGTCAGCTATGCCAAAGAGTGGGTGTCCCAGGTGACTCACTGGTAAAGAATCTGCCTGCCAGTACAGGAGGCATGGTTAGATCCCTGGGTCGGGAAGATCCCCTGGAGAAGGAAATGGCAACCCACTCCAGTATTCTTGCCTGGAGAATCCCATGGACAGAGGAGCCTGGCAGGCTATAATCCATGGGGTTGCAAAGGGTTGGACACGACTGAGTGAGCAACGCATTCACAGAGGAGCACCATCTGATCCTTTTCTGAGGGAAAGGTTTATTTTCAAAGAGAATGGGAAGAGAGGTTGGAAGAAGAAAAAGGAGAGACCAGAAGTCCCAAACCAATGCTGACGCCTCAATTCTTGCCAAGGCCACACTGGACTTGGACACAGGCTTTTTTGCTTTGGGCCAGCACACTTAAGGGGAAGATAAAAACTAGCCGCTGAGGCTACAGTTAGGTTGTCTAAGAGATGTGGTCATTTTGGCCCATGAGATACCTGCAGAGAGACAGTGAGCTGTCCCTGGCTGGTGTCGACCCAGAAGTCATGGCCGTCCAGAAGCTCTTCAAGTCAGATGCTATGCGGATGGACAACCATAGCACAGACTGAAGGGCTGAGGGAAGCCAGCAGGGTCCAGTCTGGCACTGAGCGTGCAGGTCTAGATGTGTTCGTAGAGCCATCTTTAATTTGTGGACCAGGCTGCCTGGCCCTTGGGCTTCCATGGTGGCCTGGCGGGCTACAGTCCGTGAGACCACAGAAAAGTCGGAGAGGACTGAGCGACTAACACTTTCACTTTGACACAACATAGTAGAAACAAGATATGTACAAAAATAAGCACATAGTATAGGAACAGGGACAGACACAATGTACTCTGCCACTGTATGCATAGTAGTCTAGTATTACGGGATGTCTCTGGGCTATGTGTCTGTACAGCAATGTATAAAATGTAACACCAAGTGTGGCTTGTGATCTGGAGCTCAGTAAGGAGAACTAGATGGAAACCGGACGGCCACGTGGAGAGCGCAGACCTGACTCTTCAGGAACTTGGTGCGATTCCAGCTCCAGCTTCGATGCTCAGTACCTAACTATCATTCAGAGGGGCAAGTCACTTCCCCTCTCTGGGCCTCTGTTTCTTTGTTTATAAAATGAGACAGTTGGCCTTTTGTGATTCCTGAGTTTCCTCCCAGCTCTGAGAATCTGTGAGTCTATAAAGACAGTGCTGCACAGAAGTGCAGATGGACCTAGAGTGTGTCATACAGAGTCAAGTAAGTTAGAAAGAGAAAAACAAATTTCATATAATATCATTTATATGTGGAATCTGGAAAAATGGTCAGATGAACTTATTTGCAAAGCAGAAATAGAGTCACAGATATAGAGAACAAACTTATGAACACCAAAGGGGCAGGAGCAGGGGGAGGAACTGGGCGATTGGGATAGACATGTATACACTACTATGTATGAAACAGATGACTAACGAGAACCTGCTGGACAGCACAGGGAACTCGACTTAGTGCTCTGCAGTGACCTAAAAGGGAAGGAACTCCAAAAAAGAGGGGATATATGTATACATATGGATGAATCACTTTGCTGTACAGCAGAAACTAACACAACTCGGTAAAGCAGTTATACTCCAATAAAACATTTTTTTAAAACAGAAAACTGGGGGAGGAGGAGGCAAGGGAGGCAGGCAGCGAAGACAGGGGAAGGGAAAAAAGGGAGGCAAAAACAGACCAAACCGTCCTGCCAGTAAGACTCCAGATCCCAGTTTTGAAGCACCACTAAGAACAAACTGATGAAGGCTCTGAATTTTCACACTGGTGGAGCAAGGAGGAGAGACCAGTGGTGTGAAAACGGAGTCCTTCCTGTTCTCGATTGCATTTCCTTTGCAAGTCAAGATAATTAAGCCTCTTGGGAAGTTGGGAAAACATTAACACCTGATATTCTAGTTTAAATTCATTATAAGAGATGTACCGAAGCTTTATTTTAACCAAAGAGTTCTCTCTTGTAGCTTGTCATTTACCTCTAGAAGGGGATGGGGGAGCAAGCATGGAGCTTTGATTTGAGGATCAAGTGTTTTCCTCTAGGCACGGGCTCCAGGTCCTCTGCCCACCCTCTGCCCCTGCCACCCCCCTGAGGAGAAGCTGCCAGCTTTTCCCGCCACCCCTCCCCGCCCCTTCAGAGCACCGCTGGGCAGAGCCTCCTTCTCTGACACCATCAAGGGACCGGTCTCCACTGCCCACTGCCTCCATCACATAGCCCCTCTCCTAGAGCAAAGCTGTTTCCCTGCCCTCAGCTTCCTGGGATCCTCATCTCCATCCTGACAGCTTGTAATGAAGCAATTATTGTCCCATTTTGCCATGAGGGTCTCCCCCATAAGTTCTCAGGGACTTAAAGAACTTGTGTGAAGTGGCTTCTGAGTTTGTGACAAAAGCCACTGTCTCTAAGCAGGCACACCACTGACCAGCTGCATCCAGGGAACCTGGAAGGTCATGTCAGTAGATTCCAGACTGAACAGTGTACCCTCAATATAAGTGGGAAGTCATTGGTGACCCCAGAGAGGCAGCCGGCTCCTGTGGGTGCAGTGCCCTACCTGACCTCTCCCTCTGTCTGCAGCTACCGGACCCTGGCCACGGAGCACGAGGCGCTGATGCAAAAATACCTGCACCTGCTGCAGATCGTGGAGACCGAGAAGACGGTGGCCAAGCAGCTGCGGCAGCAGATTGAGGACGGGGAGGTGGAGATCGAGCGACTGAAAGCAGAGGTGACCGCAACCCCAGGAGCAGAGGAGGCTGGCCAGGGATCCCGGCCTCCAGCCTCACACCTGTGCTCCCCAGGTTCAGGGAGACACAGGGTGGGCAGGAGGGATCCACTCACAGCAATAGCTGTGCCAGCCCCAAACTTAAAATCAGTGATGCTGGCCGAGTGGAAAGGTCGGGTGGTCAGATCTGGGTTCAAAGCTCACCTCTGCATTGTAACAGCTGCAACCTGAAGCAAGTCCCCCAGTCTCTCTGCACCTCTATGTTGTTGTTTAGTTGCTAAGTTGTGTCCAACTCTTTGTGATCCCATGGACTGCAGCATACCAGGCTTCCCCGTCCTTCACTATCTCCCGGAGTTTGCTCAAACTCATGTCCTTTGAGACAATGTTGCCATCCAACCATCTCATCCTCTGTCCTCCACTTCTCTTCCTGCCTTCAATCTTTCCCAGCATCAGGATCTTTTCCAGTGAGTCAGCTCTTTATATCAGGTGGCCAAAGTATTGGAGTTTCAGCTTCAGCATCAGTCCTTCCAATGAATATTCAGGGTTGATTTCCTTTAGGATTGACTGGTTTGATCTCCTTGCTGCCCAAGAGACTCTCAAGAGTCTTCTCCAGCACCACAGTTCGAAAGCATCAATTCTTCAGCTCTCAACCTTCTTTCTGAAGAATAGGCTTTTTATCGCTAGCTGACAAGGTTGTGAAGATCAAGTGACATCACTGATTGGCAACCTCCTGGTTACTCTGCTGACAACCACATGGACTAAGGGGGCGGGTGTGGGGCCAGAGCACGGCTGGTAAGTCCTCAGAGCGTGGGCTCAGGCTCAGCTCCAAGACAATCCTTTCCTTCTGCCTGCCATGGCCATCTGGAGGCTGATTAAGTCTTCTAAAACTTCTAGAACTAGTCTTCTAGTCTTGCTAGGTTAAGTCTTCTAGACCTTCACTACTCAAAGTGTGATATGGCCCATCAGAAATGCAGAACCTGGGGTCCCACCCAGATATCCCCAGTCAGAACCTGCACTTTAACAGCATCCCAGCAATTCTCATTTACCTGAGAGATGCTGACTCTCAGCCCTTAGATGCCCCTCGCCAGCTGTTCACACCTCCACACAATGATCTGATTGCCTCTCATGGCCTCATCTCACCAGGAGGTCACAATGTGTGTGTTAATTGCTCAGTCATGTATGACTCTTTGTGACCCCCATGGACTGTAGCCCACCAGGCTTCTCTGTCCATGGGATTCTCTGGGCAAGAATACTGGAGTGGGTTGCCATTCCTTTCTCCAGGGGATCCTCCTGACCCAGGGATCGAACCCCGGTCTCCCACATTGTGGGCAGATTCATTACCATCTGAGCCACCAGGGAAGCCCCCAAAATGCAGGAGCATCAATTCTTCAGTGCTCAGCCTTTTTTATTGTCCAGCTCTCACATCCATACATGACTACTGGAAAAAATCATAGCTTTGACTATACGGACCTTTGTAAGCTACAGTCCAGAGGGTCCCATAGAGTCGGACAAGACTGAGTGACTAAGCGCACATGCACAGGGAACTAGATCCCACGTGTCTCTAGACAAGATCAAAAATCTTAAGGGAAATAAAAAAGGAGGAAGAACTGAGCTGTGTGGCAGCTATCTGAAAAACAAGAATTACAAGGTCTTAGTAAAACCTTGGCGGGTAACAAAGAGGAAGACACCTGGGTTAATTCCACCATGAATGACTGCTCTGACTAAATGGATTCTGGACTAAAGACATTGCCTGTTGAGAAGGGAGCAGGATGGGGCAGAAGCTGATGCACTGTGTCTCAAAGTTGGGGTGGCAAGCGGGGTTTTCCTCTGATGGATCAAGGAAGCCAGACCACTGGTGGCGAGTGGGCAGAGTCCAGCAGAGACACCTGGCTTTGAGCCTGGCCAGGCAGCCGAAGCTAGACTCTAGTTGGTGAGGTGGGCATGAGCCAAAGTCCCCACTCTGTGTGGCCTTCATCTACAAGAGTCAACTGAGCAGACCCTGGATGTCTAGCAAGCAAACCGAGGTCCAAAGCAGAACCATCTCCAGAAGAGACCTGCCACGGTCAGAGAAAGGCTGCCTTCGTGGGCTCACCTGACCCTCGCTCCAGGCAGAGATGGGCCACAGCCCAGGACTTGTGCGGGGTCCCCCCCACCCCAGACCTGATGATCCTTGAACAGAGGCTCCGAGACTGCCAGTGCTACTGTGCATGCAGCATAGTGCCTGACCTAATTGCATCTATTTTTTGCCCTGGTCCCTGCTGAGTGGATGTCCTGGAATGCCTCTTTCTGAGATAAGTGCCAGGTTTAAATACAGGACAGACACAGACACACACACATACAGCACACACACACACACAACCCACCATGCTAAAGAAAAAAAAAAAGGTTCCACGTGCAAAGCTCAAAAGTGGCAAAGAAAGCGGAAGGTGATAATAATCAGGTCAAATGTGGGGATTGACTGGGCATTCCTGCATCTCTCGGCTCTCTAAGAGCCTGCCTGTGCTTGTGTGTGTTCACATGTGTTCCTCAGACCTTTAAAATACAGATCAAAGAACCAGCCTTTATTTCACTGTGCAGATGTTCCCAGAGAATTGAAAGAAAAGGTGGGGGGTGGGGGAGAAAGAAGAAAAGCCTGTGTCGGCGCTGAATATGTCTCAGTTAGATATTTTCAGCCGCTCTTCAAGCATAGGCTGGGGTAATTTTAGCAACCCGCGAGTGGAGAGCGGGTAACTGTTCCATTTTGCTTTCAGAGTGCTCAGTTCGCTCAATTGTGAGAGCCCATTCATTCTGCAGTTCAGCAAGTGGCCTTGAGGGGACAAAGCCACGTGCTCTGAAGAGGAGTGGAGGCTTTGTGGCGGTGTTTGTGGAGTCCCTGGGTTGTGTGGGGCTCAGTGACTGTGGCGTTTTCCTGTGATTGAGGTTTTTGTCGCTGCTGTGGTTCCGACCCTTCTCTAATTGACTTATTTCTGTAGCCAATGAATATCTGTCAGCCACCAACCCCACGCTAGGCACCCAGAACCCACGAATGAATGAAATGGTGTGGTCCTTCCCCCACAGATACCATAGTCATGATGGAATACACAGGCAGTATCAGCATTTTCAGGCTTCCCACGTGGCACTAGTGGTAAAGAATCCGCCTGCCACTGCAGGAGACCAAGAGACGCGGGTTCAATCCCTGGGTCGGGAAGATTCCCTGGAGAAGGAAATGGCAACCCACTCCAGTGTTCTTGCCTGGAGAATCCCATTGACAGAGGAGCTTGGCGGGCTACAGTCCATAGAGTTGCAAAGAGTTGGATATGACTGAACTGACTTAGTATGCATGCATGCCAGCATTTTCACGGGAAAGTTCGAAGCCCTGGGAACCCTAGTGAGGGATCCCCCCAGCAGAAACTTTCAGACTCTAGGGTGGCGTGAAGGAGCCCCACCAGGGAGGCTGCACCGCTAGCCTGTCCACCTGAGGAGTGCCTGAGGCCCCCGGCCACAGTGTGGCTTAAGGCACCTCTTCTCCTGGGCGACACCGTGTTGGCTTTATTCTTGCAGCTGGGCAGACCTGTCTGATCCCAAATCTGGCAAATATAGATTCTTAGATCAGCTCCAATGCTCGTTTAAAGGGCCGTTCCATTTTTCTAGGCCAGCAGTTCCCAGGCTGTGTTCCAAAGAGAGCTCCAAGTCAGAGAAGTCCTTCAGGGTTGTCCCAGGAGGGGACAGGCAAGCCAGCAGTGCTTCCAACTGAAGTCCTGCTGGGGTTCCAGGACAGTTTTGTTTGAAAAAACAAAGGGACTACCCAAGTGTCCATTGATGGATGAATGGATCCCAAAACAGGGTTTGTACATACAATGGATGTCTTCCCTGGTGGCTCAGCAGTGAAAAATCCGCCTGTCAGTGCTTGAGAACAGTTGGATCCCTGGGTCAGAAAGATCCCCTCGAGAAGGAAATGGCAACCCACTCCAGTATTCTTGCCTAGAAAATCCCATGGATAGAGGAGCCTGGCAGACTATGGTCCATGGAGTTGCAAAGAGTCGGACACTACTGAGCAACTAAACAACAATACAGTGGATATTACTCAGCCTTACAAAGGAAGGGAAGTCTGACACCTGGTCTGACATAGGGGAACCTTATGTGGTGAAATAAGGCAGACACAGGTAGACAAATACCGTCTGATTCCACTTAGGCAAGGCACCTAGAGACATCAGATTCACAGAAAGTAGAACGGAGGGTGCCAGGGGCTGGGGAGTTAGTGTTTAAATGGGGACAGAGTTGGGGAGGATGAGAAAGTTCTGGAGACAGATGGAGCAGATGGTTGCACAGCAGTGTGAATGAACTTGATGCTACTGAGCTGTGCACTTAAAACTGGTTAAAACAGTAAATTTTATGTTATATCTATTTTACCACAATAGAAATTTGAAGATAAAGGAACTGAAGGTTTAGGAAGTAAGGAAGATGATCACAGATTTGGACCAAAGCTCCCAGATTACAAAGGGATTGCCTGCAGCCCTGAGGGTGCCCCACCCAGGGTCACTCAGAGTCAGATCCCAGCTGCCCTGGACCCTGGTGGTCGGGCACCAGGTCCAGCGCTTACTCACAGATGTCTGGCTTGTAACCTCGGGCGGACAGGAGCTGCAGTACCTCTGGCCTCATGGAGTGCATGGGAGGGCACCTGCCCACCACGCTGCGCCTGGTGGTGCCTGGAGGGGTGGGACTTCCGCCCGCTGCCGCAGCACCCCCACCCCCAGCAGCTGACCCATGTTTCTGTTGTAGATCGCATCTCTGCTCAAGGACAATGAGCGCATCCAGTCCACCCAGACCGTCACCCCCAACGACGAAGACAGTGACATCAAAAAAATCAAGAAGGTCTGTAGCGTCCCTCAGGGCTGGCGAAGCTGCCCCAGTCCTCTTTAGAGAGCTCCACCCCTGGCACAGCCCCGTGTCCACCTGCTGTTCCCCTGCTCCCAGTGTGGCCTTCCACTTCCACTCCAAAGGCAGAACCAATAGCCCTCACCTCCAACCGGCACCTCCTCAAGCCTTTTCTTCGGGCTGTCTCTGTGAGGTAGGGTCGTTCAGCCCATTTGATAGATAGGAAAACCCAGGCCCCAAAAGATGAAAGAGTGGACTGAGCCAGGGCAGGAGCCCAGGCTGTGAGACTCATAGCTGAGAGCTTTCCTCACGACCCTGGGCAGCCTCAGTGAGACCCCAGGTCACTCTTCCATCCTCCAAACCTTACGTGCCTGCCCGCCCCGCCTCACCCCAGCCACTGTGCTGCAAACACTGCCTCTCCCAACTGTACCCTTCAGTCCCCAGCAGAGGTCAGCATGGGGAACCGACCTCTGTGACGCACCAGGGTTGGTCCAGCTGGTTTTATTCTGTTGGAGTCCAGGAGGGGTGGACATCTCAGGGGGTACCAGAAAGCTGCCCAGTGGCAGGGATACTGACCAGCACCATGGGCCACCCTGCACAGGGGAAGAACATGGTCTGTGTTTGCAGCTGGCCAGACTTGAAACAGGGGAGCCTGACTCACCCTAAGAAAAACAAGCGAAACCAGAAAACCCTCCTTGTCAAGAGCATAAAAGGACCCCAGCACCATACAGACCAGAAGCTGAAAACTGGCTTCCCACAGGCCAAGTTCAGCCTCCCAGCGTGTTTGGGGTTTTTAGCCCATACGGTGTTTTTCCCCCCTTTTTAATGTGTTGCCGGTGCTATAAACGCTAAACATTTCACATTAAAAAAAAAAAAAGTCTGTATTTCTGGTTACTCAGAAATAGAAAGAGCTAACATCCCTTACGCACTTTCCATGTGCCAGACACTATTCTAGGAGATGTATACAGATTAATCTCTTCCAAACTGAGAGCCCTCTGGAGTTCAATTATTGTCTGCATTTCACAGATGAGGGTACAGAGGCCCATAAGGGCAAACTGCCTTGCTCAGGTCACACACCCAGGTATTAGCAAAGCGACATTTAAACCCTGGCTGCTGAGCTCCAGAGCCCTCATCTTCAGTCACTGGGACACACTATCTCTTGGAAAAGCAGGAGGCCTCCCAGCCCAGGCCTGCCTCCTGCCCACAGTGTTTGCTGGCCCTAGGCCAGGTGCCTGCCCACCTATGATCCAGAGGACCCCCTGGTACCCTATGGACATTGGGACTTGCCACCAGTGCCACCAGGGGTCTGAACCAAGCCCTACCCACACAGGGATGCGTTGGCCTGCCTTCTCTTCCGTGGCCCCACTGGACTTCCCACCCCATTTTGACAGCCATTCTGGCGGGAACATTTTTTTAAGTCCAGCTGAAATGCACTGTCCTCCTTTTATTGTCACCTTTCTGGGGCCTCTGAGCAAGCCCCTCCCACTTTATCCAGAGAGGCTTCCTATCTTCAGAGAGAGCTGTTGTGATGAGGTCAAGACGCTCCTCCCCAGGGCAGACGGCCCTGGCCACAGGTCTGCACTCGGAAGGCCGCACTTGCTGTTTATGGCCAGTGCCCTTTTCAGCTGAGAGTATTTTGATGAGCACCTCAATAGGCAGCCCCTGGATCCCCAGGATCCTCCCTCCGACCCAGCACCATGCAGCACCTTTGTTCCTGGGGCCCTGGGCCCTCCCCTTGCAATCCCTGAGCTTGCCCACAACTCAGCAGCAGGAATGGTGAGGAGCCTTGATTGGAAGCATACAGATCTTCACACAGTCCTCTGAGTCTGGGAATCAAGGTCCTTCCCAAGTTCTCGCCAAAACGAGGCCAAGCCAAGCAGCCCAACTCAAGTCACTGTGTTCATTTCTCCCCGCAGAGGCAGAGGAGAGCCTCTGGTGCCTGCTGATGAGGTCCAAGCATGAGATGAACTCATCTGCCATAGTTCAGTTCAATGTGATAATCGCCCTCTGTCCAGACAAGCTTAAACTGAAACTTCAGGGTTCTCAGGCCAGTCGTTAGATGAGAAGTGTGAGCTCCACCTGGCACAGCCTGGCAGCTCTCTCTTCTCGAGGCCTCTCCCATGGTGGGGACTTGGAGCCACATTTTCCCTCCGTCTGGGGATGCTACCAGAGCAACCTGGGGGACCTGGTTTGATCACAGAGGTCTGGGGTGGGGCCTGGGGTTGGCATTTCTAACAGAATCTCAGGAGATGCTGAAGCTGCCTGTGTGAGGACCACACTTTGAGTCCGGCCATCATCTCCTTAGCCTCAGGGCACAGATGGAAAGTGGACATAGAGGGCCCCGAGGTCACGCCCAGCACCACGCAGGCAGGGGCACCAGGCCTACCTTTGCCTGAGCTCTTTCCCTAAGCGCAGGGGATGACAGAGCCTTGGTCCTGGAAGGACCCAGCCAGCGCAGGCTGATGGGCGGCTCTCCCCCGGTCTCGGTGCCCAGGTGCAGAGCTTCCTGCGGGGCTGGCTATGCCGGCGCAAGTGGAAGACCATCATCCAGGACTACATCCGGTCGCCACACGCAGACAGCATGCGCAAGAGGAACCAGGTGGTGTTCAGCATGCTGGAGGCTGAGGCCGAGTATGTGCAGCAGCTGCACATCCTGGTGAACAACTTCCTGCGCCCGCTGCGGATGGCCGCCAGCTCCAAGAAGCCCCCCATCACGCACGACGATGTCAGCAGCATCTTCCTGAACAGGTGAGCACCTGAACCTCAGTCCCTGCCCTCACCCATCCCCACCACCACCACCACGCTGCCTCGGAGCGCTTGGCCAAGGCAGGAGGCGGGAGCCTGGCTAGCAATGAACTTGACTGCAAGCTCTCCTCTAGTTCCCGCCAAGTGCGGAGGAGGAAACAGCCCAGAGAGGAAGGAGGCCGCCCGAGGTCTCCGGCCTAGAAGCCCGTGTTCTGACCCTTAACCGGCAAGATACATTTAGAGGCCCACAGATTAGATGTCTAAACTCAGGGGTTCAGCTGGGGCAATATCGGGAGACATTTTTGATTGTCAGAACTTGGTGAGGGGGTTGTGGGGAGAGTTTGCAAGTAGCATCTAGTGGGTATAGGTCAGAGATGATGCTCAAACATCCTACAGTACACAGAGCAGTTCCCCCCCCCCCCCCAACCCCAGCAAAGAATTATTCCACCAGAAATAATCGTGCCAATACCCTGGTGGTCCAGTGGTTAAGATGCCGAGCTCCCAGTGCAGGGGGTTCAGGTTTGATCCCCGCTCAGGGAGCTAAGATCCTATGCGCCAGAAAAAAAATCAATCAATAAAAATAATCAAGCCAAGGTTAAGAAACCCTGGATTAAATGTTTCCTGTGTTGAGAGGTGGGTTCATTACCACTGGTACCACGTGGGACAGGAGTTGAATTAAATGTTTACAAGTTATAAATCAAGCTACAAAAAACCAAGCATGTTCCATTCCTCTATCTTAATAGCATCGTCATAATGATTAAGAAACAGGTCTACATTTTTAGAATTCTCAGGCTCATTAGAGTTCAGCTTTGTACCACATTACCCACATACCATATAAAAGCGGTTACTTTTTCCAAATGGTGACCCTGGGCCTTTGTGTGAGGTTGGTAGTGCCTCAAAAGGCTGAGCGGACAGTTGCCCTTCTGCTGTCCACCTCTTTTGAAAAGGGCAGTCTTAGGGAGTGGCTTAAAGGAGCTTTGTGGTAGCCAATAAAATGGAGTGAACTAGGTAAAAGCAACAAACATAAAAACATCAACAGAGTACTATTTACAAACGATTCTCATCTAGGAATTGAAATAAATTATATGTGCTCCAGGTTATTTGCTCAGCTGCCCTTCCTTTAGCATAGTCATCGTTCAGTCACTTCACTAGTCCCAGCTAGTGTTCTGCAGAGATGTTTGGGACCCAGGGTCACCTCCCCTGGGCCCTGCTCTGCCCCTTTACCTGCCAGGGTGCTGTAGCAAGTTTAAGGACTTGTGTGTCACCCTGGAGGAAATGGGGAAGCCGGTGGACATGGATCTGATTCTGAGAAGTTGAGCTGAGATGCTGAAGGTGGCTGGGAGAAGGACCAGGCTGACCTCATGGATGTGGAGGAGATGTCAGGGTACAGGGACACAGTGGAGGTGGGAGCAGAAGGAGGGGAGCGGCTTCTAGCCTCAGAAAACCTTGTAGAAACGGAATCACTGGGCCTGACAAAGTTGCTTTATTTTAATGTATTTACTTGGTTGTGCCGGGTCTTAGTTGCAGTATGTGGGATCTTCCTCGTGACATTCAGGCTCTTAGCTGCAGCATGTGGGCTCTAGTTCCCCGACCAGAGATCGAACCCGGGCCCTTGAATTGGAAGCACAGAGTCTTAGCCACTGGACCAGTTGGGAACTTCTGAACATGACTGCCTTCTTATCGTTCGCACCTCACTGCGTGATCCACTGTGTGCATAGGACAGTATAAGCTTCACTGTCTTAACCACTTTGCTTTGTGTGAGCAGAGACCAGTGTAACTGATTTTTTCATTAAAAAATAGCAGCACTTCACAGCTTCTGTGCATGACTGAATGTTCTGGACTGCCCTCACCACATTAAGCTTTGCAGGGCCAGCTTCATGCCAGGCTCTCTGAGCACTTGGCCCGAGTGATTTCCGATCCTGGGAGATGCCCCATCAGGCTGGCATCAGAGCTCAGAGAGGTGATGGATAGGATGTGCTCAGGGTTCCAGTGGGCTGTGACTTTAATTCAGTTCCGTTTTACATCAAGGTCTCTGCTTGCCCCTGCTGCCCTATTAAATGATGGGCTGGATCTTTGTTTACCCCCATCCTCCTTTTCCCCAATGCATCCTTATCACAACTCAGGTCTTGGCACACACCGCCCCCACCCACTTCTGCGCTATTGAGAACTTTCTCTTGCGTGTGAGCCCAGCCTCCCCTCTTGCTTGGTAAGTGCTGTGAATCTCTGGGGTCTCCCTGCCTTGGACCACAGCACAGAGGTCCGTGTGTGCCACAGGCCAAGGGCAGAGGCTGCCAGCCCACTCACTAAAAGGCATTTCTACACGTGACTTCCCCCTGGGTTTGCTTTTAGGCCAAAATGAATTCAGTGATTCAGCCACACTAGAAACCTGATGCTACGTTGGTGATTTCATTTGCCGGAGCTCCTTAAAAGAAGTCCTTGAGAAGAAAGAGGCCTCTTTCCAGGCTGGCAGATTCCTGGAGGGTGCTACAGAACGGGGGAGGGGTTAATTGTGTGTTTCTACAATAGCTGAGGGTGGAGGGGAGGGGAGGAGCAATCTTTGAAGTAAACACCTGCAGCAGGTTTTGTTTACCCAAGACAATGAGCACAGAGACTTGGACTGTTTCCCTTTAATAAAAACATTGCCCGGCAACATGTGCTGGGAACCACAGGCATGGCCCCGTGATGAGAACATCTCGCCCGGGTGACAGATGGTTGGTACCTTGATGCCACTCTGATTGATCAGCGGTGGCTGGGAGTCCCGGGCTGAGAAGGATGGTGAGGCTCCATGGGGGAGTATGCTGCCATCCATTCGTCATGTCTGCAGGGGCTGGGGAGTGAGGAGGGACAGGTAGAGGGCAAGGCAAGAGTCAAGAGGCCTGGTTCTGCCCTCCTCCTCCAGCCCAGCCAAGTGGATCTGAGAACGACTTGGGTGAGTCACACTCTTTTCTGGGCTCAAGAAGGGAACCAGGAAAAATGAGTGTTTCCCAAGTAGACAGGTTGCTTCCTCTCCCTCGAATTCTCCCCACCCTACTGTCCTCCCCGTATTCCTTACAACAGCTCTCTCCTACTCTTCCTTCATGTTTTTCTTGGATATCTCCGGCCACCCCATGCACCTTGTTGCCATTGGCTTCTCTTCCCTGGTTGTGTGTTTCCAGGGCCCTCTTTTGTAGCATTCATCACACTTAAATAATGATTTCTTTTGTGTTAGATCCCCTGCTGCACTCTAAATAGGCTGTGAGGAGGGATAGGGCCATAGAATACAGTTGCCCTCACTGTGCACTGCACAATTCAGGGACAGCATTCACATAAACTAGGTCTCAGCAGAGTTCTTCTGTCAAGGGCCAGATGGTAAATATTTTAGACCTTGCGGGTCAGAGGGTCTCTGTCAGAAGCATGTGGACTTAGGCAATCCTAATGATCAGTTGAATGGGTGTGGCTATGTTACAGTAAACCTTTACTGATGGACGCTAAAATGGTAATTCTATAGAATTTTTACTTACCATAAAATACACTTTTGATTTTTTTCAACCATTTAAAATTATAAAAGTCCTTCTAAACATGCAGGCTGTACAAAACCAAAAAGTGGGCCAGCATTCTGGATGGCAAGATTCCATGTCATAAATATGTCATTTCACCCAAGACATGCTATGAAGTTAATATAATTGCAATTGAAGTTCAGCCTCACAGAGTGAGTTTAAAGTCCATCTGAAGGAATAAATACATGTAAATTGATAATCATGTTCTGAAAAAGGAACAATGAAAGTAACATTTCCTACCTTAATTAAAATATATTATAGGCTTATAAATATATTAAAAGTAACAAAAACAGCCTAACACTATTGCCAGAACAGGCTAATAGACCATCAAAGTAAAATAGAAAGTTAAGAAACAGACTTACACATGTTTGAGAATTTAGTAACAATAAAGTCAGCTTTGAAAAGCAGGGCAAACAGCTGGAGTATTGGATAAATAAAATGGGGCAGTTGGCTAACCAAACTGAGAAAGATTACATTTATATCTTTTATTCACACGCTACACCAAAGTAAACTGGAGTCAAGTATTTTTAAAATCATTTATTTATTTATTTTGGCTTCGCTAGGTGATGAGATAGCTGGATGGCATCACTGACTCGGTGGACGCGAGTCTGAGTGAACTCCGGGAGTTGGTGATGGACAGGGAGGCCTGGCGTGCTGCGATTCATGGGGTCGCAAAGAGTCGGACACAGCTGAGCGACTGAACTGAACTGAACTGAGGTCTTCGTTGCTGCGTGGGCTTTCTCTAGTAGCAGCGAGAGGGGGCTACTCTCTAGTTGTGGTGCTCAGGCTTGTCTTGTGGTGGCTTCTCTTGTTGAGGCTCCTGGGCTCTAGAGCACAGGCTCAGTAGTTGTGGCACATGGGCTTAGTTGCTCTGAAGCGTGTGGAATCTTCCAGACCAAGGATCTAACCTGTGTCCCCTGCATGGCAGGTAGATTCTTAACCACTGGACCACAAAGGAAGTCCCCTAGTTAAGTGTTTATATGTAAAAAATAAAATACAGACGAGTGTGTATGCAGTCTAGGAGTGGGAAAAGACATGCTCAAAGCAGAAAAAAAAAAAAAAAGATAGAAAATGGTACACCTCATGACAAAGAAAAACTTTCAGTTCAGTTCAGTTCAGTCGCTCAGTCCTGTTTGACTCTTTACGACCCCATGAATCGCAGCACGCCCGGCCTCCCTGTCCATCACCAACTCCCCGAGTTCACTCAGACTCACGTCCATCGAGTCTGTGATGCCATCCAGCCATCTCATCCTCTGTCGTCCCCTTCTCCTTCTGCCCCCAATCCCTCCCAGCATCAGAGTCTTTTCCAACGAGTCAACTCTGCATGAGGTGGCCAAAGTACTGGAGTTTCAGCTTTAGCATCAGTCCTTCCAAAGAAATCCCGGGGCTGATCTTCAGAATGGACTGGTTGGATCTCCTTGCAGTCCAAGGGACTCTCAAGAGTCTTCTCCAACACCACAGTTCAAAACCATCAATTCTTCAGTGCTCAGCCTTCTTCACAGTCTAACTCTCACATCCATACATGACTACTGGAAAAACCATAGCCTTGACTAGACGGACCTTAGTCGGCAAAGTAATGTCTCTGCTTTTTAATATGCTACGACTGAATCTACTTAGCAGCAGTAGCAGGTTGGTCATAACTTTTCTTCCAAGGAGTAAGCGTCTTTTAATTTCATGGCTGAAAAACTTTAAAAGACACTAAACACAAAATCAGTGGAAAACAGCTGAGGGAAAAAAAAAGTCTGCAATGTAGATGTTCGATTCTACACTTAACATGAAGAGTTAGTTTAAATTAATAAAACTGAAAATAGTAAATGGACAGGACTTGGCAGTTCTCAAAAGAAGATGTTCAAATGGCCAATACAAAGGAAAAATGGAGCCTTCACCAACTGTATTTTTATAGTCCCAGTTTATCATATTCCTACTGTGCTACTTTACCAGTCCATGCCCTGTTGGAATCTAAGAGGGTGGATTTCGTCCCTGGTGTTTCCTGCAGCCGTATAAGGGGGCTCCCTAGGAGTGGGGCCCTGAGTCTTGCTGTCAGTGCTTGGGGTCATTCATCACCTCCTGGCTCCTCAGGAACCCCTGATAGTCTTTCTACCTCCACCCTCCCCCACCTCAGGGCCCATGTTCGCCCCTCTGTGCACTGCCATGCACCCCAGACCCATATCATTTGAATTTTCCAAAGTATCTTCCCATGTGGATGACTAAAACTCTTCAGATTGGCATGGTGCCTATTTATCTGTTCAATAACTAGTTCAGGGGCCATGGACAGGCAGAGTTATCCTAGTCACAGGTGCATCTGTTGCAGACCCGCTGCCTGAAAACTGAAGATGACTTCAGCCATCAAATGGGGCCCCCAGTCCAGAAATCACTGTGTCACAACCCCTGGGGGCCTGTTCTCTTGGGACTTCAGGGAAATGATAGTTAATTCATGGTAATGACTGGACCACACTCAGGAATGAGAACTCGGAATGTTTCCACTACCTTGTTGTTCAGTAGCTCGGTTGTGTCCCACTCTTTGCGACCCCCATGTACTGCAGTAGGCCAGGCTTCCCTTCCCTCTGCTATCTCCAGGAACTTGCTCAAACTCATGTCCACTGAGTCAGTGATACCATCCAACCATCTCATCCTCTATCATTCTACTTTTGCCTTCAATCTTTCCCAGCATCAGGATCTTTTCCAGTGACACCTGTTAAAGGCCCCCTGGCCCCAGCCCTCCCTTTTGAACGTCCTGGGGGTGTGATCAGTACAGACTGCTCTGCAGAGCCCAGGCGCTGTGTTCTGTTCTCTTACCACCACCCGCCTCCTCTCAGCTCCCTCCCCCCTTTTTCTCTTGCAGTCTTTCCTTCTTTTCTTTCCCTCTTCACACAGTGTGTTTTCCCTGCAGAGTGGGGGTGCTCAGGGCATTCCAAACCCATCTGGGGTCCAGGAGCCCCATGCCGCTCAGGCCTTCCGTGCACGTGGGGTCCAGGCCCCTCACTGGCTTCCTGTGCCTCGCACCCCAGGGGCGACCCCCCAGCGCCTTCCATCCTCTGCTCTTGTCATGAGAATGAGACCTCACGGTGGTGGGGGGTTGCCTTCAGGGCACAAACTGCTGAGAGAAGGGACAGCACCCAGTGACAGCACTCCAAACTGGAAAACACCAGGGCCTCAGTGACCACCCAGGGCACTGGGAGAGCCTGGGCAGGGAGCAGAGAGTGTAGCCATGGAGGGGTGGTGACATGGCAGAGAAAGACAGAGAATGTTCCAGGGAGAGGGGAAGATAGGGCCCAGAGGCCCAACTCCTGGGAGCTCACGCTTCCTCTCTGGGACTCATTTTCCCTTTCCATGAGTGGAGCGCACGTTAAAAAAAAAGAATTTTTTTTGGCTGCACCACAGATGGGATCTAGTTCCCTGACCCAGGATAGAACCCCATGCTCCCTGCTTTGGAAGCGCGGAATCTTAACCACTGGACCACCAGGGACAAGTCCCCACACTTTGGCATATTTGGTTCTTTTGGCTTGCCCTGTGATTCAAGGCAAGCCCAGACATGCTGGGGAGACCCCCAGGTCTTCAGGGTGTAGGAGCCAGGGTGATGAGCAGGAGCAAGGGAAGAACAGGAGGAGGGGGCCCCTGCAGGATGGAGCAGAAATTGGCCCATCTCTTGGGTTCTCTGTGTTCTCACAGATTGGCTGTTCTCTGGAACCAGCCACTTGGGGAGCAATGGGCAGAGAAGCGGGTATGGGAGTGGGGCCATGGCAAATGTGGCTGTCTGGGGAATGCTCTGAGGCCTAATGAGACTATGTGCACCCCCAGCATTCCAGGTGATGACAAGGCAGGCACTTTAGAGACTCTGAGTTTCTGTCCTTTCCTCTTTTGTGTTTGTTTGTTTGTTTGTTTGCCCTTTTCTAACGTTTATTCAAAAAGGGGCTGGTGGAGAACTAGCATTTGCTGAGCATCCCTCTGCTCCAGTTGATGCACAATACTTTCAGAAGAACCACATTTCACCTGTGTTTTCCATGGAAGGACCTGTGGTTCAGAGGTGTTAGGCCTCTTGCTCAGGGTCACACTGGTGGGAAGGGGCAAAAGGCAACAGATGGAGCCCCCATCTGTGTGGGTCTCAAGCCCTAGCTCCTGTCATGTCCTCATGACATGAGGACTTTTCTTCTGAGTGGCTTTTCCTCTGAGTTCTTCAAAGCCCTAGCTTCCTCCAGGATCCCTCAGGGGCACCCCCAGCCAGCAGGGACTTGAGGGAGCTAGGGAAACCAGCAGCCAGAGCACTACCCTTCTCGGCCAGCTTGACCGGCATTTGATTGCATGCTGAGAAGAGCCCTTCTGAATTGTACACTCTGCCGTCACCATCCTGAAATACACTTTAATTTTTTGGAGACCATTTTTTTCTTCATTAATTTTTTGTTTTTTTCAGCTATGGTGGGTCTTTGTTGCTGTACACAGGCTTTCTCTAGTTGCGATGAGTGAGGGCTACTCTTCATTGAGGGTCACGGGCTTCTCATTGCAGTGGCTTCTATTGTTGTGCAGCACGGGCTCTGTGGCATGCAGGCTTCAGTAGTTGTGACTGACGGGCTATAGAGCACAGGCTTAGCAGTCGTGGTGCACGGGCTTAGTTGCTCCGTGGCATGTGGGATCTTCCCCAACCTGGGATCCAGCCGATGTCCCTTGCATTGCAAGGCGAATTCTTAACCACTGGACCACCAGGGAAGCCCCATCCTGAAATTTTTAACCATTTTGTTAACAAGGGGCTCGCTTATTTGTTCTGCATTAGTCCCCACAAATTACATAGTCCATCCCACTGAACTGGTTTTCAGGTTAAGTCACCTGAGAAGATTTCCTTAACTTGCGGGAGGGGACGCTTGGAGGGACAGGACGTCCTGGCCTGAGCTTAACCCTGTGCTTTTTCTTGCAGTGAGACCATCATGTTTTTGCACCAGATCTTTTACCAAGGCCTGAAGGCCCGCATCTCCAGCTGGCCCACGCTGGTCTTGGGTGAGTAGCAGCCCTGGCAGGGGTCCTCTGCCCCTCCATCCCCACCCCACCTGGGAAGTCCATCTACAGTGGCCACCAACCCCAGCTGGCAACACTTTTGTCCTTGCAGAATGTACCACAGGGGCCCTTTAAAAACTCCCAGAAACCCTCAGAGGGCTCAGAGGAGGAAAAACAAATTGGCAAAAGCTACATTTCTGGGAGGAAGTGATATATTTTTAGTTTATCTGTTTTTCCTTTTTAAAAATAAAATATATGTACCCATTTGAGAAAATTCGAGAATCCAGAAAAGAAGGAAATGGTTAAAAATATCAGCCATAGTTCTGCTTCCCAAAGATAACTACTGTAAACACTTGGGTTTGTTTCCTTCCAATTCTTTTTTCTATGCATAGATCTTGGTGTTTTTTTTTTCCCATTTTACATAATTGCAAACATACTGAATATAGAATTTGAATCTTACTGTGGGTTTTTTTTCTACTTAACATTATTGTATAAGCATTTTCTCAAGCTGAAGAACGCTTTTTGATGACTGTGTAGTGCTCCAGGGCCCTGTGAATCTACCGCCGTCTACTGACATCTCCCCCTTCTTGGCTCTTAAAGATGCTCTGCCTTTCTGCTGTTACTAGAAACAATCGTGTCTACGTGTGAGGTGGTCTCCATGTTAGAGAGCAGTTCCCTGAGATAGGTGTCCAGAGGCTGAATGGCTGAAACAAGGGCGGTGGACTCTCCGCTCTGTACCCACCGTCACATTTCTCTCAAAGTCCTCACTCCTGAGAGTGATGTTTAGGAGTGCCTCTCACATCTTGTCTCTCCCACCCTGGGTAGCATTTTCCTTCCACCTAATTCAACAGGAAAAGGTGAGTGTTGTGTCACTTCCGCTGTGGAGTCAAGGGAAAAGGCTCAGGAAGGTGAAGGGACCCCTGAGAGAGGAGAGGCTCCCCTGCCCACAGGCCAGGAGACTTCCGGGGGAGTGAACACTATTTCTATTTTTCGCAGGTCAAATAGACCCATTTTCTCCAAGGTCAGAAGCAGGTGACTCAGTGGTAAAGAACAGGCCTGCCAATGCAGGAGACACAAGAGCCGTGGTTTGATCCTCGGGTCAGGAAGATCCCCTGGAAGAGGAAATGGCAACCTGCTCCTATATTCTTGCCTGAAAAACCCCATGGACAGAGGAGCCTGGCAGGCTACAGCCCATAGCGTCACAAAGAGTTGGACACGACTTAACGACTAAGCAAACACACACACATACACTAGAAAGAAGAAAAAGGCTGTGCTTTCTGTCCTCGTAAGGATTGATGAGGTGATCCACTGGATAGGTGGATGCCTTGCATGAGAGCTCCCACTTAGAGTTTGTTACAAGGAAATCTTTTCCTTTTATTGAAGTATAGTTGACTTACAATATTGTCTTCATTTCAACTATACAGCAAAGTGATTCAGTTATACCTATATATATGTTCTTTTTGTAATATTCTTTTCCATTATGGTTATTACGGGTTACTGAATATAGCTCCTCGTGCTATACACTGGATGTGTGCGTGCTCAGAGTCTTTGCAAGCCCATGGACTGTAGCCCTCCAGGCTCCTGTGTCCATGGGATTTTCCCGAGAAGAATACTGGAGTGGGTACCCATTTCCTCCTCCAGGGGATCTTCCCTACTCAAGGATCAAACCTGAGTCCCCTGTGTCTCCTGCCTTGGCAGGCAGCTTGTTTGCACAGGGAAGCCCTGTGCTATACAGTAGGACCTTCTCATTTATCCGTTCTACATGTAAAAACTTACAAATGCTAAACCCAAGCTCACACTCCATCCATCCCCCATCCCCCTCCCCCTTGGCAACCACAAATCTGTTCCCTAAGTCTGTGAGTCTGTTTCTGTTTTGTATATAAGTTCGTGTCATATTTAGATTCCACATATAAGTGATATCATATGGAGTTTGTCTTTCTCTGTCTGACTTACTTCACTTAGTATAATCATCACTAGCTGCATGGTCTTTCTCTTTAATGGGGTTAGTAAGCTGATGTTTTAGAGCAATGGTCCCCAACCTTTTGGGTACCAGGGACTGATTTCATAGAAGACAGTTTTTCCACGGACCAGGACTGGGGGAATGATTTCAAGATGCTTCAAGCACAGTACCTTTATTGTGCACTTTATTTCTAATCTAACACTGCTGCTGATCTGATAGGAGGTACTGGCCTGGAGGTTGGGGGACCCCTGTTTTAAAGGCTCCATCCCATCCTGTCAAGTGTTGAAGGGCAGGTTTGGGCTTTCGAGAGCTGGAAGGACAGGATGCCAGACACCCAGGAGGTTGAGACTGACGGGCCAGCAGGGGCTGCAGAGCTGGGAGGGCAGGGACAGGGGACCCACAGGTGAGGGGACAGAGACTCAGGAAAGCATGTCGTGGGGTGGAAAGCCCTGGAACAAGGGAGTTGGGAAACCTGGTTCCAAGCCAGCTGCTGACTCACCCTGTGGCCTCTGACAGGTCCCAGTCACAGATGGGACACTCTGGGAGGGAGGCCCCCTGGAGGGAGGAGGGCACTGGGGAGATGTAATTACAACAGAGGCCAAGGGCAACCCCACAGGTGCTCTGGGACCCAGGTGGCCCCACAGAGAGGTCCCCAGTCAAGGCAGGGGCTGGCCTTCACACCCTCTTCCCGTACTGTCATGGGCCCAGCTTGTGCAGGGCAGCTTCCTTCAGTGGAGAGCAGTTCCCACGCAGGGAGGACCCAGCTGACAGCCACTGGGACTAGTGACAGCCAAGGAAGAAGCACCTGTGTCCTAAAAGGTGCCCAGGGGACACCCCACAGCACCCTCCACACCTGCTTTCTCTGGCCCTCTAGGTGTCAGACTAGATAGGGCTCCAAACCCTGTGGTTCTGATGTGATTGATCCCAGTGCCTGGGGCCTCCCTGTCTCTCCTAGGAGAGGGCGGTAGGGTCAGCTCCAAAGGCAAGGGGTTTCTCTGGGACCTCCCGGGCGGGGCTGGGGAGGCCGAGGGCCTGGGGGAGGGCGTCAGCCCCTCGCCCCACACCGAGGGCGCCCCCGCTGCCCGCTGAGCCCCGCCTCCTTGCAGCCGACCTGTTCGACATCCTGCTGCCCATGCTCAACATCTACCAGGAGTTCGTGCGCAACCACCAGTACAGCCTGCAGATCCTGGCGCACTGCAAGCAAAACCGCGACTTTGACAAGCTGCTCAAGCACTACGAGGCCAAGCCCGACTGCGAGGAGAGGACGCTGGAGACCTTCCTCACCTACCCCATGTTCCAGGTGCGCCGCCCTGCCTGCCGCCCTACCAGGGTGCATGCGCACGTGGGTGGCTGGGCGGTGGGGTCAGGAGGGGTGTGACTCGTGGAGAGCCAGGCCTGCAGGGCAGGCCAAGGGTGGGGGTGGAGGGGCTCGTCCCACCCAAGACCCTGGCTCCAAGTATGAGATCAGAAGAGTCTGAGATCGGAAGTGCAATGGAAGTCCTTAGTGCTGAGAACCCCTGTCTCTGCTCTCCCATCCCTCTCCGGGGCTCTGTCTCTCCCCTGCCTCTCATTTCATCGCCACTTCTCTCCTGCCTCGCCTCCCTGCCCCCGCAGATCCCCAGGTACATCCTGACGCTGCACGAGCTCCTGGCGCACACCCCTCATGAGCACGTGGAACGCAACAGCCTGGACTATGCCAAGTCCAAACTGGAGGAGCTGTCCAGGTAAACCCCACACCAGGGAACCCCGGTCCCCACATCACAGGGCAGACCCAGGCTTGAGGGTGCCCCCACCAGGAGTTCACTGAGCCCAAATGGCCAAAACTCATGTTTCTGCTTAAGATTTCAAGAGGTAGGGACCCACAGCCTGTCCCACCTGGAGGCAGAATCCCCAGGAGCAGTCTGAGGGGTTTACAGCTCCAGTCCAGGTGGGCACCGGCAAGATGGATGGGTGGCTTGCTGTCCCTGGCACAGGTGGGGCCCAGCAAGGGCCTGGGCGGTCAGTGGGCCCATCTCCAGGACTCGCAGACACTCTCTGCCCACTTCCTTGGTTCTCCAGCGTCAATGTGTCAATGCTTGTGGCTTTAGGAGCTCCATGGGGTCCCGAGTGTTGGGCCTTCATGTATCCCAGGCTCTGTTCAGCAGCAGGCATTGTCCATGGGTGGACAGGCCATGGTTGGGCCATTGTCAGAGGCTGAAGCCCCATAGTCAAGGCCTCCCCTGCTCTCCCTCAGTCCCTGGAGTGCAGTCTCTGCCCAGGTAGGAGCAGAGGGGCCAGGGAGGAGGGGTGCCACACCCAGGCGTCGGGGTGGGATTCCCCATCTGTGGGGGCGGGGCAGCATGGAGGGGAGGAGCTTCAGACTCTAGTGTTTCCTGAAGAGGGAACCCACTAGAGTTTCTGATGGATGAGGTAAGAGGACAGAGAGAGAAAATGGGAGTCGAAAGGGAGTCTGAGCCTGAGCAGCCTGAAGGATGGCACCGCCACGATGCAAGGTGTAGAAGCCTCTGGAGGGGCAGGGTTGAAGGGGTCTGCTTCGCTTCATGGGAGCTTTATTTGTGGGGTGTTGGGCCTGAGATGGACAAACAGCAGTGGAGATGACAAGGAGGGAGAGTCGGTGTTTGAGTCTGGAGTTTAGGGAGGCGAGATGGAACAGGTCATCAGCTCAGACATGGTATTTAAAGTCCCCAGCTGGGACTTCCCTGGTGGTCCAGAGATTAAGACTCTGCACTTCCACTGCAGGAGGTGTGGGTTCGATCCCTAGTCAAGGAACTAAGATCCTGCATACCAAGTGGTGCAGCCAAAATTTTTTTTTAAAAGTCACAAGATTGATGAGATCACCAAGGGAGTGAGTTTAAGCAGGAATGAGGTATGAACCAAAGGCTGAGCCCTGGGGCATCCACCAGCAGAGGCCAAGAGGTGAGGAGGGGCCTTATAGTCAGAGACGGATGGGTCTCCAGGGTGTAAGGCTCAGCCACCAGCCCCGCTGGAGCCCTGCCCACCACCCAGAGCCCTAAACAGCTTCCCGAGTTCAACAAGTGGAACTTGTTGGGCAGCTGGGCAGAGGGAGGACCAGTCTGGACTGGGGCAGGGCACAGACCCCACAGTGAACAATTCGGGAGAAGGTGTAAGCAGGGCGTGACTGCAGACTAACAGAACTGCTGTGGAGTGTGGACTCTAGTTCTCTCGGGCCCCAGGGAGTCAGTACAGTGTACTCTTCCCCAGGGAGAAGATGTAGACCCCCCACCCCATGAGTTCCTGGACCCTGCGGGATGCCCTGGCCCAGTGCAGGCAGGGGTACAGGAGGCACGTGGGTGCCAGGGAACTTGGCCCAAGACCGCAGTCCCCTCTCCCCACTGGTGCTGGGTGTACTGATTGCTCTTCCTTTGTCCCCCCGCCCATCACCTGCACCTGGTCCTGAGCCCAGCCTGAGCAGCACAGAAGAGGGTTTTCCCATGTGAGAGCAGCCCTTTCATCCTCCTCCCACCTTCCCTGGGGCCCGAGGAAAGCTGCAGCCTGACTAGAAGCCAGAAGATAACCAGCCTCTCCCTGGCCAGCCTCAGAGCCCTGCACCCCTCACCTCTGGGGGCCGTTGTCCCACTTCCTCTCCTGAACCCCCTCACTCCTAGGCTCCAGGATAACCTAGCTCATCACTTCCAGTTCCCCCAGGAGCCACAGGCCCTAGAAACCCTAGGCCGCCTTCCCAGAGTCCACCATCTTCCCTAACCTAGGCTCCCCCATCACAGACTGCAGCCTGCTGCTGCTGCTACTGCTAAGTCACTTCAGTCATGTCCGACTCTGTGCGACCCCATAGACGGCAGCCCACCAGGCTCCCCAATCCCTGGGATTCTCCAGGCAAGAACACTGGAGTGGGTTGCCATTTCCTTCTCCGATGCATGAAAGTGAAAAGTGAAAGTGAAGTCGCTCAGTGGTGTCCGACTCAGCGACCCCATGGACTGCAAGCTACCAGGCTCTTCCATCCATGGGATTTTCCAGGCAAGAGTACTGGAGTGGGGTGCCATTGCCTTCTCCGGGCTGCAGCCTGAGTCTGCCGTTTACCCTGAGCTGCTGCAATTTATACACATCTAACAGCCATCCCCAGGTGGCTCAGGGGTAAAACAGCCCACCTGCCAGGGCCAGAGACTTAGGAGACCCAAGTTCGATCCCTGGGTCCAGAAGACCCCTTGGAGGAGAAAATGGCAACCCACTGCAGTATTCTTGCCTGGAGAATTTCATGGACACAGGAGGCTGGCTTGCTACAGTTCACGGGGTCCCAAAGAGTCGGACACGACTTGTCAACTAAACAACAAAGATTTTTTTTTAATGTGGACCATTTTTTAAAGTCTTTATTTATTTTTTTTTTTTCAGAGCTTCAGAAAAGTCCTTTATTCCTCTTAGAGATACTTTGGGATACAGAAATACTTTGGGATACGTGGAGAATTTGTTACACTATTGCTTGTGTTTTATGTTTGGGTTTTTTATGCCGAGTCTGGCGGCACCTGGGATCTTAGCTCTCTGACCAGGGATCAAACCTGCATCCCCTGCATTGGATTGTGAAGTTTCAGCCACAGGACTGCCAGGGAGTCCACCCCCTCACTTTGAGCACCCTCTAGCCTCTTCAGCCAATCCCCCACCCTCTGCAAGAGAGAGGGTTCTGATTGCCTTGGGCTGCTTCCAAAAGTGAAGTACTTTTAGAGGCTGGAGGAAGGATGGCTACTTCCATCCACAGAACTTCCTGAAAGGTCCCTCCCTGGCCCATGCCCATGTGTTTTTCTGAAGAAGGCTAAGGCCTGGAAAGAAAAGAGCATTGCTGGGAAGGTGGGGGTGGGATGGGTAGAAAACCAAAGTTTCTAAGGCAGAGACCCCATCTCGATGCCCCAGTCTGACAGCTGGCAAAAATGATGAGTTATCATATATCACCTTTTTTTCACAATAACATTTTTGCAGCCCTAATAAGGGCAGTGGTCACCACCTTTTATTCAAGCACCTGTCATTGCATGAGGTCAGCCCATGCAGTGCATTATTTTCCGTCCTCACCCCAACAGTTACAAATAGGAAGCTAAGTAGTCGAGGAGTTGAGTAATGCGTTCAGTATCAATCACACTGATTCCCTGTTCACAGCTCCAGCTCCACCCATGTCATCTCTCATTGTTATGGGGTTTGAATTGGATCTTATCTACGAGAGAACTCTGTTAACCACTGAATACTCATCAGCTCTCTGAGTAGCCTTACTTGTGGAATTTCAGGCATCAACAAACAAAGAGGAGGCTTTGTGCTTTCCTTAGAGTAGGTGAGGTACTTTTTCCAGACCTCCTTAAAAAAAAATATATATATATATATATATATTCACTACTTTCCTAAGACTCCTGGAAACACATGGAGGGTCTTAGCAAAGTTGTTAAGTCACTCCTACCTTTTCCCACCAATGCTATTTTTTAAAAAGCAGTTAAGTACTACCACCTCGTGGAGAGGAGCAGTGTTGCAGCAGTCAGAACCAGAACAGAAAGTTGCAAGTGTTCTTAGATGAAGGGGCAAACTGTGTCTTGCTTAAACCTGCTAGTCGTGCTGGAGCCTATAGAAATAAACTGCAGTCAGTCTTTCCTTGAGCCAACTGGATTGCCAGGTGCTCCAAAAATAAGTCATTCTGGAACCCAAACATTAAGGAAACCACCATATAAAGAGTGTGCAAGGGGGGAGAAGGAGGTGTGACAAATTGAGATAGTAGCATTGACATATACACACTAGCACATGTCAAATAGCTAGTGGGAAGCTGCTGTATAGCACAGGGAGCTTAGCTCAGTGCTCTGTGATAATCTAGAGTGTGGGTTGGGGCAGTGGGAGAGAGGATCTAGAGGGAAGGGACATATATGTATATGTATAGCTGATTCATCCGAATATTACTACTGGAAAAACCATAGCTTTGACTATACAGACCTTTGTCAGCAAAGTAATGTCTTTGCTTTTTCATACGCTGTTTAGGTTGGCCATAGCTTTCCTTACAAGGAGCAAGTGTCTTTTCATTTCATGGCTGCAGTCACTGTCTGCAGTGATTTTGGAGCCCAGGAAAATAGTCTGTCACTGTTTCCACATTTTCCCCCTTCTATTTGGCATGACTCATTGGAAAAGACCCTGATGCTGAAAAGATTGAGGGCAGGAGAAGAAGGGGGCAACAGAGGATGAGAGAGTTGGATGGCATCATCGACTCAATGAACATGAGTTTGAGCAAATTCTGGGAGATAGAGGACAGGGAAGCCTAGTGTTCTGCAGTCCATGGAATCTCAAAGAGTCGCATACAACTGAGCAACCGAACAACAACGACAAATAGCTGACTCAGATTATTATATCGCTAAAGCGACCGTACTCCAACTTCAAATTTTAATTAATCTTTTTAAAAGAATGTGCAGAGGGGAGAAACAAGCACATTTCCCCGAGGCAGGAGTGAGCTTGGTTTGTTCTCTGGACAGAAATGAGGCCAGTGGTGGGGAAAGAGGCAGGCAGTGAACAAAGAATGTCTGCTATATGCCCATCTTCCTCCCAGCTCTGCTGTCTCTCCTCCATGTGGGTCAGACCATCTTCTCAGCCTCCTAGAGCTGTCGGAGAGTTAGAGAAGCCCGCGCCTGTAAAGTGCACGCACACAGCGGGCTGTCCGTGTGTGTAGGCTCTCTCACCTTTGGTGACCACAAGTTCTACCCGAGAATCTCTTCCCAGGTCCAGCCAGAGACCTGGCATTGCATCTCCCTGGGAGGTGGGGGCCGCTGGTCTCTGACTGTTCATCCTCACAGGATAATGCACGATGAAGTCAGTGAGACCGAGAACATCCGGAAAAACCTAGCCATTGAACGCATGATCATTGAAGGCTGTGAGATCCTCCTGGACACCAGCCAGACCTTTGTGAGACAAGGTATGGCCTCTGCACCCTGCATCCCCCACCCATCCCCGGCCAGGTGGGCCCCGGCAGTGGGAGGCAGGCCACACTCGGGGACACCACCAGTTGGCTCGGCTGCCATGTGCTAAAGCCTGCCGGCATGATTGCAGCGTTTTCCAGGCCTGCCAGGGGAAATGCGATAGCTATATGTAGATGGCGGTGTCTATACATATAGATGCTGATATTGTCAGTTTTCACAGTTTCCTTGTCTCCAGATGTAAACACAATTTTTCCCAGATGGCCTTGGTTTGTCTACTGTATACCATCGTAAACACCGACATGTCCTTTGAGGGAGAGAATACCGGCTGGAGGATGAGGCCAGGCTCTGACTGGCCCCGTGAGTCACAAGCAATTGTAGTGTCGAGGTGGCATCAGCGAGGGTCAGTCCCTCTGTCCTGTGCTTGGCCTCCTCGGCCTCTTGGGGAGGCCGTGATCACAGTGGTTCTGGATGCGGTCCCCTCACTCTTGGGCTTCAGCTGACCTTGGGAACACTGTTGAGAGGCTCAGCCCTAGTGAGAAGGGTAGATGAAGCTCTCTAGGGGCTAAGGGACTGACTTCCAACTTGGGGATGTTAGAGCCACAATGCCTTTAAGGTCAGCTGGTTCAGATTCGTTGGCGTGTGGGAAATTCAGTGTCTGCTCTCATGCCCAGAGGTGATGCCTCAGGATGGACCTCAGCCTTCCTTCCTTCCTTCCATCTAGTCCTGGAGGTCTCTGACTACATGAAAGGCTGGCCTGAGCAGCTGTCACTGGTCCCCGCTGCCCTTGGCCTGAACCTCCTCTACTAGGAGTTTGTTCTGAGCCCCTGGGTCCACCCTGGGACCTGCTGAGCCCAGAGCCAGCCTAGCCTGTGACCCACTCCCCTGAGCTGTGCTGTGCCCAAACTGAGGGGCTGGGCTGGACCTGGAGACCAGACGGGGAGCCTAGCAAGCCCTTTCTCATTTATTCTGTCTCACCACCCCCGTGGATGCCTGCCCTATTCATGCCAGTCCAACTCAGGTCTCCAGGGATGCCCAGAGAGTAGAACCTGCCCCTCCCTCCAGAGCTGAATGTGCAAAGGAAAGGGGCTGAGGATACAGGGAAGGGGGTCCTTGCAGTGATGAATGTGGTGGGCAGGAGGCAGAGTGGTGGCCCAGAGTGGGACTAGGGAGAATCCGGGTAGCGGGACTAGGGAGAATCCGGGAGGGCTTCCGGAGGAGGTGGCACTGGACTCTGCAGCAGAAGACGCTGTGATCATTTGGTCACGTCTGCAGTGCCTGCATGCGGCAGCAGATACTTAGTCTTATCAGTCTGTCTAGGCCACAGCCAGCTCCCCACTTCCTCAGTCTCCTGCCACCCCCAGGGGCACTGCATTCTCATCCTAGGGGCCGTGTCCTTCAGGGTTCCTTTTCTTTCTAAGGCCCTGGCCCTGGCTGGGTGGGTCAAAGTTCTGGCATGGAGCTTCTCTCGTCATCCCCCGCCCCCCCGAACCCCACCATGTGGCCCCAAGGAGGGGCTGGAGGGGGTGTCTGAGTCACCTGTCTGCTTCCCGGAGCCAGGGTCACCTTGTCCCACTGCCGTGGCCACTGGCATCGCCACCCACGTGCAGCTGCAAAGCTGGCTCAGAGGCACAGGTCGTCCTGGGAGACAGACTCAGGGTCTCTCCTCATCCGCAGGGTCCCTCATCCAGGTGCCCATGTCCGAGAAGGGCAAGATCACCAGGGGGCGCCTGGGGTCACTGTCCCTGAAGAAGGAGGGCGAGAGGCAGTGCTTCCTGTTTTCTAAGCACCTGATCATCTGCACCAGAGGCTCTGGCGGAAAGCTTCACCTGACCAAGGTAGGGATGACCAGGGCTGGGGAGCGGCCAGGGCTGGAGATCGGACACTACACTGACCAGGGGGCCCTGACCTACCCCAACCAGGGCCCAGACAGTGGGCAGGGGTGTCAGAGATGCTCAAGTGTACACACACACACACTGACTGGTCCAACTGGAAGCTTGGAATGAGCGAACCATTCATGGGTTTTCTACTGGAGAAGTCATGGGAAATGGGAAAGTGAGTTCGAAGATGCCCAAAGGCACCCCCACAGCTGGGAGCTGAGACAGCAGAGCCAGGGGGTTCAGAGAAGCTCTTTCTTAAATTTTTATTTCTTTATTTTTAATTTATGTATTTTTGACTGTGCTGGGTCTTCGTTGTTGAGAATGGGCTTTTCTCTAGTTTTGGCAAGTGGGGGCTGCTCTCTGGTTTCAGTGTCTGGGCTTCTCATTGCAGTGGCTTCTCTTGCTGCAGAGCACAGACTCCAGGGCCCACAGGCTCCAGTAACTGCAGCACACGGGCTCAGCAGTTGTGACTTCTGGGGTCTAGAGCACAGGCTTAGTAGCTGTGGTGCACGGGCTTTGTTGCTCTGAAGCATATACAATCTTCCTGGACCAGGGATTGAAACCGTGTCTCCTGCATTGGCAGGCAGGATTCTTTACCACTGGACTACCAGGAAAGTCCCCAGATAAGTCCTTAAAAGTCCCGTGTGTGTATGTGAGGGGCCAGTGGAGGATAGTCACATCTAGCTGAGGCAGAGCAGCACCCAGAGCCTTTTTCTCATTTCCAACCAAAAAGGAGTTCAGACAGCACCCGTTCCTAACGCCTTTGGGCACTCATCGCCCCCCCACCAGCACCGCAGGCAGAAGCTACCACTCCCCAACACTGCACATGGCTATCCCACTGCTGAGAGCTCAGGATTTGATCCCACTTCTGTCTCTTACACTGTGTGAGCCCGGACACTTCCTGTGCCAGTCCACACCTCACTTCCTCATCTGCTTTGAAATAAGGGTGGCTGTCCTCACCAGAGGCATGCACAGATGCAGGGAGGTGCCCATAGACCTGCTCTGGGAGCTGTGATGCCCCTGCCTCTGTAGCGACAGCGTCCCCAAACTGTGTTCATCCCCATGAAGGCTCGCTTCAGCAGATTTCAAGTCTGAATACGCTGTGGCATGGAGAGGGCCAGAAGGAGCCCTTAATTAAAGTAGAACGTCAGGGAAACCATTCTTCCAGACCCTGGACGCCTGGCCCGTAGCCTCCTGCAGCGCTAATAGATCAAGCAATGGCTTCAGGGAACCTACTGCTTATGTTAACATGTCGACAAATTAGTTGGTCGGCTGCATGGGGGGAAATTAATTTACAAACATGGAATACTCCAGTTTCAACCAAATTGTGTGTCAAGGAAAGCATTCATTATTTATTAGCTCTGGAATTTCTTTTAGGAAGATCTCTGTCCAGACTGGAGGAATGGTTCCTCCAGCAGGTGGGAGTCAGTAGGGGTGGTTTGAACCGGAGGATTGAAGGCAGCTTTTCAGTCTGAAAGCACCTGCCTTTGTGTTTGTTCATTTTATCTTATTTTGGTTTGAGGGGTTGTTTATTTATTTGTTTGAGTTTTAAAAGTCTCTTAGCATACTGGTAAAGGTGGAATCTGAACACTACTCAAATTCTAGCCCTGCTCCTTACCCGTGGGTGACCTTACTGAGCCCGAGTTTGCGTGCATACTCAGTCACTAAGTCATGTCTAATTCTTTGTAACCCCATGGACTGCAGCATACCAGGCTTCCCTGTCTTTCACTATCTCCTGGAGTTTGCTCAAACTCCTGTCCATTGAGTTGGTGATGCCATCCAACCATCTCATCCTCTGTTGCCCCCTTCTCCTCCTGCCCTCAGTCTTTCCCAACATCGTGGTCTTTTCCAATGAGTTGGCTCTTCACATCAGGTGGCCAAAATATTGGAACTTCAGCTTCAGCATCTGTCCTTCCAATGAATAGTCAGAGTTGATTTCCTTTAGGATTAACTTGTTTGATCTCCTTGCTGTCCAAGGGACTTTCAAGAGTCTTCTCCAGCACCACAGTTTGAAAGCATCAGTTCTTTGGTGCTCAGCCTTCTTCATGTCCAACTCTCACATCCCTGCATGACTATTGGAAAAACCATAGTTTTGACTAGATGGACGTTTATTAGCCTAGGATGAGGGATTTCAAACTTCTGCAGACTTGGGACTACCAGGTCGTGCCTCGGAGCTGCTGTGAGACAAGAAGCGAACATGTAAGCTCTCCATCCCCAGCCCAACCTTTACCCTTCTTCAGGGAAGGCATCTCTGAGCCAATCCCAATTGAGCTACTTCATTGGGCTTCTTTTTAACATTTAATTTTCTTTTAAGATTTTTTTATGTGGACCATTTTTAAAATCTTTACTGAATTTGTTACAGTATTGCTTCTGTTGTGGTGTGCTGAGTCACTTCAGTTATGTCCAGCTGTTTATGACCCCATGAACTGTAGCCTGCCAGGTTCCTCTATTCGTGGGGATTCTCCAGGCAAGAACACTGGAGTGGGTTGCCATTTCCTTCTCCAAGGGATCTTCCCGACCCAGGGTTTGAACCTGTGTCTCTCACATCTCCTGCATTGGCAGGCAGGTTCTTTACCATTAGTGCCACCTGTGTTTTGGTTTTTTTGGCCAAGAGACATTGAGGATCTTAGCTCTCCGACCAGGGATTGAATCCATACCCCCTGCATTGAAAGGTGAAGTCTTAACCACTGGACCACCAGAGAAGTCCCTGGGCTCCTTATATGAAGATAAAATTCTTCAGCTTTAAAACCAGAATACCCACTTGGCTATGATGTGCACATACACGTGCCGTGTGTCTGTCGCTTTTAGAGTCCCTCCTCACACTGACATTCTGGAGCTCTGAACCTAGAGCATCTCCCCCCTAGTTCAACGTGGCCCCGCTCTTTTTCAGAATGGAGTCATATCCCTCATTGACTGCACCTTGCTGGAGGAGCCGGAGAGCACAGAGGAAGAAGGTGAGTGCAAGGCCGCCTGCAGGCCAGTGTGTCCACACACAGATCACACACTCTCACCCCGAGAGGTAGAGCCCAGGCTGTGGGAGGAGAGGAGGGTGCTGAAGTTCAGGGGTCATTGTCCTGGATCTGGAGAGGCCGGTCTGGGTCTTTAGAGAAGGAGCTCCCTGGCCCAGTGGGTGACCACCTCCACCCCCTTCCTGGTTCCTTCCAAGCTCCTTGGGTCCCTGGACTTGGTGCCCTTGGGTTTGGGGGTCCTGTGGGTCAGAGAGCACCCCTCATTAATGCATGCATATGCTGCATGCACCGTTGCTCACTGGACAGCCAGAAGATGCCAGGGAGGTGCCAGGCCCAGCTCTGTCCTCCAGTGCAAACAGGTGGGGTGTTCAGGGACACACGTGCTCCCACCAGAGGGAGCGTAGGGGACCATCCCCTGCAGTGAGGCTGGAGGGACCAGGACCCAAGATGGGAAACAAGACTCAGGGAGAAGGGAGCATGTGAGGGGGACCTCAGAACACCAGAAGGGCCAGGTAGGGGGGCCCCAAGTGCCTGGAAAGCCTTGGCATGGGGCTGACTGTGGATTTCCGTCTCCCAGGGAATCAGAATTGGGGGGTGGACCTATTATAAGGGGTTAAGGGGTGGGGTCACTGCTCTCTCTCAATTGGACTCAAGTTGCTCCTCATCTCCCTGCTTCGTGACTCCCCAACGAGGCTCTGGATCCCTGCCCTGGGGGTATACCAGCTGGATGGGCCATCTCTGCCCTTCTCTAGATCGGGGCTCCGTGGGCAGGGCTGTGTCTGAGGACCTCAGATTCTAGTCCTGGCTTGGTCTCAGGCTCAGGATTTGCTGGGAGCTGGGAGCCTCATCCACACACATACATACGCACACGCATGCCCTGGTCAGCCCCAGGGAGCTGAGCTCTGCACCCTTCATGACCCTCCACCGAGGGTAGAGGCAAACAGCCCCTGCAAGGCAAGAATAAACCTGTAGCAGTTCACCCGAGGCTCTTACCAGCATGATCGTCTTCAGTCTTGGCCACAGCCAGTCCAGACCCCAGTGGAAACATCAGTCCCCAAGCCCTTTTCCCTCCAAGTCCAGGAAAGGTAGAGACACAGCCCCAAGCACCCCAACTCAACATGCAGACACCCCACTTCCGAGCAGCTGAAACCATCGCATCCCCAGGTCACCACATGAAGTGGCAAGTAGAGCCCAGAGCTGTAGCAGGCCCTCTGCAACACTCAGGCCAGTGAATGCAGGGGCATTGGAAGGAGTCCCTGAACTGTGATCTTAGTCTTTCCAAATAAAGAGAGTTCAAGGAGCCCTACAGATTAAGAGCTGAAATAAAAATACCCAGGATTTACTTTGGCTTTGCGAACCTGTCATCTGAGATAAATGTCCAGCCCAGTCCCTAACAGCTCAAGATCTAAGGTTCTCCACCTGGCCTCTGGATCACCTTGGCAGAGTAGGAAGTGAAGTGAAGTGAAAGTCACTCAGTCGTGTCTGACTCTTTGTGACCCCATGGACTATACAGTCCATGGAATTCTCCAGGCCAGAATACTGGAGTGGGTAGCCTTTCCCTTCTCCAGGGGATCTTCCTAACCCAGGGATAGAACCCAGGTCTCCCGCTTTGCAGACAGATTCTTTTCCAGCTGAGCCACAAGGGAAGCCCAGGATGCAGAGCAGAAGGGCCTGGCTTAACCCCTGCCCAGAAGTGAGATGGGGTTGTCTTACGAAAGTCCTCCCTGGGGACCTCAGCCCCTCACTGGGGTTAGGAGAGCAGAGTCAACTGGGGAATCCTAAAAGCTATTCCAACACGGAATCAGAGCTGTCCCTGTGTGGCTGGAAGCTACTCTGTACTCTAGGTCTCAGTCTTACCATCTTTGAAATGGGGATTCCTCACCTTAAAAAAGAAAAAAAGAGATCTGACTAGAATATGAACTTACAGTTTCTGGGAGGAACAGGATTGTTAGGGACTTTGGGAAGGTCATGTACACACTGTTATATTTAAATGAATAACCAACAAGGACTTCCTGTATAGCATAGGGAACTCTGCTCAATGTTATGTGGCAGCCTGGATGGGAGGGGAGTTTGGGGGAGAATGGATATATGTATATGGATGGCTGAGTCCCTTTACTAGTCACCTGAAACTACCACAATATTGTTCATCGGCTATACTCCAATACAAAATAAAAAGCTTGAAGTTTGGGAAAAAATAAAAAGACACCAAGGCATGAATCCAGAAAAGACAAAAATATAGTTCTGAAGCTAGCAAGAGCCTGATGCCCTAGCGATGCCATGCCTTCACCACCAGGTGAGGCAGGCATCATGCCGTTGTTTTCCAACTCAAAAAAGGCCCGCATTCATCCTGCTAACTCTGTGTTTTGCAACTGGAAGCCAAAGGGTCCGGCCAAGATGTAGACCACTTGGATTTCAAGATTGGGGTGGAGCCAAAGGATTCACCACCCTTCACGGTCATCCTCGTGGCCTCGTCCAGACAGGAGAAGGCAGCGTGGACTAGTGACATCAGCCAGGTGAGTGGTATCACCTCTGCCTGAGGGCAGGTGGTCCCTTCCTTCGTGCCTGCGCTGTTTGGAGGAAGGGGCAGCTGCAGGGTCCTAATGGGAAAGACGCAGGTATCAACAGGGACAGCCCCATCCAAGGCTGAGCCCCGCTAGCTGTCTACTCCCCTTAGGTCTCTAGGCCTCCTGTCGGTGTGGGGGCCCCTTGCATCCAGAACATCCATAGGGCAGGTTTGAGAACCCCAGGTTCCTGGGCTCCCTGTTGGTTCCCTGCATTTACTACATTCACGTCTCTGGTACAAGGCCTGGAACCTACACATTAGCCCTGCAGTGGGCAGAGGACAGAGGAGGCTGGAGGCCCCACGGAGCTGGCCTTCAGGGAGAGAGAACCCAGATCACTGTGATCTGATCCTATCCTTGATGTTGGACCTCAGAGGTCACCCCGAGAATGGCCAGACTGAGACACTTTCACTTTCACAAACACCCCGGGGGAGTGGGTGTAGGAATCATTATCCCTATTTTGTAGATAGGGAGACTGAGGCCCAAGTAGGTCAAGTCAAGTCCCCAAAAGTCACAGAGCTGGGAAATTGACTTCTGGCCAGAATCCACAGGATGCTCTGTGTTGACCCTGCCCTTGCCTGAATGGTGCCCTTTGACCCTGTGTCACGTGGGGGCATGTGAACCCTCACTGAGCAGAGCCCCTGCCAGGCCTGGGTCTCAGCATGGAGACTGAGGCTCTGACTGAGAGCCCTCTCTCTGACTCCAGTGTGTGGATAACATCCGGTGCAACGGGCTGATGATGAACGCCTTTGAGGAGAACTCCAAGGTCACGGTGCCACAGATGATCAAGTAAGTGCCCGAGCCCCACGTGGTCTGGGTCGAGCTCCAGAGACCAAAGGTCACACGGTGACCTCAGGGGGCTCGGGAGATGCTGAGTGGCACCTCTGGGGTGCTCTAGGCGTGTGTTTGTTCTGAGTTTACGTCTATTTGGTTGATGGCTTTGGTCTAGTTTTTGTAGTTGTTTTTGTCTTGAAAATGTGTATTTTTGTATTGTTCAGTCGTCCGACTCTTTGCAACCCTTATGGACCTCAGCACAGCAGGCTTTCCTTTCCTTCACCATCTCCCCAGGTTTGCTCAAACTCATGTCGGCAATGCCATCCAACTATCTGATCCTCTGTCACCCTCTTCTCTTCCTGCCTCCAGTCCTTCCCAGCATCAGGGTTTTTTCTAATGAGTCGGATCTTCACATCACCTGGCCAAAGTATTGCAGCTTCAGTATCAGTTCTTCCAATGAATATTTAAGGTTGATCTCCTTGCAGTCCAAGGGACTCTCAAGAGTCTTCTTTAGCACCACAGTTCAAAAACATCAATTCTTTGGTGCTCAGCCTTCTTTATAGTCCAACTCTAACATTCAATTAGGCTGTTTAAAATAGAATATCAGGAATGACACTTTATGCATTCTTTTTTTGTTTTTTTTAGGAGATGGCTTTTTTCTTTAATTATTTTTTGTTTATTTGGCTGCACTGGGTCTTAGCTGTGGCATGTGGAATCTAGTTCCCTGACTAAGGATTGAACCCAGGCCCCCTGCATTGGAAGTGAAGAGTCTTAGCCACAGGACCACCAAGGAAGTCCTTATTTTTTTTTGTCATTTTAATTTTTTCCCCAAACTTCTTCATTTTTTAATTGAAGGAAAATTGCTTCACAATATTGTGTTGGCTTCTGCCATACATCAAGTTCCCTATTTTTTAAATAGCTGTTTTTCTTTGGTTTGAGCACCCCAGGGAAGAGGGACAAGGGGGTGTCCTCCTGCTGAACTCAGCTTCCTGAGCCCCGCTGGGCAGTGCAGCTCTGACCATCACCAGGCCTGCTTCTCCTCCAGCGTCTGCTCACCTGACCCCCACATGGCTCACCCCACCACGGGTGGCCTGCTGGCCCTCTCACCTCCATCTGAATCTCTGAATCCCCAACCTGCTCTGTCCCCTTTTACAGACACCAGGAGCCAGCTGACCCACCCCGGGGACATTGTCCTGCCCAAAGCAAACATCGGGGACCCACTGCCTCTTTGCCTCTTGAAGTACACACTCTGGGGAGCTGCAGACCATTGTGGAGCAAGTGTGTGAAAGGGCCTCCCACATACCCAGTTTCCACGGCAGGCCTGATGGAGCGAGCGTGCCAGCAGCTGGGGGCTAGCCGAGGCAGTGTGGTGTACACCAGGTGTTCTAAGCATCTGGATAACTTTCTGAGGAGTTCTCCCCACCCCAGTGGATTTCAGTGTATTCATAGTGTCATGCTGCTATCACCGCTAATTCCAGAATATTCCCATTACCCCCAAAAGAAACCCCATGGGTATTAGTAGTCATTCCAGTTCCCCCCTGTTTCTATCCCCTGGCAACCACTAACCTACTTTCTGTGTCTGTAGATTTGGCCGTTCTGGACAGCTCATAGAAATGAAATCTTGCAACACGTGGACTTTTGTGACAGGGTTCTTTCACCTGGCATGTTTTCAGAAGTCATCCATGTTGCAGTGTATAGCAGCATTTCATTCCTTTTTATGGCTGAATAATATTCCATTGTATGGACAAACCACATTCTGTGCATCCTTTCATCAGTTGATGGACATTTGGGTTCTTTCCACTTTTCCACAATTATGAGTAATGTTGCTCTGAATATTCGTGTCCAAATTTGCTTTGTGAACAGATTTTCTTCATAGCTCTTGACCTCGGCAGCACATTATTCATTATTTATTTATTTATATTTAGTTTTGTCTACACTGGGCCTTCACTGCTGCACTCCGGTTTTTTCTAGTTGCAGCGAGCAGGGGCTACTCTCTAGTTGGGGTGTGCAAGCATCTCATTGCGATGGCTTCTCTTGTTGCAAAGCACAGACTCTAGGTACTCATGGGGTCAGCAGTTGTGGTGCACAGGCTTAGTTGCTCCATGGCATGGAGGATCTTCCCGGACCAGGGATTGAACCTGTGTCCCCTGCATTGGCACGCAGATCCTTAACCACTGGACCACCAGGGAAGTGCAAGCAGTATATTATTTTTAAGTTTGTTATATTTTATCTAGTGCTTCTAGGAGTTTTATAATGTCAGGTCATCAGGCATGATTGGGAAAAAGAAGTTGTAGCCCATTCTTTCACAACTTCAGTCTTCCAAAGCTTTCCTTGTTCCCATCATAAGCCACTGCATCCTTGATTACTGGTGTGTTGGGGAGACAGTGATGGGTGGGCCATGGCCCAGGCCTCAGGGAGCGCGCCTGGCTGGGGAGACAGCCATGGACTCAGGCACCTTCAGACCCAAGTCCCTCCTCCCTCCTCCCTCCTCCCTCCTCAGGTCTGATGCTTCCTTGTATTGCGACGACGTGGACATTCGCTTCAGCAAAACCATGAACTCCTGCAAAGTGCTGCAGATCCGGTACGCCAGCGTGGAGCGGCTACTGGAGCGACTGACCGACCTGCGCTTCCTGAGCATCGACTTCCTCAACACCTTCCTGCACTCTTACCGCGTCTTCACCACCGCCGTTGTGGTCCTGGACAAGCTCATCACCATCTACAGAAAGCCCATCAGTGCCATCCCCGCCAGGTAGGCAGGCTCCTCCGCACCCCCACCTGACCCCCCACCACCTCGGGCCAATCCACAGACCCCCCTGGGCCCCGGGGGGAAACTGAGTTCAGCCTCAGGCTGGAACCTGAGGGGCGGATGTAAGCACTGTTCCAGGAACAGAGCCTGCCTTCTGCAAAGACATGGGAGAGGGTGGGCCTGCCTGACGCTGCTGCTCGGCCCCAGCTTTCTCCTCCTGCCCTCTGAGCTCCAGGGGTGGGGTAGAGTTTGGGGGTCACCATGTTGAATCCTCCCTAACTTCACCCCTTGGCCACCTCCTTGAACCCTAGGGCCCGCCCTTCTCCCCACCTTCCCCTTTGAAGAAAGGGAAAAAACAAAGGGTGGACTCAAGGAAAGAAGGAGGGAGGATGGGAGGAAAGTCCGAGAGAGGCAGAATCTTATCCCTTTTCTGCTTAGACCTACAGCATCTTGCTGTAAAGAGAGGCTGTAGCCCCTTTTTGCACACTTGGGGTGGTTCTGCCTTTGGAGGGCAAGCACCCAAGTGGATGGAAAAGACACCGGGTTTAGAGTCGGGAGACATCAGAGGAGTCATTTCTTGTCTCTGAGCCCCAGCTTCCTTGTCCATAAACTGTGTGGACCTGGGTGAGGTCAGAGTGTGTAGGTGACACCAGGCCCATGCGGGGGACAAAGGGAGCTTTCTTAGAAGCCTACAGGTCAGGATGTCCGAGCCACAGGATGTCAGGTCAGCCGCTGCTGCTGACCAGAGGGAGGTGAGGGAGCTTCAGGCAGACCCGCTGCCCCACCAAAGCCCATGCCCCACCCCCCAGAGCAGGACACTTGGGCCCATAGAAACCTGGCTGCTGGCCACTGAACCACATGGCCCTCTGGCATGGTCTCCTCTCAGACCTGCCTGCTCAGAGGACCCACCCAGGATCAAGGATCATGAAGATGAAGGAGCCACCACTGCCCTGTTGAGCCCCACCAGAGACAGAGGACTTCTGCGGCCTGGGCAGGCAGTCAGGCTCCACTGAGCTGACCATCTATTTTCATCCCCCACCCTACCCCCACAGGTCACTGGAGCTCTTGTTTGCCAGCGGCCAGAACAACAAGCTCCTTTACGGGGACCCCCCCAAGTCCCCACGTGCCACCCGCAAGTTCTCCTCGCCGCCACCCCTGTCCATCACCAAGACATCATCGCCCAGCCGCCGTCGGAAGCTCTCCCTGAACATCCCCATCATCACAGGTGGCAAGGCCCTTGACCTGGCCGCGCTCAGCTGCAGCTCCAACGGCTACACCAGCATGTACTCAGCCATGTCGCCCTTCGGCAAAGCTACACTGGACACCAGCAAGCTCTACGTGTCCAGCAGCTTTGCCAACAAGATCCCAGATGAGGCTGACACTGCCACCGAGAAGTCCGAAGAGCCCTCCGCCCTCAGCAAGCAGAGTGAGTGGATGCCCTCAGGCTCAACGGCCACGGAAGCTGGCCAGCCCCGCCAGGCTCCCTCGGGGCAGGAGGGGCAGGCTGAGGGGGTCCATCCAGATTATGGTGGCCATGCAGAGGCTGGGTGGGGGAGAGGCAGGCAGAGACACCCAGGAAGGTGGCTGACTGTCCCCCCCATCGTCAGGTGTCCCATTGCCCTGGTAACCGCTTCCTCCTGCATCCTTGTATCTGTCCACCTCTGCAGCAGACATGCCCGGAGCCAGGCCTTGGTCAGGGCCTGCGAGAGAAGAGGGCAGCAGACCTGGCTCCCGCCCCCAGGATTCACAGTGTGGCTGAGGAGCAGGGCTAGACACGGAAACAGGACTCCTGATATGTGTTGTGTTGGAGGGATGCTCAAGAGACCCTGGGGAGAGTCAGAGAAGGCCTCCTGGAGGGCCTGTCAGACCTAGATGTGTCTAGAGGAAGGGAGAACATTCTAGACCAGCAGAATGGAGTGGGCGAGACTAAGGGGTGAGGAAGGGTGTCATGTGTTCAGGGAACAGTGTGAAGCGCAGCACACCTGCGACGCTGGGTGTGGAGACGACAGCTGCAGGTGATGGCGGCCAGGCTGGGCCCTCCCTGCTCTCAGAAACCCGACCATTCCAGGACGATGTCCCTTCGGAGGGTTGTCTGGCTCTGTCTGGGGTTAGGTCAGCCCACATCCTGGGTGACACCAGCCTTGCAGTGGTTAGCATACATATGCCTGCACATGCTCACACGCACACGTGCTCAACCCTGGGCTGGACAGAAGCCCCAGCCTTCAAGGAGCAGGCCTTGGAAAAAAACTTAAGATGGTTGGAATTTCTCTCCTCTGAGTTGAGAAGCGGGGGAGGCAGGGGAACCTCCAACAGAGGGCATGGCTGGGAAGGGGTGAAGCCCCCAGGACCTTCATACCAGGTGACATTTACTGTGGCACGTGCAGTAAACGGGATGCACATGGCTGAAAGTCAGTTACCAAAGTGACAGCCTACCACAGAGCCCCAGAGGCCATCCTGCAGGAGCAAAGGGCAGAATCCTAGCCAGGAAACACGGCAAGTGGATGTCATTTGGTTTCCGAAGTGGAATCCTAGAATACAAAGGGGACATTGGGTAGACTAAGGAAATCTGAATAAAGCATGGATTTTAGCTGAAAAAAATGACTAGGGACTTCCCTAAAGGTCCAGGGGTTAAGACTCTGTGCTTCCAATGCAGAGGACCTGGTTTTGATCCCTGGTTGGGAAGCTAGGACCTTGAGTGCCACATGGTGAAGCCAAAAATATTAAAATCTTTTTGAAAAAGTCAATGATTATTTGAGAAATATCAACTTGTTTCCTTCTTTCCTTCCAGGCTCAGAAGTCTCCATGAGGGAAGAGTCAGACAATGATCAAAACCAGAGTGACGATGGTGACACTGAGACATCCCCCACCAAATCTCCAACAACACCAAAATCAGTCAAAAGCAAAAACTCCTCAGGTATGGCTCACCAGCCCAGAACTGCAAATAGATTCCAGATGTTGTGTGAGATGCAGGTGGGGGAGGGCGGCAGGTGAGGCTAAGGGAGACCAGTGGATGTCACGCCTTGTGTTTTATGAGGGACTCAGTGCAGGAGCCCGGCTGCACTTCCCAGCCCAGGGGCGACTCTGGGGGCTGCAGCACTGGCTGGGAAATCCTGCTCTTCCTCTGGGCAGTCCCTCCACTGACCTCAGACAAGGCTGTGTAACCCACCCCTCCCAAGTGGGCAGGAAGGCCTGTCTTTTGGCTTCATTTATGGAAGTTCCTGGTTTCCCAAGGCGGTAAAGAATCCTCCTGCAATGCAAGAGACCTGGGTTCAGTCCCTGGGTGAGGAAGATCCCCTGGAGAAGGGAATGGCTACCCACTCCAGTATTCTCGCCTGGAGAGAATCCCATGGACAGAGGAGCCCGACAGGTTGCAGTCCACGGGGTCGTAAAGAGTCAGACACGACTGAGCGACTCTCACTCACTCCCTCATTGAATTTGTTGCAATATTTCTTCTGTGTTTTGGTTTTTTGGCCCTGAGGCATGTGGGATCTTAGCTCTCTGACCAAGGATCAAACCAGCACCCCCTGCGCTGGATGGTGAAGTCCTAACCAACTGGACACCAGGGAAGACCCAGAAGGTGTTTCTTGAGCTGCTGCTGCACGTCAGGCTCTGTGTTGGCTCTTTAATCATGTGACACCTTGCACCGGGGCCAGGTCCTTCCTGTTTCTCATTTAAGGGAAGAGTCTCTGGGAGGTTGTGATGATGCCGGGCCCAAGTCTCAGACTCAAGATCCAGGAGGGCTCTCAGGGGGCCATCTGGGTCTCTGGTTCCCGTAAAGCACCTCCCCACACATGAGGGGTGGCAGGGGGTGCTCTGAGGACTCCAGAGGTGAGGCATGAGCTCAAAGAAGCCCCTTGTGTCTCCAGCTGTCTCCTCGAGCCCCCTGCTCCCACATGTAAAGCGCAGCCTGAACCCCAAACTCCCCGATTTCCCAGGAGACCCAGTAAGTCTCAGGGTCACCCACCAGCAGAGAGAGACTGCCAGGACATCATACGGAAGCAGAACTCACAGACAGCCAAGTTCCAGAAATAAGCCTTGAGTTTTAAAATCAATCATTTGCTCCTCAATGCATAAGGACTAGTACTTTGTCCTAAGAATGGATTGCTCTCCAGAGATTTCTCCAAGATGAAGCTAAAGGTTTCTGGAGTGAGATTCTACTAATATTACTGCTAAAAAAAAAATGATTATAATTGCATTGATATTCCATGGCATATATGTGTTGTTCAGTCACTAAGTCTTGCCTGACTCTTTGTGACCCATGGACTGTAGCCCACTGGGCTCCTCTGGCCCTGGGATTTCCCAGGCAAGAATATTGGAGTGGGTTACCATTTCCTCCTCCAGGACATCTTCCTGACCCAGGGATCAAACTTGCATCTCCTACATTGGCAGGCAGATTGTTTACCGCTGAGCCACCAGGGAAGTCTATGGGCATATACATGTATATATATATATCTTTTCACATATATATATCTTTTCATATATATATATATCTTTTCACACAATACTAAATATTTTCATCTGTGTTAACTCCTTTAATCTTTACATCCACCTTTTGAAGCAGGTATTATGTCGAGATTACATAGACTCAGAGAGGTTAGGTAATTTGCCCAAGGCTACACAGCTAGTAAGTGGGGTGAGGACTTGGACAGTGGTGCTCTTTCCACCCCCACCATGATGCCAGGGAGCCCATCAGTGTGAGTTATCCACATCAGACTTTGCACAGGTTATGTGTTCATTCCAAATAGACAAAAAGGGTGAGAAAATACACGAGGCTGTCCCTAAGTAGACCTTGGCCCAGTGGGGCCGACAAGGTAAAAGGTTTGAGGCTGCAAAGAGATGCAAAGGGTGGCTGGACTTTCTCCAGTAGCAGGAGGGCTGGTGTGACCTTCTAAATCTCAGCAGGAGAAGCAGAAGGAGGCAGACAGGGGCTTTCTCTGCCCTGAGGCAGCCCTGGGGTGACACAGGGTGGCATGGGTGTGTCCCTCCCTGGGGACCGCAGCAGGAGACCAGACCTCATGCCTGCTGCCTGACCAGCCCTGGTTGCAGTGAACGCAGCCTGCCTGTCCAGAGGCCTTTCTAGCCTTGAGACCCGTGGTTTCCTGAGCCGAGGGCTGGACCAGTGAAGGCTGAGGCTTGATCCCCTGCTCCCCACAGAGTTCCCCCTCTTCTCCTACAATAATGGAGTGGTCATGACCTCCTGCCGTGAGCTGGACAGTAACCGCAGCGCCCTGTCAGCAGCCTCTGCCTTCGCGATAGCCACTGCGGGTGCCAACGAGGGCACCCCGAACAAGGAGAAGTACCGGAGGATGTCCTTGGCCAGTGCAGGTACCGGGTTGGCTCACCACCTTGATGACAGCACCACCCCACGGGCTTGTCCCCCTTCTGATATGGAGTGCCTGCTGCCCCAGGCCCTGGCAGTGCTGAGCCTCCTGCCTGGGGGCCCCTTCTTCCCCACCCACCCGCTCTGCGACTTGGCAGACCTCTGCTTGGAGTCAAGCCCACTGCCTGATGGATGCTTGGCCACCCGCTCTGCGTCCCACTTTCATGGTGGAGTAGAGGCCACCAGAATCCTCCAGCAGCCCCTGAAAGCTGCAGAGGTCCGGGAGAAGCGGGCCTGTGAGGACTGTGTCCACAGGAAGTTGAGCCATCCAGACTCCTTGGTCAGAACCTGGGCTGGTTGTCAGATATTTTCTCATCCCCCACCCAGAGCACCCCCGTCCTTCCCCTGGCTCCCCCATATCTGGGGTTTCTTATCCTCACTACCTCTCCCCTCTCTGTCACCTGTGTGCCAGGCTTCCCCCCGGAACAGAGGAATGGAGACAAAGAATTTGTGATTCGCAGAGCAGCCACCAACCGCGTCCTGAACGTGCTCCGACACTGGGTGTCCAAGCATTCTCAGGTAAGTGGGACCCCCAGCTCCGCCCCGCAATCCAGGCGAGCTGCTGGGGACCCAAGATCACTGACCCAGGAACTAGCTGCTCTGATATTCTCAGGAGGGCCTGCTCAGATCCCCTACAAGGGGACCTAGGACATTCCAGGGGACAAGGGGCCTCTGCTCTCCACCTCTGTCTACATCAAGCCTACCTCCCAGGGCCTGGCCTAGGGCTGCAGCAATCAAGGGATGCTCCTTGACCTTGCAGCACCTTTTACCTCCAGGTCAGTCAGCTCCACTGGTGCCTGGCAGGCAGCTGGGAAAGAGGGAGATGAGGCAGGAAGCCTGAGGAGGCAGAGCTTGCATCCTCCTGCCCAGCACCTCAGGGCAGCTGGAACAGTAGCCAGAGCCACCCTCCTGTCTTCCCTGCAGGACTTTGAGACCAATGACGAGCTCAAATGCAAGGTCATCAGCTTCCTGGAGGAGGTCATGCATGACCCAGAGCTCCTGACCCAGGAGCGGAAGGCTGCGGCCAACATCATCAGGTGGGGGCTGGGGAAGGCCTGCTGGTTGGGGGCCTGCCCTCTGCCTGCGCACGGCCAGCCAGAGGCAGGGGGCAAGAGGGAGGAGGGCCCTCCCCAGACCAGAGGACCGCCTCAGGCGGTTGCTCTGGGAGGATCTCAGAGCCCTGGGCAGCCTGGAGGCTGGTCAACACCCCTTCAACCAGGATCTGGAGTGGCTTGTCCATGTGTGTCCTTCCCTCCTCCTGCCCACCTCAGACCTGGAGACAAAAAGGGTGCCTGCTTCCCCATCCACACCCACTGCTGATACCCATTTACTCCACGCCAACCTGTGTGATAGCCACTAGTGATGTATGGGTGTTAAATCTAAATTAATTAAACAGGGACTTCCGTGGTGGTCCAGTGGCTAAGACTGGGGGGTGGCCAATGCAGGGGGCCCAAGTTCAATCCCTGGTCGGGGAACTAGATCCCACATGCCAAAACTAAAGATCCCACCTGCCTCAACTAAGACCTGGCTCAGCCAAATAAATAAAAGTAAATATTTAAGATTAAATACAATTTAAACTCTAGTTCCTGAGTCACAGAGCCACAGGGAGCTGGTGCCTCCACAGGGGGCAGCTTAAAGAACATTCCAGACTCCACTAAATGGGAAGTAAATCCAAAAAAGGGGGGATATATGTATGCATATAGCAGATTCACTTTGCTGTACAGCAGAAAGCAACAGAACTATATCCCAATAAAAATTTTAAAATTAAAAAACATCTAAAATACAAATTTTTTTAAAAAGAACATTACTGTCATGAAGGTAGGCTTTGTCCAGTTGCATTGGCGAGCCTGTCTCCAGGTGCTCCAGGGAATATATGGTCGAATTGAATTAAATTGTCCCCAGACCTATCCTATTTCCTCCTGTCCCAGACTGGGCCTCTCCTGGCAGAGGTCAGAGGTCAGGTGGCACATATCCAAGCCCCGATGGCTGAGTGATGCCCTGTGTGACCTCGGTCAAGTCCTCTCTGTGAACCTCGTTTTTCCTCCTCTGTAAAACGGGTGAACAACACCCACTTCCAGGGCTGTGGTGAGGCTGCGGTGAGATCACCTCTGCAGGTCTCAGGGGTGTCAGATGGAGGCCCTGGTCCACCCACCGCTCACCCCTGCCAACTCAGGCTGCCCTCCGGCCCTGCCCAGGTGCCTGGACTCAGGGTCAGGCCACCCGACCTCACTTCCTGTCCGGCTTTAGCTTTCCCTCCCTGCCCCGTGGTCACAGTCTCTGACCCAGACTTGCATCTACTTTCTGGCCAATAACCCAGTCTCCAGGCTTCCTCCAGCCAGACCATCCAATTTGCTTTCCTGAGGCCTGAGCTACAGGCCCATAATTCCTGCAGGCTCCACATCCTAGCATCGCTTCCAGACCACCCTCCCTGCTGTACCCACTGCCTAGACACACACACACACACACGTGCACACACACAGTCAGCCCCCAGTTCCTCCGTGCCCTTCCTCCTCGTCCCAGGAGACATGCAGGACTGTGCCAGGACCTTAGGCCTATGGATCAAGTCAGGTCAAGTGACCTTCGGACAGGGAGCTTTTCAGACTGCTGCTGGATGCAGGGAGTCAAGCGGGCCCTGGTGTGGATGGTGGACCCAGAGAGCCCCAGCTGTGGGTCTACTTCCTTAGAGGGAGAGTGTGGGTCGCTCAGGCAGGCCCTGTGGCCTCCGGACTGTCCCCCAGCCCTGGCCCGGCTCTTTGGCCCCGTCCCCAGGACTCATGATCGCTGTCAGAATGAGGGTTCAGCATGTTGGCCTGACGCAGGAGCTCTGCCCTCATCTCCACCACTGCTCAGGACCCACTGCTCAGAACCCACTACTCAGTTGCTGTGAACGGCCTCCCACCTCTGGGCCTTTGACCACCACCTTGCTGCTTTCCCCTGTTCCCCCTGCCCTGTCTGGAAAGCTCCCCAGGACCTCTGGCCTCTCTGATGCTCCACCCTGAAGCTCCTTCCACTCATTCGTCCCACCACCCCACCGGCTGGTGCGTTGGCCACATGCCAAGCCCAGCCCCCAGGTACCTGAGCTACTGGGACAGAAGGGACATCAGCCTGTTTTCAGAGGCTCCTGGTGGATCTGGAGGAGTGGACCAGGCACAGACATGGTTGTTCCCAGCTGGGGAGCCTGGGGCTGAGACCACAGGAAGCCTAGGGGCTGAGGGAGCCCCAGGAGGGGGCCTCATTCAGCCAGGAGGGTCAGGGAGCTGAATCTTTGAAGACATCAATGACAAGAAAGGGGCAAGGGGGCTCCTGGCCCCAGAAATGGCAGAGCAGAGACAGAGAGCAAGGCAGGTTGCATGCGGCGGTGGGGAGGGGACTGCCCGAAGGTAAGGGGTGTCACCAGCTGCTCGGGGCTCATCATTCCCTCTCACCCCCCAGGACTCTGACCCAGGACGACCCAGGTGACAACCAGATCACACTGGAGGAGATCACACAGATGGTGAGCCGGGCCTGCCCTCTCGCTCGCTGGCCAAGTCTGTCCTTCCCTGGCCGCCTGGCCCCCAGGATCCCACCCCCAAGACCTCCCAGGGGAGCTCAGTCATCCCCTGTATTGGTTCCTGGAGCTCCCCTAACAAAAAGCCCCAGAATGGGGCACTTAAAACAGCAGAATTTTAATCTTGCGTAGTTCTGGAGGCCGGTAGTCTGGAACTGAGGTGTTGCTGGGCCCATGCTCCGTCCGGAGGTTCCAGGGGAGGGTCTTCGTAGGCCTCTTCTGCGTCTGGTGGCCCTGGCATTCCCTGGCTCGTAACAGAGGATCTCCAGTCTCTGCCTCAGTTGTCACATGACTATCTCCTCCCCGGCTATCTCCACGTCCTCTTCCCTCCGTGTGTGTCGGCCCTATGTCCAAATTTCCCCTTCTTAGAAAGACACCGAGATGGTTAGATAGCATCACCAACTCAACGGACATGAACTTGAGCAAAGTTCAAGTTCATGGAGATAGTAGTGGACTGGGAAGCCTGGTGTGCTACAGTTCATGGGGGTCTTAAAGAGTCAGGCTTCCCTGGTGGCTCAGATGGTAAAGCATCTGTCTGCAATGCAGGAGTCCTGGGTTCAATCCCCAGTTTGGGAAGATCCCTTGGAGAAAGAAACGGCAGCCCACTCCAGTATTCTTGCCTGGAAAATCCCATGGACAGCGGAGCCTGGTAGGCTACCGTCCATGGGGTTGCAAAGAGTCGGACACGACTGAGCGACTTCACTTTCACTTTCAAAGAGTCAGACATGACTGAGCAACTGAACAACAACAACAACATGCTGGATGAGGGCCCACTCTAGTGACCCCGTCTTCCCTGAGTACATCTCTGAAGGCCTTATATCCAATAAGTTCACGGTCACAGGTCCCAGGGTTGAGGACTTCAGCGTACAGTATGTCCCCTACATACAAACGAGTTCTGTGAGCATGCTTGTAAGTCCAACTTGTTCGTGAATCCGACGAAGTCAGCCTGGGTACCCAACTAACACAGTCAGCTATATAGTACTCTACCGTCATAGGTTTATAATACTTTTCACACAAATGATACGTGAGAAACAAATACAAAATTAAAGAAAACCATTTTAATCTTACAGTACAGTACCTTGACAAGTACAGTAGTACCAGCTTCCTCACCTCTGCTCTTTCAGTTGCTTCTGGACATCCCGGACTTGAAATAAAGACACTGCACTGCTATCCTCTATATAGGACTGTGCAGCAAATACAGCACAAGCACTTGTAGAGGAAGCATGCACGTGACAGTGTACGCCAGACACGTGAACTAACTCACACGACTGGACATGCGAACACATGTTCACCTCTTTGAAAGTTCACAGCTTGAAGGTTCATATGTAGGGGACTTACCGTATCTTTTGGGAAGGGAGATTCAACTGATAACACCAACTCTACTGTTTTCTTCATCTTCTGCTTTCATATCTCCCCTAACCAGCCCCCACAGTCTCTGCTCACACTGTCCCCGGAAGGAGGAGGGTAAGAAGTCAGGCCTGGGGTGGACAGGCTCCCCACTGTGTGCTAGAGTCTTAAGGACTCTTCTCAACAGTGCTGTGGATCTGTATCTTTATCCCTGTCTTCCAGAAGAGGCAACTGAGGCAGGGAGAGGTGGAGTGACCTAAGCCGGGTCATGGTAGGTGGCCACCTGCCTGGCAGTAAGGGGACCCCGGGCTGAGCTCGAGGCAGGGTTCCTTGCAGTAGAAGGGATGATGGTCTGTGTGCTTCCAGGGCCTGGCTGGGCCCCCTCTGGGCCCCTGTTGCCCATCACTGTGACCAAGGAAGCTCAGGGCCACCTTTGACCTCCCCAGAGGTGGAAGCCCACTCGTCAGACTGAATGATATCCAGCCTGTTCAGAGTAGCCAGTGGGAAAAGACTCAGGCCTCTGAGTCCTGCACCTACTGCTTCCCTCCTGTCCCCGCTCCTGACTCTTAGAGCGGGTTCTCCTGGCCCTGGGGGTGGGAGCAGCCATCCGTGGGGCAGCTGGCACCCTGCCTGCACCCCAACCCCAAGAGCAGTGCTGCAGGGCTGTGCCCCAGGCACCCGCCCAGGGATCCCAGCCAGGCCACTCAGGGCAGCAGCCACACTGCTCGTGTTTCCCAGTAGGGGCCTGACTGGAACATTCACCCGTCAAGAGCCTGAGGGCCCTCGTTCCAACTTCATGTGTAGCCAAGCCTCTTCTAGAACAAAGGGCTGCCCGCCCACCCAGCTGTACCCCAGCTCCCCGCCCAACCCTGACATGGTTCCCAGAATCTGAGGGCCTGCGTGGGGCACATCTAGTCTGGCGGAGGCCCCAGGGCCCTCCAGAGAGCAGAGGGGCTTCTTGTGACGATGCGCACAGGCCTCTGCTCCAGGCCTTGCCCCTCCCCAGGGCCAGCCAGCTCCTCCTAGGCAGCGTGCCTGCCGGCCAGGCCCCTTCCTCAGGTGTCCATGCCCTGGGCACCCACCCCAGCTCACGGCCTCACCCCAGGACAGGCCTGGGTCTTCAGGGTGGGCTGTGCTGGTTGCCTGTCACCCCTGCTTCAGAGGCTACGGGCTCCTCCTCGTGAGGGTCCTGAGCATCCCAGGTGGCCCATGCCACTTTCAACCCCATGTCTCCACTGCCCTCCTGAGAACCGTCATTCCTGATAGCATTGTGTCCCCACACCCAGTCTCCTGTATCTGGACTTCTGCACAGACCGTGCCTGGCCCAGGGCAACTCTATTGGGGGCAGTACATGGATGCCCACCACCTGCACACACCCCCCACACACATATGTACATGTCCACGCCACACACACATGTACACACCACACACATGTACACACCACACACATGTACACAGCACTCATAGCACACGCATACACACACCATGCACACATACACATCACACGTGTACACATCACACCATGTACATTCCACACACACCATGCACACACACGTACACACCACACACATATACACACAACATCACACACACCACACACAGGCTGCAGTAGGAGCTCTTTCCTCCGCTTGCCCACACTCTGTCCCTGCTCTGAGCCTGTGCCTGGAGTTCCTGAAGCCTGGACTGTGTTTTCTGGTCTTTTCATCTCACAAGGATCTGCCTGGGCGGTTCTCAATGACCGTTTGCTGAGAAGTAGGTGAGAAGACTCCATCCAGGATGGAGGCTTGTTCCCCTGACACGGGGTCACCCCTACTTTCCTTGTCATTAGTGCAACTGGCTGGGCCCTCTGGGTGGGGTAGCTAGCTGTCTCCTCCTATACAGCCCAGTCAGCACCCAGGAGGGGAGCAGGGGCATCCGCGTTCCTGACTCTCCTCCCATGAGAGCCCAGTTACCCCTTCCGGATCCAGATTTTCCCAGAGGCCTCTGGGCTGCAGGCCTCCTCTTGTCTGATCCCAGCCATGGGGACATCGCTTCCTGAGAGTGCTTCCTGAAGATTTCCCCGGTCAAGGGCTTGAGGAGTGGTCACCTTTAAATGTGGTGTCCATGGTGGCCCTAGGGCAGGGACTTGTACCTGGGATGAAGGCAAACAGCTGTGTTGTAGACACAGGTCAGAGGTACAGGAGGTCATTGCACCTGTGAGTCCTCCCCTAAAGAAATTTAAAAGCAAGTTCTGTGAAGCAGGTGTGGACAGACAGGACCCGAAGGGAGAAACAGGTTCCAGCCTGAATCAGACGGCCCGGGCTCTGTCCCCATCAACCTGGCTGAGCGCCTTGGGCTAGTCATTAACCTCCAGACGCCTCTGTGGTCTCACCCGTGTGTTGGCGTAAGGATGACCTCATGAGTGACACCTCAGTCAGCACAGGCCTGCAGACACACACAGACACACACAGACACACACACACACACACACACACACACGGGGCACAGCAGATGATGGTTCCCAGCTCCCACCGTCCCCTGCTGGCCAGTCTCCCGGGGTGGTGGGGGGCCTCCCCAGTCACGCCTCATCCTCCCACTTACCAGAATCAAGATGGATATTCCCTCTAGGAAGGGGCCCCAAAGCCAGAAGGGGCCCCTCGCGGGCCTGACTGGGACCTTGCTCCTCTCAGGCTGAAGGCGTGAAGGCTGAGCCCTTTGAAAACCACTCGGCCCTGGAGATTGCGGAGCAACTGACCCTGCTGGACCACCTCGTCTTCAAGAAGATCCCTTATGAGTGAGTGGGCATGGGTTCCAGCCCCCACCTTCCTCCTCAGGCACCATCACAGCTGAGTCCCCCTCCTGAAGCATGTGCATTAGATTTCCAGAGCTGCATGGTTGATGCTCCACAGAGAGAAGCATAAGTGCATGTGCCGGCAGGGATGATGAAGGATTCCTGCCCCTTCCTGTCCCCAGGCTCCCTCCTTCCCTACCAGCTGCACCTGTGCATGCACACACACACATGCACACATGCACAGACACACATGCACACATGCACAGACACACATGCACACACACACGGATACACACACACACACAATTTTCCAGAAGCATCTCTAGCTCTGTGCTCCTTTTCTGGAGGTCTAGAAAGAGTATGTGTTCACATATGTGCACGTATGTACATAGGAGCAAATGTGTGCACATGCATGTGTATGTGTGTATGCATGGGCAGGAATGGACTCTGGGGACAGCTCTGGCCTTTGAAGAAGCCCCAAGGCCTGATCAATACCTCCTCTGGCCTGTAGTCAGTCACCCCCAGGTAGTCATAACTGTACCACCTACATATTTGTATCTCCTTTTCTTCATCTGACCCTATGCCAAAATGGTATCTGTGAACACCATTTTTAATAAGTACACTGTATTCCCTGGCAGTGCACCAAGCCATGAGGCTGTTTTCAGATTTCACTTTTTTTCTTTTTTTTTTTTAGATTTCACTTTTATACTTACAGGTGGGGGTCAAAAAGCCTCCTCATAACTAAATATGTCTCTGGGTTTCTAACAAGTGTCCCAGAATAGTTTCCTAAAATTGGAGTCACCGATTCTGAGGTCATAAATCATCTCAGGACTCCAGATCTCTGCCTTCTAGAAAGGTAGCCCCACCAGACACACACAGAGGCCCCACTGACACGGGTGCTGCCCCCGCTGGTTGTGGAGTGTCAGCCTTTTATACAGCTGCCACATCTCCCAGGTGGTTATTCTGGGTAGTAGTTACTGCTCACTCTTGCCCGTGGAACTCTTTCACGGTCACTGTCAAATAAGAAGCTTGTCCTGGAGGCCTGGACAGCCTGTGGTCCTGTGAAGTCGCGATTCCCAGAACACGCTGTGGCATGGCTTGCAGGCACCTTTATCCATCTGTCTGGCCCTTTCTGTGGCCTTCTGTCCTTCCTGTTCTGCAGACCAACTTCTGCAATGTGACTTTAAAATGGAGGGTTCTCCCTGTCAGAAACAAGATCCAAAACCAGACCTGATGTGCTCTCAGCACCAAATCTCAGTTCGGCCTCTCCATGACCCTGTAAGAAGAGTATTGTCATTGTTCCCATTTCACAGATGAGGAAACTGAGGCCCCAAGGACTTACCCAAAGCCACACAGCTGGTACAGGGCACAGCTAGACCTGACCCCAGGTCCCCTCCTCTCAAAGGCTCTGCAGAAAGTTACTCCCCAGTAATAACCACTTCAAAAAGCAGAGATCTCAGAAGAGAAATCAGTAGGAACAAATCTAACCCCACCCACTCTCGGTTTCTCCCTTACTTCCTACAGGGAGTTCTTCGGACAAGGGTGGATGAAACTGGAAAAGAATGAGAGGACCCCTTATATCATGAAAACCACTAAGCATTTCAATGATGTGAGTATAGGGGTGAGCGATGCAGTGCCTTTTTCTGCAGGTTTCTCTTTGGTGGGACCCTCAGAACAGGCTGTACACCTGCTAGATCCATAGCACCTGGTTCCTCTCTGGGCCTGTGAATTATATGCAAAATAATTTCTTTCAAAGTTCACATCCATTCTAAAAGATGGGGCTGTCATCGCACTTTAGATATGAAGACACCAAGACTCTGAAGGGCAAATGCCTGAGGTCTCTGACCCGTGTCTGGTAGCTCATGGCCTTCCTCCACTGCAAAGCCCCAGTCCTGGGGAAAATATCCCTTCCTGATTTCCCCACATCTGCGCTAGTTCCAGCGCTTGCAACCACAGGGACTCGTCCACTCCTGGCCTCGTGACAACCTCAAGGGTGTTTGCACTTAGCTTCTTCATTCCTTTGCATTTAATCATCAACACAAGAGCCTTTGATAGCTGGAAGTGGGAGCACATGATCCCACTTGTCCTGACTGCCTGGTCAAAGCCACATGACGCCAACCACAGCCAGGGGCGGACCCTGATCCTGGGAGGAAACAGACAATCCAGGCTTCGGAGCTCAGAGAAGGAGCCCTGTCAGGAACACAGCTTCAGAGTGGAGAGCAGCATGGACGTGATGAAGTGGGCGGGGCCCTCAGGAAACACACACAAGGCCTGAGTCTGACCACATCTGACCCACAACTCTAACCACAGCAGGAGGCAGCAAAAAAGTCCCTCTCCACCCCCACCCTCCCCCGCTGTGTGCCCAGGACTCAAGTAAGTAAAGGACGAGACTATGGAGTGAGCATTTATTACATGTTGACCACGTGCCAGGACTGTGCTCAGGGTTTCATCAGCCTCATCTTCTTATTCTCTGTTATGGATGAAGAAACTAAGGCTTGAGGAGGTTAAATTTCATCCCCAGTCATTAGCAGGAGAGCCCACTTTGAACCCACACAATCCACCTCCGGAGGACTGCCCTCATCACTACCTGGCGTGTGGCCATCTCTGTTAAAAATTCACCTTTTTTTCAGGTGCACAGAATGGGCGCCCCTTTGATGGTGATAATCATGGCCTGAAACTGTTTCTTAATCTCTCCCTGACACAGGGTTTCGTTTGGTTTTGTCTTTGCTGGGTTCCAGCCCTATTGGCTTTAATTCTTTGTCTTACCTTTTAAAACAAATCTTCTTTTAAATTTTTTAAATTTTAATTGAGTTATTTGTTTTGGCCTCATTGGATCTGGGTTGCTGCACGCTGGCTTTCTCTAGTTGCAGTGAGAATGAGGGCTACTCTTTGCAGTGGTGCGCAGGCTTCTCGTTGCAGAGCACCGGCTCTAGAGCTTGGATCAGTAGTTGTGGCGCATGGCCTTCTTTGCCCAGTGGCATGTGGGCTCTTGCCAGACCAGAGATCGAACCTGTGTCCCCTGCATTGGCAGCCAGATTTCAACCACTGGACCACCAGGGAAGTCTTCTTGGTCTTGGGGAATGGTACTGGCTGGGATCTCCAGGATCAGGGCTGAAACTGGTGTGAGTCAATCGAAGTGCTCAGGGACAAATTTAAGGAACTTCTCACCTTCAGGTGCATGCACTTGCACTCTGGGTACCTCTAGACCTGGCCCCCAGACCACAGTGTTCAACAGAAATGGTGATAGTGAATCTTGTTCTTGGTTTTAATCTCTATCAGTGTTAGTCATTCAGTCATGTCCAATTCTTTGCTACCCCATGGACTGTAGCCCGCCAGGCTCCTCAGTCCATGGAATTCTCCAGGCAAGAATACTGGAGTGGGTAGCCATTCCCTTCTCCAAGAGATCTTCCTGACCCAGGGATTGAACCCGGGTCTGCCACATTCTTTACTGTCTGAACCACCTTAAACAGTGCTTCTAATATTTCTCCACTTAGGATAGAATTTGTTTGTTTATCAAGTTAAGGAAGTTCTTTTTCTTATTCCTTGTTTGCTAATAATGGTTTTTACCATAAATAAGTATTGCATTTTATCAACTTTCTTCTGCATCTATTGAGATGGTCATATGGCTTTTCTCCTTCCAATCTATTGATGTGATGAATGACAGTTATAGATTTTTCTCTAATAGTCAACATCCTTGCATTCCATGGACAAATCTAATATATTCATGTTATATTAAACAAAAGGATGTATACTTTTTCCTTCTTCTAAGGTTATCTGTATCTGGTGTTGGTATCAAGATTATACTAGCTTCATAGAACAAACTAGCAAGTATTCCTTCATTCTCTCTTCTCTGGAAAATTTGACTAATCTATTCCTTTTTAAAAAAAATTATATAATGTGTAAAACTGTTTTGAATTCAGTATTTTCTTTGTAGAAAAAAATTTCCATTTAATTAAAGCTTATAATATGTGTGCTATTTTGTGCTATCATTCCTTCCTGATTCACTTCAGTGGTTTTCCATTCTTACATCATTTTATAACTCATTCTTTACTTTATGTACATCCTTTAGAAATTTTCCTAAAGAAGACTATTTCTGGGTGGTAAAGCCCTATAATTTATACTCATTTGTGAGTGTCCTCTTATCTTTATTTTTTAATAACAAGTTGTGTTTTTTGTACTTTTTATTTTGAAATGATTGTAGACTCAAAGGAAATGCAAAGAAATGTACAGGCAAGGCTAGTATTTCCTGCTGCCCCAGTTCCTTGCAGTTCTAGTTCTCTGATGTTTGAGCTCCAGCTTCCACCACCTCCCCAACCCCTGGCTGCTCCAAGTCCAGCCCACATTTAGTTTGTTTGTGTATATGTGATTATTTGCTTTGTAGGCAGGGTAGAGGAGTCCTTGGATATGTGAACAAGACAAGGGTTGCCCCAAAGTGTTGTCTTCTCCAAGCTTCAGTCGTATGGTGGGAGATTCCCTGAAACCTTCAGTCTTCTTAACTGTTCTTCCAGATAAACTTCAGAATCACTTTGTCAGACTTTCAAGATAACTCCATGTCCATTGAGTCGGTGATACCATCCAAACATCTCATCCTCCGCTGGTCCTTTCTCCTTCTGCTGTCAATCTTTTCCCCACATCAGGGTCTTTCCCAGTAAGTCAGTTCTTTACATAAGGTGGTCAAAGTGTTGGAGTTTCAGCTTCAGCATCAATCCTTCCAATGTCAGGGTTGATTTTCTTTGGGATTGACTGGTTTGATTTCCTTGCTGTCCAAGGGACTCTCAAGAGTCTTCTCCAGCACAATTTGAAATCATCAGTTCTTCAGCACTCAGCCTTCCTTATGATCCAACTCTCATATATGTACATGACTACTGGAAAAACCATAGCTTTGACTATACAGACCTTTGTCCGCAAAGTGATATCTCTGCTTTTTAATGTGCTGTCTAGGTTTGTCATAGCTTTATTTATAAGAAGCAAGCATCTATTAATCTCATGACTGCAGTCACCATCTGCAGCGATTTTGGAGCCCAATTTGGTATTGCTACTATATTTTTAAAAGTTATTTTTGTATACGGAATCTTTAACCAGCTACCCTGATGAGCTCTGTTGGTTATTCTAGCAGTTTTCCAATTCATTCTTCTGGGAATTTTCAAACAATCATTTCATCTGCAAATAATGGTGATGTATCATCTTTACAGTACTTATTCTCTTTACTGTTTTTTCTTGTCCTATTGCATGGACTTAAAGATCAGTAACTTGATCGCTTCAGAAATCGTCCGCAACGAGGACATCAACGCAAGGGTGAGCACCATCGAGAAGTGGGTGGCCGTGGCCGACATATGCCGATGTCTACACAACTACAATGCTGTTTTGGAGATCACCTCGTCCATGAACCGGAGCGCAATCTTCCGGCTGAAAAAGACGTGGCTCAAAGTCTCTAAGCAGGTACCAGCAGGAAGCTAGGCTGGACTGGGGCTGGGGCACGGAGACCAGAGGGCCACCATCCATAGGTGGGTGAAGGACAGGGTGAGGGCCAACACTTCAGGTAAACTAGAGAATCTCTTCTCCTGTTTCACCTGAGACCAGATATCAGGCCCACAGTGTGGCACCAGCAGCCTGTGGGACTTTAATTCCCACTTGAAGAGTCAGTACCTCCGAGTGGGACATAGGACAGTAATTGTTGCTCCCAACACTCTTCTCCTTGAGTTGGGACAAAGGAGTGGTGACTTTTGGGGGATCTCAGTCCAAACTTGCAGGTTACCAACATGGTGATCAGATGATCCTGCAAGTCCTCTCCTCAGACTTTGATTTCGCAGCCCTTCTGGCCCCCAGAGAGTTAACTTGTCCCTGTTACCCATTAGACAGTTGCTGATCTTATATATGAACTTAACGGTTATTCACTCAGAACCTGATTCTGAAAAGCCATAAGGCAGAGTCTTCCTCGGGAATAGAGCTCTATGCCCTGGGGTCATGAGGAGATAGCTCTCCTGAGAGGAGGCATTTGGGCCACCTCCTGGGTGCACTGGATGTCCCTGAAAGCTGGACAGGGACCACCAGGGGTCAGGGGATGCCTCCAAAGGCATCAGTAAT